>NW_027043010.1:952319-1269759 GCF_036013475.1 Columba livia | reverse complement strand
TTCTCCTGCTCTCTTCGCTTTCTCCCGCTGTCCCATATCTTTCTTCCCGACTTGTCTCTTGGAGACTTTGGGCCAAATTGGCACACGTCTGGGCATGGTTTGGCAAGTTTTCAGAGGCCTGACTGGTGACAGCATGGACAGCAGGCAGTGACAGGCCCGGAGCTGAAAGTCTCCCATTCACCTAGGGGGCGCCTGGCTGCGACACCCAGCTGACATAGAACCTTTGTCACAGTGCCCGCTACCATGGCGAGGATGCGGTGACTCTGCAGGTGACAGGGACACTGCAGGACTTGGTGTCAGCTCAGCAATTTCTCACTTCCCCAACGAAGCGGAATTCTGCAAATTGCTGTCTTTGCTCTTCAAATGATGTCACCAGGTGAGTCTTTTAGTGTAATACACTGAAAACCAGAGCAGAAATGGTGAAATATTCCCATGATATGCATGGTCCCTGCCCCAAAGCACCATGACTCAGCCTAAGGAGATCTGCAGCTTATTTTTTTGTACTGCCAGCAGATTGTGGAGGTAAAGTATAAAGACCATAAGTATTTAGAGATCTTTGTATTTTACAGTTAGTCTAGTGTCTCAGGTAGCTGGGGTTGTTGCTTGGGCCTAATCCATACGGTCTTATGGATTTCCTCCTAGTCTGAAGACGAATGTGCTAGAAACTATAAATCAAAATAATGTCCTGGTGACTAGCCTTGCCTTTCCTGTCCTTGCCTTGCCTTTTTTCCTTCTCATCCTGTGCTCTGTCCCATCCTCTCTCACTAACCCCTCGTCTGGCTGCATGTCTCTTCTTTCCTTTTCTCTCACTCTCCTGCTTCCTGCCTCTTTTCTTGCAATTCCTCCAGCTCACTACTGCAGCCCAACACCTCCTTTTATTCTTCCTTCCCTTTCTCCTGCTCTCTTCGCTTTCTCCCGCTGTCCCATATCTTTCTTCCCGACTTGTCTCTTGGAGACTTTGGGCCAAATTGGCACACGTCTGGGCATGGTTTGGCAAGTTTTCAGAGGCCTGACTGGTGACAGCATGGACAGCAGGCAGTGACAGGCCCGGAGCTGAAAGTCTCCCATTCACCTAGGGGGCGCCTGGCTGCGACACCCAGCTGACATAGAACCTTTGTCACAGTGCCCGCTACCATGGCGAGGATGCGGTGACTCTGCAGGTGACAGGGACACTGCAGGACTTGGTGTCAGCTCAGCAATTTCTCACTTCCCCAACGAAGCGGAATTCTGCAAATTGCTGTCTTTGCTCTTCAAATGATGTCACCAGGTGAGTCTTTTAGTGTAATACACTGAAAACCAGAGCAGAAATGGTGAAATATTCCCATGATATGCATGGTCCCTGCCCCAAAGCACCATGACTCAGCCTAAGGAGATCTGCAGCTTATTTTTTTGTACTGCCAGCAGATTGTGGTATACAGTATAAAAACCATCCTTATGTCGAGATCTTCATATTTTAGGCTTAGTCTATGTGTCTCAAGTAGCTGGGGTTTTTGCTTGGGCCTTCCATACCGTCTTATGGCTTTCCTCCTAGTCTGAAGACAAATGTGCTGGAAACTATAAAGCAAAAAAATGTCTTGCAGCCTAGTCTTTCCTTGCCTGTCCTTGCCTGTCCTTGCCTTGCCTTATTTCCTTCTCATCCTCTTCTCTGTCCCATCCTCTCACACTAAGCCCTCATCTGGCTGCATGTCTCTTCTTTCCTTTTCTCTCACTCTCCTGCTTCCTGCATCTTTTCTTGCAATTCCTCCATCTCACTCCTACAGCCCAACACTACTTTTTATTCTTCCTTCCCTTTCTCCTGCTCCCTTCGCTTTCTCCCTCTGTCCCATATCTTTCTTCCCGACTTATCTGTTGGAGACTTTGGGCCAAATTGGCCCCAAGTCTGGGCATGGTATGACCAATTTTCAGTGGCCTGGCTGGTGACTGCCCAATTGTCTATAAGACTGTTTTTGAAATGAGTACCATTGTCTGATTCAATTCTTTCTGCCGTACCGTGTGGCCAAAGGACTTGCTTTTCAAGGCCCAAGATAGTATTTCGGGCCTTAGCATGAGGTACGGCATATGTTTCCAACCATCCAGTGGTTGCTTCCTCCATTGTAAGTATATAACGCTTACCTTGACGTGTTTGTGGAAGTGTAATATAATCAATCTGCCAAGCTTCTCCTTACTTATACTTTAACCATCACCCCCCATACCATACAGGCTTTAACCGTTTTGCTTGTTTGATTTCGGCGCAAGTCTCACATTCATGAATAACCTGTGAAATAGTGTCCATAGTTAAATCCACCCCTCGATCGCGAGCCCATTTGTATGTTGCATCTCTACCTTGATGCCCTGAAGCATCATGGGCCCACCGGGCTAGGAAAAGTTCACCTTTATGTTGCCAGTCCAAGTCCACTTCAGCTACTTTGAACTTATCAGCTTGATCTGCTTGTTGGTTGTTTAGATGTTCCTCGGTGGCTCGACTTTTAGGCACATGAGCATCTACATTACGAACTTTCACAGGCAGGCTCTCTAGCCGAGCAGCAATGTCTTGCCACACTGTGGCAGCCCAAATGGGTTTACCTCTGCGCTGCCAGTTGCTTTTCTTCCATTGCTGTAGCCACCCCCACAAGGCATTTGCTACCATCCATGAGCCAGTGTAGAGATAAAATATTGGCTGCTTCTCTCGTTCAGCAATGTCCAAAGCCAGCTGGATGGCTTTCACTTCTGCAAATTGACTAGATTCACCTTTTCCTTCAGTGGCTTCTGTAACTTGTTGTGTGGGACTCCACACAGCAGCTTTCCACCTTCTATGTTTTCGTACAAGACGACAGGATCCATCTGTGAACAGTGCATACTGCTTATCAGTCTCTGAAAGTGTATTATATGGTGGTGCTTCTTCAGCACGTTTTACTTCCTCCTCATCTGGAGACATCCTAAAGTCTTTGCTTTCTGGCCAGTCTGTACTCACTTCTAAGATCCCTGGGCGATTGGGACTTCCAATTCAAGCTCGTTGCGTGATCAATGCAATCCATTTACTCCACGTAACTTCGGTTGCATGATGTGGAGAGGGAACCGTCCCTTTGAACATCCAGCTCAGCACCGGCAGTCGAGGTGCCAGGAGGAGCTGTGCTTCAGTACCGATCACTTCTGAAGCAGCTCGAACTCCTTCGTATGCTGCTAGTATCTCTTTTTCAGTTGGAGTATAGTTGGCCTCAGATCCTTTGTATCCTCGACTCCAAAAACCTAAGGGTCGACCTCGGGTTTCTCCTGGTGCTTTCTGCCAGAGGCTCCAGGTAAGTCCATTATCTCCAGCTGCGGTGTAGAGCACATTTTTAACATCTAGTCCAGTCCGAACTGGTCCAAGGGCCACCGCATGAGTTATCTCATGCTTAATTTGTTCAAAGGCTTGTCGTTGTTCAGGGCCCCACTCAAACTGGTTCTTTTTACGAGTCACTCGATAGAGAGGGCTCACAATCTGGCTGTAGTCAGGAATATGCATTCTCCAAAAACCTACAACGCCCAAGAAAGTCTGTGTCTCCTTTTTATTAGTAGGTGGAGACATTGCTGCAATTTTGTTGATCACATCCATTGGGATCTGACGACGGCCATCTTGCCATTTTATTCCTAAAAACTGGATCTCTCGTGCAGGTCCCTTGACCTTGCTTTGTTTTATGGCAAAACCAGCATCCAAAAGAATCTGAATTATTCTCTCACCTTTCTTGAAGACTTCTTTCGCTGTGTCGCCCCATACAATGATGATGTCAATATATTGCAAGTGTTCTGGAGCTTTACCTTGCTCCAGCGTGGTCTGGATCAGTCCATGGCAGATGGTAGGACTGTGTTTCCACCCCTGGGGCAAGCGATTCCATGTGTACTGGATGCCTCTCCAGGTGAAAGCAAACTGTGGCCTGCACTCTGTTGCTACAGGAATAGAGAAAAATGCATTAGCAATGTCAATTGTAGCATACCACTTAGCTGCCTTTGACTCCAGTTCAAATTGCAGTTCTAGCATGTCAGGCACAGCAGCATTCAGTGGTGGTGTAACTTCATTCAGGCCACGATAGTCTACAGTTAGTCTCCACTCGTCACTAGACTTACGCACTGGCCAGATTGGGCTGTTAAAAGGTGAGCGAGTCTTACTGATCACACCCTGGCTTTCCAATTGACGGATCAACTTCTGGATCGGAATCAAAGAGTCTCGATTGGTGCGATATTGTCGACGATCCACTGTCGTGGTAGTAATTGGCACCTGCTGATCGTCAGCCATCATCAGTCCTACAACAGAAGGGTCATCTGAAAGACCAGGCAAATCAGACAGCTGTTCAATTTTCTCAGTGTCCACAGCTGCTATACCAAATGCCCACCTATACCCTTTTGGGTCCTTAAAATACCCTCTCCTGAGGTAGTCTATGCCAAGGATGCACGGAGCATCTGGACCAGTCACAATGGGATGCTTTTGCCAGTTTTTTCCAGTTAGGCTCATTTCAGCCTCTACAACAGTCAGTTCCTGGGATCCCCCAGTCACTCCAACAATATTGATGGATTGCGTTCCTTTATAATTAGAAGGAATTATTGTGCACTGTGCACCAGTGTCCACTAAAGCTTTGTACTCCTGGGGGTGTGTTGTACCAGGCCATCGTATTTGTACAGTCCAATAAACTCTCTTATCCCTTTCCTCCACCTGGTTGGAGGCAGGGCACCTCTAATTCCTGTTTTGCACAGTCTCTGGGTCTGAATTAGAGGTTCCTTCAAGAGCATCAGAATCTCTTCTGCTCCTTTTGTAAACTGGAGCAGCCACCTTCCTAGGAGTTTTTCCTTTTATCTCACGTACTCGTTCTTGAAGTTCTGAGGTAGGTCTTCCATGCCACTTATTCATGTTTTCTCCCTGCTCATGTAGGAAGAACCACAGTGAACCTCTTTTTGTGGGCTGCCTCTGTCCTCTCTCTCGAGATTGGAAACGCCTTTTCCTAATAGCTGAAACATAGGTTTGTGCAGGTCGTGAATGGTATGTGTCTTCTCTGAGTTCTTTGATTTCTTGCAATATCTTTTCAAACCGGTCATCAGATTTTTCACACAGTTTCTCTATAGCAGAGACACAAGCCCGTAGAGAACCAGCAAGGCTGTCCTCAAAGTTCCGGAGCTGCTCGATCACTTCATTAATCTCTTGTTGACCTCTAGCTGACCAGACCATTCCTGCCAATGACTTAGCATATGCAGGGGGTGCACGTTGTACAAATCTGCGCCACAGAGATCGTGTACAATTGATTCTATCTGGGTCTGTCCCCTCTTGGTTGTCTGATCCAAAATAGATGATCTCTCGCACAGCTAATTCTCTCAGGAACTGAATACCTCTCTCCATAGTATTCCATTTCCCTAACTTGGATATACAATCTTCCTTGTAGGGAAATCTTACTTTCATAGCTGCCAGGAGTCGGGTCCAGAGAGTAGTGGCATTAGACTCTCTTGAAATTGCCCTATCAATGGTGGAATCTCTTGACAGAGATCCCAGCTGCCTGGCTTCACCACCTTCCAATTCAATTGTTTCTGCCCCATTGTCCCAGCATCGGAGCAGCCAGGTTAAAATATTCTCGCCTTCACGACGACTAAAGTCTTTTCTCAGATCTCTCAGCTCACCTGGAGAAAAGGACCGAGTGGTGGTCACTTCATCTCCTCCCTGTCTTGATGATGCCCCTTGGGTTGATGTTGGCCCTGTGCCATCATCTGCTGCACGAGTAGTCTTTCTAGTGACTTTCTTACAACCAGCAACTGATGCTGATATGGGTTCACCATCATTTGATTTATTTCCAGAGTCTGAATGACTGTCACAGTGGTTACAGCAGCAACAGTGCCCAGTGTGTGAAGAAGGGGGGGCTGCCTTGTTAGCCTTTGAGGCTGGAGAAGTAATGTTATCTGCAGTGACCTTGGCAGAGGAACTCTGCGGAGGAGCTGTAGCTTCAGCCTGCTAAGCCGCCGTTGTGGGGGCAGTGGCTGCAGCGGCAGCTTTTGCTGTTTTGCTCTTTCTCGAGCGTCTAGGAGTGCTTTTTGCTAAAGCTTCTGAAGACGCACCGCAAATCTCAGGACAACAAAGTGACGCAAACCTCCTGTTGAACACCATTTCTCTTAACAGAAGTCTGGCAGATGTATTGTTAACCCACTCTCCCCCCAGCCCCACTTCCCCCTTCCTCTCCCCCCTTTCCACTAAGGAGAGGTGATTGGGAGAAAAAGAAGGACAGAGTGAAGAAAGTTGGAAAAAATTAAAGATGTTTTACTAATGCTACTAATAAGAATAGAGAAAATAATACAAATTATACAAAACCAATCTTGAAAGTCTCAGCGGCTGCAAAGCCGGCAACCAAAGTCCTGGATGAGACTCTGCAGCCAATCGGAGCTGGATTCAGTCTCTCACTAGGACTCAGTTCGCAGGGACAAATAGCAAGGTCCTCTCCTAATGTCGGCCATGAGCAGAAGGGAAAAGGCAAAAGGGAAAAGGGCAAAATGGACGAGATCCTCATGATCTCCCAATTCTATATAAAGTATTCACGTGAATGGAATGTTATACACAGTTGGTCAGTTTCTTGCTCACTTGTATCTCGTCGCCCCTCTCGAGAGATGTCCATCCGTGCTTATCAATAAGTTTGATTTCCATTGCTAGGTTTACCAAAACATGTGTCTGATTCTCCAGGAAAATGCAGTTAATATGAAGGCTTTAGCTGACAGGCAAATTCACTAAAAGAGAAAATTGTTTTTAGCAAAACCAGGACAGAGTGTCACAAAACCAATTGTTCAGCGTGTCTGTCACAAACCCCATGGGACAGCGTGTGTGTGTCACAAACCCCATTGGAAAGTGTGTCTGTCACAAACCCCATTGGATAGCGTGTGTGTGTCACAAACCCCATGAGAAAGTGTGCGTGTCACAAACCCCATTGGACAGCGTGTGTGTCACAAACACCATTGGACATTGTGTGTGTGTCACAATCCCCATTGGACAGTGTGTGTGTCACAAAAACCATTGTATAGCGTATGTGTCACAAACCCCATTAGAAAATGTGTGTGTCACAAACCCCACGGGATAGCGTGTGTGTGTCACAAACCCTATTGGACAGCGCGTGTCACAAACCCCGCTCGACAGTGTGTGTGTCATGAACCCCATTGGACAGCGTGTTTGTCACAATCCCCATTGGACAGCGTGTGTGTCACAAACCCCATTGGACAGCGTGTGTGTCATAAACCCCATTGAACAGCGTGTGTCTGTCACAATCCCCATTGGACAGTGTGTGTGTGTCACAAACCCCATCGGACAGTGTGTGTGTCACAGACCCCATTGGACAGTATGTGTGTCAAAAACCCCACTGGACATAATGTGTGTCACGAACCCCATTGGACAGCGTGTGTGCGTCACAATCCCCATTGTACAGCATGTGTGTCACAAACCCCATCGGACAGTGTGTGTGTAACAAAACGTCATGGACATTGTGTGTGTCACAATCCCCATTGGTGAGCGTGTGTGTCACAATCCCCATTGTACAGCGTGTGTGTCACAAACACCATTGACAGTGTGTGTGTCACAAACCCCATTGGACAGCGTGTGTGTCACAAGCCCATTGGACAGAGTGTGTGTCACAAAAACGATTGGATAGCGTGGGTGTCACAAGCCCATTGGACAGAGTGTGTGTCACAAAAACGATTGGACAGCGTGTGTGTCACGAACCCCATTGGAGAGTGTGTCTGTCACAAGTACCATTGGACAGAGTGTGTGTGTCACAAACCCCATTTTACAGCGTGTGTCTCACAAACACTATTGGACAGCGTGTGTGTCACAAGACCCACTAGGCAGATTGTGTGTGTCACAAACCCCAATAGACAGCGTGAGTGTCATAAACACCATTAGACAGCGTGTGTTTGTCACAAACTCCATTGGACAGAGTGGGTGTGACAAACCCATTGGGCAGCGTGTGTGTCACAAACCCCATTGGAAAGTGTGTGTGTAACAAACCCCATTGGACAGCGTGTGTGTGACACAATCCTCATTGCACAGTGTGTGTGTCACAAACCCATTTGACAGCGTGTGTGTCACAAACACCATTGGATAGCGTGTGTGTCACAAACCCTATTGGACAGTGTGTGTATCACAAACCCCACTGGACAGAACGTGTGTCACGAACACCATTGGACAGCGTGTGTGTGTTACAATCCCCATTGGACAGCGTGTGTGTCACAAGCCCATTGGACAGAGTGTGTGTCTCACAAACCCGATTGTACAGCGTGTTTGTCACAATCCCCATTGGACAGTGTGTGTGTCACAAACCCCATTGGACAGAGTGTTTGTGAAAAACCCCACTGGACAGTGTGTGTGTCACAAACCCCATTGGACAGTGTGTGTGTAAGAAACCCAATTGGTAGGCGTGTGTGTCACAAACCCCATTGGAAAGTGTGCGTGTCACAAACCCCATTGTACATCGTGTGTGTTCCAAACAGGACTGGACAGTGTTTGTGTGTCACAAACCCCACTGGACAGTGTGTGTGTCACAAACCCCACTGGAGCGCTTGTGTGTCACAAACCCCATTGGACCGTGTGTGTCTCACAAACCCCATTGGACAGTGCGTGTGTCACAAAACCCATTGGACAGCATGCGTGTCACAAACACCATTGGACAGCGTGTGTGTGTCACAATCCCAATTGCACAGTGTGTGTGTCACAAACCCCATTGGACAGCGTGTGTGTCACAATTCCCATTGGTCAGCATGTGTGTCAGGAAGCCCATTGGACAGTGTGTGTGTCACAAACCCATTGGACAGCATGTGTGTGCCACAATCCCCACTGGACAGTGTGTGTGTCACAATTACATTGGACAGAGTGGGGATCACAAACCCCCCTGCACAGTGCGTGTGTCACCAAACCCATTGGAGAGCATGCGTGTCACAATCCCCATTGAAAAGTGTGTGTGTCACAAAAACGATTGGATAGCATGTGTGTCACAAACCCCACTGGACAGAGTGTGTGTCACTAATCCCATTGGACAGCGTGTGTGTCACAAGCCCGTTGGACAGAGTGTGTGTGTCACAAAACCCATTGTACAGCGTTTTTGACACAATCCCCATTGGACAGCATGTGTGTCAGAAACCCCATTGGACAGAGTGTGTGTGACAAACCCAATAGGAAAGAATGTGTGTCACAAACCCCAATGGACACAGTGTTTGTCAAAAACCTCATTGGACAGTGTGTGTGTCACAAACCCCATTGGACAGCGTGTGTGTAACAAACCGTCATGGACATTGTGTTTGTCACAATCCCCATTGGTGAGCGTGTGTGTCACAAGCCCCATTGGACAGTGTGGGTGTCACAAACCCTCCTGGACAGTGTGTGTGTCACAATCCCCATTGGACAGCGTGTGTGTCACAAAAGCCATTGGACAGCATCCGTGTCACAAACACCACTGGACAGCGTGTATGAATCACAAACCCCATTGGACAGCGTGTGTGTCACAAACCCCATTGGACAGCATGTGTGTCACAATCCCCATTGGAGAGCATGTGTGTCAGGAACCCCAATGGACAGCGTGTGTGTCACAATTACAATGGACAGAGTGGGGATCACAAACCCCCCTGGACAGTGAGTGTGTCACCAAACCCATAGGACATCATGTGTGTGTCACAATCCTCATTGCACAGTGTGAGTCTCACAAAACCCATTTGACAGCGTCTGTGTCACAAACACCATTGACAGTGTGTGTGTCACAAACCCCATTGGACGGAGTGTGTGTCACAAGTCCATTGGACAGAGTGTGTGTCACAAAACCCATTCGACAGCATGTCAAAAACACCATTGGACAGTGTGTGTGTAAGAAACCCGATTGGTAAGCGTGTGTGTCACAAACCCCATTGGAAACTGTGCGTGTCACAAACCCCATTGTACATCGGGTGTGTTCCAAACAGGATTGGACAGTGTTTGTGTGTCACAAACCCCACTGGACAGTGTGTGTGTCACAAACCCCACTGGAGCGCTTGTGTGTCACAAACCCCATTGGACAGTGTGTGTCTCACAAACCCCATTGGACAGTGCGTGTGTCACAAAACCCATTGGATAGCATGCGTGTCACAAACACCATTGGACAGCGTGTGTGTGTCACAATCCCAATTGCACAGTGTGTGTGTCACAAACCCCATTAGACAGCGTGTGTGTCACAATTCCCATTGGTCAGCATGTGTTTCAGGAACCCCATTGGACAGTGTGTGTGTCACAAACCCATTGGACAGCGTGTGTGTGTCACAATCCCCACTGGACAGTGTGTGTGTCACAATTACTTTGGACAGAGTGGGGATCACAAACCCCCCTGCACAGTGCGTGTGTCACCAAACCCATTGGACAGCATGCGTGTCACAATCCCCATTGGAAAGTGTGTGTGTCACAAAAATGATTGGATTGCATGTGTGTCACAAACCCCATTAGAAAGTGTGTGTTTCACAAAACCCATTGGATAGCGTGTGTGTGTCACAAACGCCATTGGACAGTGTGTGTGTCACAAACTCCACTGGACAGAGTGTGTGTCACTAATCCCATTGGACAGCGTTTTTGACACAATCCCCATTGGACGGCGTGTGTGTCAGAAACCCCATTGGACAGAGTGTGTGTGACAAACGCCATAGGACAGAATGTGTGTCACAAACCCCAATAGACACAGTGTTTGTCAAAAACCCCATTGGACAGTGTGTGTGTCACAAACCTCATTGGACAGCGTGTGTGTAACAAACCGTCATGGACATTGTGTTTGTCACAATCCCCATTGGTGAGCGTGTGTGTCACAAGACCCATTGGACAGTGTGGGTGTCACAAACCCTCCTGGACAGTGTGTGTGTCACAATCCCCATTGGGCAGCGTGTGTGTCACAAAAGCAGTTGGACAGCATGCGTGTCACAAAAACCATTGGACAGCATGGGTGTTTCGCAAACCTCATTGGACAGCGTGTGTGTCACAAACACAATTGAACAGCGTGTGTGCACACAAGACCCATTACACAGATTGTGTGTGTCACAAACCCCGTTGGACAGCGTGTGTGTCGTAAAACCCATTAGACAGCGTGAGTGTGTCACAAAACCCATTGGACCAAGTGGGTGTGACAAACACATTGGGCACCGTGTGCGTGTCACAAACCCCATCGGACAGCGTGTGTGTCACAACCCCCATTTGACCGAGTGTGTGTGTCACAAAACCCATTGGACAGCATACGTGTCACAAACACCATTGGACAGCATTTGTGTGTCACAATCCCAATTGCACAGTGTGTGCGTCACAAACCCCATTGGACAGCATGTCTGTTTAGGAACGCCATTGGACAGTGTGGTGTCACAAACCCCATTAGACAGCATGTGTGTGTCACAATCCCCATTGGACAGTGTGTGTGTCACAATTACATTGGACAGAGTGGGGATCACAAGCCCCCCTGCACAGTGCGTGTGTCACCAAACCAATTGGACAGCATGCGTGTCACAATCACCATTGGACAGCGTGTGTGTGTCACAATCCTCATTGCACAGTGTGTGTGTCACAAACCCCATTTGAGAGTGTGTGTGTCACAAACCCCATAGGACAGCGTGTGCGTGTCGCAAACCCTCCTGGACAGTGTGTGCGTCTCAAACCCCATTGGACAGCGTGTGTGTCAGAAGCCCATTGGACAGAGTGTGTTTCACAAAACCCATTTGAAAGCGTGTCACAAACACTATTGGTCAGCGTGTGTGTAAGAAACCCAATCGGTAAGCGTGTGTATCAGAAACCCCATGGGACAATGTGTATTTATCACAAAACCCATTGGATAGCGTGTGTGTCACAAACATTATTGGACAGCGTGTGTGTCACAAGACCCATTGGACAGATTGTGTGTCTAACAAACTTCATTGGACAGTGGGTGTGTTACAAACAGCATTGGACAGTGTGTGTTTGTCACAAACCACATTGGACAGAGTGGGTGTGACAAACCCATTTGGCAGTGTGTACGTGTCACAAACCCCATTGTAAAGTGTGTGTATCACAAACACTACTGGACAGCGTGTGTTTCAAGAACCTCATTGGACAGCGCATGTGTCACAAACCCCATTTGACCGAGTGCGTGTGTCACAAACCCCTTTGGACAGCGTGTGTCTCACAAACCCCATTGGACATGGCGTGTGTCACAAAACCCGTTGGACTGCATGCGTGTCACAAACACCACTAGACAGCGTGTGTGTGTCACAATCGCAATTGCACAGTGTGTATGTTCACAAACCCTATTGGAATGTGTGTGTGTGTCACAATTCCCATTGGACAGAGTGTGTGTAACAATTACATTGGACAGAGTGGGGCCACAAACCCCTGTGGACAGTGCGTGTGTCACCAAACCCATTGGACAGCATGCGTGTCACAAACACCAGTGGACAGCGTGTGTGTGGCACAATCCTCATTGCACAGTGTGTGTGTCACAAACCCCATTTGACAGCGTGTGTGTCACAAACACCATTGACAGTGTGTGTGTCACAAACCCCATTGGACAGCGTGTGTGTGTCACAAACCCTCCTGGTCAGTGTGTATGTCACAAACCCCATTGGATAGCATGTGTGTAACAAACCCAATGGGTCAGCGTGTGTGTCACAAACACCATGGGACAGCGTGTGTTTGTCACAAAACCCATTGGATAGTGTGTGAGTCACAAACCCCATTGGAAAGTGTGCGTGTCACAGACCACATTGGATAGCGTGTGTATGTCACATTCCCCATTGGACAGCATCTGTGTCACAAACCGCATGGGACAGCGTGTGCATGTCACAATCCCCATTGGACAGCGCCTGTGTTACAAACCCCATTGCACAACTTGTCTGTCACAAACACCATTGGACAGAGTGTGTGTGTCACAATCCCCATTGGAAAGTGTGTGTTTCACAAAACCCATTGGATAGCGTGTGTGTGACACAAACCCTATTTGACAATCTGTGTGTCAAAAACCCACTGGACAGCGTGTGTGTCATGAATCCCATTGGACAGTGTGTGTGTCACTAGTACCATTGGACAGAGTGTGAGTGACACAAAACTCATTGGAAAGCGTGTGTGTCACAGTCCCCATTGGACAGCGTTTGTGTCACAAACCCCATTGGACAGATTGTGTGTGTCACAAACCCCATTGGACAGCGTGTGTGTCATAAACCCCTTTGGACAGCGTGTGTGTGTAACAATCCATATTGGACAAAGTGTGTGTGTCACAAGTCCCATTGGACAGGGTGTGTGTCACAAACCCCTTTGGACAGTGTGTGTGTCACAAACCCCATTGGACAGTGTGTGTGTCACAAACCCCCCTGGTCACTTTGTGTGTTCACAATCTTCATTGGACAGTGTGTGTGTCACAAACAACATTGAATGTGTGTGTGTAACAAACCCAATTGGTCAGCGTGTGTGTCACAAACCCCTTTGGACAGCGTGTGTGTGTCACAATCCCCATTGCACAGTGTGTGTGTCACAAACCCCATTGGACAGTGTGTGTGTCACAAAACCTATTGGACAGCGTGTGTGTCATAATACCATTTTGACAGTGTGTGTCACAAACCCCACTGGACAGTGTGTGTGTCACAAACCCCCCCGCACATTGTGTGTGTCACTATTGCCATTGGACACCGTGTGTGTCACAAAACCCATTGGATAGTGTGTGTGTCACAAACCCCATTGGAAAGTGTGTGTGTCACAAACCCCATAGGACAGCGTGTGTGTAACAAACCCAATGGGTCAGCATGTGTGTCACAAACACCATGGGACAGCGTGTGTTTGTCACAAAACCCATTGGATAGTGTGTGTGTCACAAACCCCATAGGACAGCTTGTGTGTCACAATCCCCATTGGACAGTTTGTGTGTCACAAACCCCATTCGACAGCGTGTGTGTCACAAACCCTCCTGGTCAGTGTTTGTGTCACAAACCCCAATGGACAGCGTGTGTGTAACAAACCCAATGGGTCAGCGTGTGTGTCACAAACACCATGGGACAGCGTGTGTTTGTCACAAAACCCATTGGATAGTGTGTGTGTCACAAACCCCATTGGAAAGTGTGCGTGTCACAGACCACATTGGATAGCGTGTGTATGTCACAATCCCCATTCGACAGCGTCTGTGTCACAAACCGCATGGGACAGAGTGTGTATGTCACAATCCCCATTGGACAGCGCCTGTGTTTCAAACCCCCCTGCACAGCTTGTCTGTCACAAACACCATTGGACAGAGTGTGTGTGTCACAATCCACATTTGAAAGTGTGTGTTTCACAAAAACGATTGGATACCGTGTGTGTCACAAACCCCATTAGAAAGTGTGTGTTTCACAAAACCCATTGGATAGCGTGTGTGTGTCACA
Organism: Columba livia; assembly: GCF_036013475.1. Lineage (NCBI taxonomy): Eukaryota > Metazoa > Chordata > Aves > Columbiformes > Columbidae > Columba > Columba livia. Next base: position 1,255,419 of record NW_027043010.1, on the reverse strand, counting down.
AACCCTATTGGACATTCTCTGTTTCACAAACCCCACTGGACAACGTGTGTGTCACGAACCCCATTGGACAGCGTGTGTGTCACAAGTACCATTGGACAGAGTGTGTGTGTCACAAAACTCATTGGACAGCGTGTGTGTCACAGTCCCCATTGGACAGCGTTTATGTCACAAACCCCATTGGACAGATTTTGTGTGTCAGAAACCCCATTGGACAGCGTGTGTGTCATAAACCCCTTTGGACAGCGTGTGTGTGTAACAATCCCTATTGGACAAAGTGTGTGTGTCACAAATCCCTTTCGACAGCGTGTGTGTCACAAAACCCTTTGAACAGTGTGTGTGTAACAAACCCCATTGGACAGTGTGTGTGTCACAAACCCCCCTGGTCACTTTTTGTGTTCACAATCTACATTGTACAGCGCGTGTGTCACAAACAACATTGCACAGTGTGTGTGTAACAAACCCAATTGGTCAGCGTCAGTGTCACAAACCCCTTTGGACAGCGTGTGTGTGTCACAATCCCCATTGCACAGTGTGTGTGTCACAAACCCCATTGGACAGTGTCTGTGTCAGAAACCCTATTGGACAGCGATTGTGTCACAATACCAATTTGACAGTGTGTGACACAAACCACACTGGACAGTGTGTGTGTCACAAACCCCCCCGCACAGTGTGCGTGTCACAATCCCCATTGGACCACGTGTGTGTCACAAAACCCATTGGACATTATGTGTGTCACAATTCCCATTGGACAGCTTGTGTGTCACAATCCCCATTGGACAGTTTGTGTGTCACAAACCCCATTCGACAGCGTGTGTGTCACAAAAGCTTTTGGACAGTGTGTGTGTCATAAACCCAATTGCACAGTGTGTGTGTCACAATCCCCATTCGACAGCGTGTGTGTCACAAAAGCCATTGGACAGCATGCTTGTCACAAACACCATTGGACAGTGTGTGTGTCACAAACACTATTGTACAGCGTGTGTGTCACAAGACCCACTGGACAAATTGTGTGTGTTACAAACACCTTTGGACAGCGTGTTTGTCATAAACCCCATTGCACAGCGGGTGTGTTACAAACAGAATTGGACTGCGTGTGTTTGTCACAAACCCCATTGGACAGAGTGGGTGTAACAAACCCATTGGGCAGTGTGTGCGTGTCACAAAACCGATTGGAAAATGTGTGTGCCACAAACCCCACTGGTCAGCGTGTGTGTCACGAACCCTATTGGAAAGCGTGTGTGTCACAACCCCCATTTGACCCAATGTGTGTGTCACAAACCCCTTTGGACTGCGTGTGTCTCACAAAACCCATTGCATAGTGTGTGTTTCGCAGAACCCATTGGACAGCATGCGTGTCACAAACACCATTGTTCAGCATGTGTGTGTCACAATCCCAATTGCAAATTGTGTGTGTCACAAACCCCATTGGACAGCGAGTGTGTCACAATCCCCATTGGACAGCATGTGTGTCAGTAACCCCATTGGACAGTGCGTGTGTCACAAACCCCATTAGACAGCGTGTGTGTGTCGCAATCTCCATTGGACAGTGTGTGTGTCACAATTACATTGGACAGATTGGGGATCACAGAGCCCCCCTGGACAATGCGTGTGTAACCAAGCCCATTGGACAGCATGCGTGTAACAAACACCATTGGACAGCATGTGTGTGTCACAATCCTCATTGCACAGTGTGTGTGTCCTAAACACCATTTTACAGTGTGTGTGTCACAAACAGCATTGACAGTGTGTGTGTCACAAACCCCATTGGACAGCATGTGTGTGTCACAAACCCCATTAGAAAGCGTGTGTTTCACAAAACCCATTGAATAGCGTGTTTATGTCACAAACCCTATTGGACAGTGTGTGTGTCACAAACCCCACTGGACAGCGTGCGTGTCACGAACCCCATTGGACAGCGTGTGTGTCACAGTCCCCATTGGACAGCGTTTGTGCCACAAACCCCGTTGGACAGATTGTGTGTGTCACAAACCCCATTGGATAGAATTTGTGTCATAAACCCCTTGGACAGCATGTGTGTGTAACAATCCCTATTGGACAATGTGTGTATCACAAATCCCATTGGACAGCGTGTGTGTCATAAACCCCTTTGGACAGTATGTGTGTCAGAAACACCATTGGACAGTGTGTGTGTCACAAACCCCATTGCACAGCGTGTGTGTGTCACAATCCCCATTGGACAGCGTGTGTCTGTCACAATCCCCATTGGACGGTGTGTGTGTCACAAACCCCATTGGACAGTGTGTGTGTCACAATCCCCATTGGACACCGTGTGTGTCACAAAACCATTGGACAGTGTGTATGTCACAATACCCATTGGACACCGTGTGTGTCACAAAACCCATTGGACAGTGTGTGTGTCACAAAACCCTTTGGACAGTGTGTGTTTCACAAACCCCATTGGACAGTGGGTGTATCACTAACTGCACTGAACAGTGTGTGTGTGTGTCACAAACCCCATTGGACATGTGTGTGTCACAACCCCCATTTGACCGAGTGTGTGTGTCACAAACCCCATTGTACAGCGTGTGTCTCAGAAAACCCATTGGACAGTGCGTATGTCACAAACCCATTGGACAGCATGCGTGTCACAAACACCATTGCACAGCGTATGTGTGTCACAATCCCAATTGCACAGTGTTTGTGTCACATACCCCATTGGACAGCGTGTGAGTAACAATCCCCATTGGACAGTATGTGTGTCAGAAACCCCATTGGACAGTGTGTGTGTCACAACCCCATTGCACAGCGTGTGTGTGTCACAATCCCCATTGCACAGCGTGTGTGTGTCACAATCCCCATTGGACAGTGTGTGTGTCACAAACCCCATTGGACAGTGTGTGTGTCATAGACCTCCCCGCACAGTGTGTGTGTCACAATCCCCACTGGACAGCGTGTGTGTCACAATCCCCATTGGACAGTTTGTGTGTCACAAACCCCATTGAACAGCGTGCGTGTGTCACAATCCCAATTGCACTGTGTGTGTGTCACAAACCCCTTTGGACAGAGTATATGTCACACAACATATTGGACAGTGGGTGTGTCACAAACCCCACTGAACGGTGTGTGTGTGTCACAAACCCCGTTGGACAGTGTGTGTGACACAATCCCAACTGGAGAGCGTGTGTATCACAAACACCCATGGACAGTGTGCGTGTTACAAACCCCATTGTACATCGTGTGTGTCACAAAACGCTTTGGACAGTGTGTGTGTCACAAACCCCACTGAACAGCGTGTGTGTGTCACAAACCCCCCTGCTCAGTGTGTGTGTCACAAACCCCATTTGACAGCGTGTTTGTGTCACAATCACCATTGGACAGTGTGTGTGTCACAAACCCCATGGCACAGAGTCTGTGACACAAACCCCCCTGGACAGAGTGTGTCTCACAATCCCCATTGGACAGCGTGAGTGTCCTAAATCTCATTGGACAGTGTGTGTGTCACAATCCCCATTGGACAACGTGTATGTCACGATCCCCATTGGACAGTTTGTGTGTCACAAACCCCAGTCGACAGCGAGTGTGTCACAATCCCAATAGCGCATTGTGTGTGTTACAAACCCCTTTGGATAGTGTGTGTTTCACAAACCCCATAGGACAGTGGGTGTGCCACAGACCACCCTGGAAAGTGTGTGTGTGTCACAAAACCCATTGGACAGTGTGCGTATCATAAACCCCACTGGACAGCCCGTGTGTGTCACAATTCCCATTGGACATAGTGCGTGTCACAAACCCCATGGGACAGAGTGTGTGTCACAAACACCATTGGACTGAGTGTGTGTGAGAAACCCCTTTCGACAGTGTGTGTGTCACAAACCCCATTGGACAGTGTGTCTGTCACAAACCATCCTGGACATTGTGTGTGTCACAAACCCCATTGGACAATGTGTGTGTCACAAATCCCAATGGAAAGCGTGTTTGTGTCACAATCTCCATTGGACAGTGTGTGTGTCACCAACCCCATGAGACAGAGTGTGTGTCACAAACCCCTTAGGACAGTGTGTGTTTCACAAATCTCCCTGAACAGTTTGTGTGTCACAATCTCCATGGGAAAGCGCCTGTGTGTCACAATCCATATTGCACAGTGTGTGTTTCACAAACCCCATTGGAAAGTGTGTATGTCACAAACCCCACTGGACAGCGTTTGTGTCACAAACACCCATGGACAGTGTGTGTGTCACAATGCCAAGTGGACAACGTGTGTGTCACAAACCCCATTGGACAGTGTGGGTGTCACAATCCCCATTGGACAGTTTGTGTGTCACAAACCCCATTCGATAGCGTGTGTGTGTCACAATCCCAATTGCACAGTGTGTTTCACAAACCCCATTGGAAAGTATGTGTATCACAAACCCCATTTGACAGCGTGTGTGTCACAAACACCATTGGACAGTTTGTGTGTCACAAAACCCGTTGGTCAGTGTGTGTGTCACAAACGTCATTTGAAAGTGTGCGTGTCACAAACCCCTCTGGATAGTGTGTATGTCACAATTCCCATTGGACAACATCTGTGTCACCAACCCTCTTTGGACAGCGTGTGTGTGTCACAGTCGCCATTGGACAGTGTGTGTGTCACAAACCCCATTGGACAGTGTGCGTCTCACAAATCCCACTGGACAGCGTGTGTGTCACAAACACCCATAGACAGTGTGCGTGTCACAAACAACATGGTACATCGTGTGTGTCACGTAACCCCTTTGGACAGAGTGTGTGTTAGAAACCCCATTGGACATTGGGTGTGTCACAATCCCCATTGGACAGCATGTGTGTCACAATCCCCATTGGACAGTTTGTGTGTCACAAACCCAATTGCACAGTGTGTTTCACAAACCCCATTGGAAAGTGTGTGTGTCACAAACCCCATTTGACAACGTGTGTGTCACAAACACCATTGGACTGTTTGTGTGTCACAAAACCCGTTGGTGAGTGTGTGTGTCACAAACCACACTTGACAGAGTGTGTGTCACAAACACCCATGGACAGTGTGCGTGTCACAAACCCCATTGTACATCGTGCGTGTCACAAACCCCTTTGGACAGTGTGTGTGTCAAAAACCCCAGTGGACACCGTGTGTGTGTCACAAACACCATTGGACAGTGTGTGTGTAACAAACCCCATTGGACAATGTGTGTGTCACTAACCGTTATGGACAGTGTGTGTGTCACAAACCCCATTGGACAGTGCGTGTGTCACAAACCCCATTGGACAGTGGGCGTGTCACAAACCCCCCTGGACAGTGTGTGTGTGTGTCACTAACCCCATTGGACAGTGTGTGTTTCACAAACCCCAGTGGACAGCGTGTCTGTCAGAAACACCCATAGACAGTGGGCGTGTCACAAACCCCCCTGGACAGTGTGTGTGTGTGTCACAAACCCCTTTGGACAGCGTGTGTGTCACGAACCCCACTGGACATCGTGTGTGTCACAAACCCCATTGGACAGGGGGTGTGTCACAAACCCCCCTGGACAGGGTGTGTGTTTCACAAACCCCATTGGACAGCATGTGTGTGTCACAAACCCCCTGGTAAGTGTGTGTGTCACAAACCCCATTTGAAAGCGTGTGTGTCACAAACACCATTGGACAGTGTGTTTGTCACAAACCCCATTGGACAGGGGGTGTGTGTCTACAAACCCCCCTTGTCAGTGTGTGTGTTACAAACCCCATTGGACAGCGTGTTTGTCACAAATCCCATTGGATAGTTTCTGTGTCACAATCCCCATGGGACAGCTCCTGTATGTCACAATCCATATTCCACAGTGTGTGTTTCACAAACCCCATTGGAAAGTGTGTGTGTCAGAAACCCCATTGTATAGCGTGTGCGTGTCTCAAACCCTATTGGACAGTGTGTGTGACAAAATCCCCACTGGACAGCGTGTGTTTCACAAACCCAATTTCACAGCGTTTGTTTCACATACAGCATTGGACAGCCTGTGTATGTCACAAACCCGATTAGAAAGTGAGTCTGTCACAAACCCATTGGATAGCGTGTGTGTCACAAACGCCATTGGACAGTGTGTCTAACACAAACCACCCTTACAGTGTGTGTGTCACAATACACATTGCACAGCGTGTGTATCACAAACCCCCTGGGCAGTGTGTATGTCACAATCTCCGTTGGACAACATATGTGTCACAAACCCCATTGGACATCGTGTGTGTCACAAACACCATTGGACAGCGTGTGTTTCACAGTCGCCACTGGATGTGTGTGTCACAAACCCCATGGGACGTCGTGTGTGTGTCACAAACCCCCCTTGTCAGTGTGTGTGTCACAAACCCCATTTCACAGAGTGTGTGTCACAAACCCCACAGGACAGAGAGTATGTGTCACAAAACCCACAGGACAGCGTGTGTATATCACAACCCCCCCTGGTCAGTGTGTGTGTCACAAACCCCATTGGAAAGTGTCTGTGTCACAAACCCTATAGGACAGTGTGAGTGTCACAAACACCACTGGAGAGAATGTCTGTCACGAAACCGATTGGACAGCGTGTGTGTGTTACAATCCCCATTGGACCGTGTGTTTGTCACAAACACCAATGGACAGAGTATGTGTCACGAACCCCATTGGACAGCGTGTGTGTCACAAGCCCATTGGACAGTGTGTGTGTCATAAACCCCATTGTACAGCGTGTGTGTCACAAACCCCATTGGACAGAGAGTGTGTGAGAAACCCCATCGGACAGAGAGTGGGTCAAAAACCCCATTGGACAGTGTGTGTGTCACAAACGCTCATGGACACTGCGTGTGTCACAATCCCCATTGGTGAACGTGTGTGTCACAAACCCCATTGGACAGTGTGTTTGTCACAAACCGTCCTGGACAGTGTGTGTGTCACAAACCCCATTGGACAGAGTGTGTGTGACAAACCCCATAGGACAGAGTATGTGTGAGAAACGCCATTGGACAGAGTGTGTGTGAGAAACCCCATTGGACATTTTGTGTGTCATGTACCCCATTGGACTGTGTGTGTGTCACAAGCCCCCCTGGACAGCGCGTGTGTCACAAACCACATTGGATAGCGTGTGTGTGTCACAAATCCTATAGGACAGTATGTGTGTCACAATCCCCATTGGACAGCGTGTGTGTCACAATCTCCATTGGACAGTGTTTGTGTCACAAAACCCATTGGACACTGTGTGTGTCACAATCCCCATTGGACAGCGTGTGTTTCACAAACCCCATTGGACAGACAGTGTGTGACATACCCATTGGACAGATTGTGTGTCAAAAACCCCATTGGACAGAGTGTGTGTGAGAAACCCCATTGGACTGTTTGTGTGTCACAAACCCCATTGGACAGTGTGTGTGTCACAAACCCTCATGGACATTGTGTGTGTCACAATAACCATTGGTGAACGTGTGTGTCACAAACCCCATTGGACAGTGTGTGTGTCACAAACCCTCATGGACATTGTGTGTGTCACAATATCCATTGGTGAACGTGTGTGTCACAAACCCCATTGGACAGTGTGTGTGTCACAAACCCTCCTGGACAGTGTGTGTGTCACGAACCACATTGGACAGAGTGTGTGTGACAAACCCAATTGGACAGATTGCGTGTCACAAACACCTTTGGAGAGAGTATGTGTGAGAAACCCCATTGGACAGCGTGTGTGACACAAAACCCGTTGGACAGTGTGTGTCACAAACCCCATTGGATAGCGTGTGTGTCACAAACACCTTTGGGCAGTGTGTGTGTGTGACTAACCCTATTGGACAATGTGTGTGTCACAAACCCCATTGCATGGTGTGTGTGTCGCAAACAGCATTGGGCAGCGTGTCTGTTTCACAAACCCCATTTGACAAAGTGTGTGTGTCACAATCCCAATTCCACTGTGTGTGTGTAACAAACCCCATTGGAAAGTGTGTGTGCCACAAACCCCATTGGACATCGTGTGTGTCACACACCCCTTTGGAATGTGTGTGTTTCACAAACCCCATTGGACAGCATGTGTGTCACACACCGCAGTGGAGAGCGTGTGTGTGTCACAATCCCCATTTGACAGCGTGTGTTTCACAAACCCATTTTGATAGTGTGTGTGTCACAAACCCCACTGGACAGAGTGTGTGTCACAAACACCACTGGACAGCGTGTGTGTGTCACAAACCCCATTGGAAAGTGTGTGTGTCACAAACCCCATTGGACATCGTGTGTGTCACACACCCCTTTGGAATGTGTGTGTTTCACAAACCCCATTGGACAGCATGTGTGTCACACACCGCAGTGGAGAGCGTGTGTGTGTCACAATCCCCATTTGACAGCGTGTGTTTCACAAACCCATTTTGATAGGGTGTGTGTCACAAACCCCACTGGACAGAGTGTGTGTCACGAACACCATTGGACAGCGTGTGTGTCACTAGACCATTGGACAGAGTATGTGTGTCACAAGCCCCGTTGTACAGTGTGTGTGTCACAAACCCCATTGGACAGCGTGTGTGTCACAAAACCCATTGGACAGTGTGTTTGTCACAAACCCCATGGGATAGAGTGTGTGTCACAAACACCATTGGACAGCGTGTGTGTGTGACAAACCCCATTGGACTGCGTGTTTGTCACAATATCCATCGGACAACGTGCGTGTGACAGACCCCATTGGACTGCCTGTTTGTCACAAACCCCATTGGACAGGGTGTGTGTGTCACAAACTCCCCTGGTCAATGTGTGTGTTCACAAACCCCATTTTTCAGCGTGTGTGTCAGAAACACCATTGGACAGTGTGTGTGTCACAAACCACTTTGGACAGCGTGTGTGTGTCACAAACCCCCCTGGTCAGTTTGTGTGTCACAAACCCCACTGGAGAGTGTGCGTGTCACAAACCCCCCTGCTCAATTTGTGTGTTAACAATCAACACTGGACAGCGTGTGTGTCACAAACCCCTGTACAGCGTGTGTGTGTGGCAATGCCCACTGCACAGTGTGTGTGTCACAAACCCCTTTGGACAGTGTGTGTGTCACAAACCTCAGTGGACAGCCTGTGTGTGACACAAACCCCCCTGGTCAGTGTGTGTGTCACAATCCCATTGGACAGAGTGTATGTTACAAAACCCTTTGGACTGCATGAGTGTCACAAACACCACTGGAGAGAGTTTGTGTAACAAACCCAATTGGTCTGCGTGTGTGTCAAAAACCCCATGGGAAACCATGTGTGTGTCACAAACCCCATTGGAAAGTGTGTGTTTCACAAACCCCATTGGAAAGTGAGCTTATCACAAACCCCATTGGATAGAGTACGTATGTCACGATCCCCAGTGGACAGTGTCTGTTTCACAAAACCCAATGCACAGCGTGTGTGTCAAAAACACCATTGGATAGGGTGTGTGTGTCACAATCCCATTGAACAGTGTGTGTGTCACAAAACCGATGGGATAGCGTGTGTGTCACAAACTCCATTAGAAAGTGTGTGTTTCACAAACCCCCTTGGATAGTGTGTGTGTGTCACAAAACCTATTAGACAGTGTGTGTGTCACAAAACCCACAGGACAGCGTGTGTGTCATGATCTCCATTGGACAGCTTGTGTGTTTCACAAACCCCATTGGACAGCGTGTGCGTCTTAACCCCATTGGACAGCGTGTGTATGTCACAATACCCATTGGACAGTTTGTGTGTGTCACAAATCCCATTGGACAGCGAGTGTGTCACAAGAACCATTTGACAGACTGTGTGTGTCACAAACCCCACTGGACAGCGTGTGTGTCACAAACACCATTGGACAGTGTGTGTGTCACAATCGCCATTGTACAGTGTGTTTGTGACAAACCCTATTGGACAGCGTGTGTGTGTCACAGTCCCCATTGGTCAGCGTGTATTTCACAATCCCCATTGGACAGCGTGTGTGTCACAAACCCCATTGGACAACCTGTGTGTGTCACAAACCCCCCTGTTCAGTGTGTGTGTCACAAACCCCATTTGACAGCGTGTCTGTCAGAAACACCATTGGACAGTGTGTGTGTCACAAACCCCATTGGACAGCGTGTGTGTGTCACAAAACTTCCAGGTCATTGTGTGTGTCACAAACCCATTGGATAGCGTGTGTGTGTCACAAACCCTCCAGGTCAGTGTGTGTGTCACAAAACCCATTGGACAGCGTTTGTGCCACAAACACCATACGACAGTGTGTGTGTAACAAACCCAACTGTTCAGTGTGTGTGTCATAAAACCCATGGGACAGCGTGTGTGTGTCACAAACCCCATTGGAAAGTGTGTGTGTCACAAACCCCATTGGATAGCGTGTGTGTGTCACAAACCTATTGGACAGCGTGTTTTTTACAAACCCCACTCAACAGCGTGTGTGTCACGAACCCCATTTGACAGCGTGCGTGTCACAAGACCCATTGTAGAGACTCTGAGTGTCACAATCCCCTTTGGACAGCGTGTGTGTCACAATCCCCATTGGACAGCATGTGTGTCAGAAACCCCATTGGACAGTGTGTATCAGAAATCCCATTGGACAGCGTGTGTGTCACAAACACCATTGCACAGCCTCTGTGTGTCACAAATCCCCTTGTCAATGTGTGTGTCACAAACTCCATTTGACAGCATGTGTGTCACAAACACCATTGGTCTGCGTGTGTGTCACAAACCCCATTGGACAGCCTGTGTGTGTCACAAATCCCATTGGAAAGTTTGTGCTTCACAGGCCCCTTGGAAAGTGTGTGTGTCACAAACCGCATTGGACAGCGTGTGCGTCACAAACCCCCCTGAACAGTGCGTTTGTCACAAACCCCTTAGGACATCGTGTGTGTGTCACAAACACCATTGCAAAGTGTGTGTGCAACAAACCCAACTGGTCAGCGTGTGTGTCATAAAAACCATGGGACAGTGTGTGTGTGCCACAAACCCCATTGGAAATTGTGTGTGTCACAAACCAATTGGAAAGTGTACGTGTCACAAACCCCATTAAAAAGTGTGTGTGTCACAAACCCCATTGGATAACGTGTGTGTGTCACAAACCCTATTAGAAAGTGTGTGTGTCACAAACCCCATTGGACAGCGTGTTTGTCACGAACACCATTGGACAGATTGTGTGTTTCACAAACCCCATTGGACAGCGTGTGTGTCACGAGAACCATTGGACAGAGCGTGTGTGTCAAAAACCCCATTGGACAGTGTGTGTGTCGCAATCCCCATTGGACAGCGTGTGTGTCACAAACACCCCTGGACAGTGTGTTTGTCACAAACCCCATTGGGCAGAGTGTGTGTGGCATAAACCCCATTGGACAGCATGTGTGTCACAATCCCCATCGGACAGTGTGTGTGTCAGAAACCCCATTGGACACTGTGTGTCACAAATGCAATTGGACAGCGTGTATGTCACAAACCCATTGGACAGCCTGTGTGTGTCACGAACCCCATTAGAAAGTGTGCGTGTCACAAACACCTTTGGATAGCGTGTGTATTTCACAAACCCAATGGGACAGTGTGCATATCACAATCCGCATTGGACAGCGCCTGCGTCACAATCCCCATTGGACAGTGTTTGTTTCACAAACCCATTGTATAGCATTTGTGTCACAAATCCCATTAGAAAGTGTGTGTGTCACAAACCCCTTTGGATAGAGTGAGTGTGTCACAAACCCTATTGGACAGTGTGTGTGTCACAAACCCCACTGGACAACGTGTATGTCACGAACCCCTTTGGACAGCGTGTGTGTCACAAGACCCATTGGACAGAGTGTATATGTCATAAATGCCATTGGACAGCGTGTGTGTCACAATCCCCCCTTGTCAGTGTTTGGGTCACAAACCCCATTTGACAGCGTGTGAGTGACAAACACCATTGGACAGTGTGTCTGTGTCACTAACCCCATTGGATAGCGTGTGTGTGTCACAAACCCCATTGGAAAGTTTGTGTGTCACATACCCCATTGGACAGCATGTGTGTCACAAAAACCATTGGACAGTGTTTGTGTAACAAACCCAATTGGTAAGCGTGTATTTCACAAACCCCATTGGACAGCCTGTGTGTGTCACAAACCCCTCTGGTTAGTGTGTGTGTCACAAACCCCATTGGACAGCGTCTGTGTCACAAACCCAATTTGTGGGTTGTCTGAATTTAGAGTTGATGAGTTAGTTTTCTGTATTTGGAGTTAATAGGCTAGTTTGCTGTATGAATAAAGTTAAGTGTTGCGGTAGTTGTGAGGCGACTTGGAGGCGGGGAGCTTGTGGTCGGTGGGGGTGCCTGCGCCCTGGAGCCCTGGAGCGGGGGACAGCTTGTGACTACGAGATAACGATCTTGTTACCATGCGAACACTGCCTGACTAAGATTCCCGCCTTAGCTAGCTTAATGTCTGTTAAAGTGATTAGCCAATCAGCATGAAACATGTGTGCCTTAGACTATATAAATGTATGTTTGCCATACAATAAAGCGGACACCTTGCTTGCATCAAGTTGCGTCCCCGTCTCTCAGTCGCGGCAAATTGGTGACCTCCGACGTGATCGTCAGCGACGAAACCGCCGAGGATTGAAAAACTGCCTACCTGGTGGCATGTCGCGAGTCCCGCAGAACGTGGAATGAGCTGCTGAAAGGAAGCAGGATAAGCCGGCCGGCCAAACAATCCCTCCGTCTGGAACGAGAGGTGAGCTGCGGGAAACTAGCAAAATGGGGAATCAAAAGTCTTCCCCTGAGAGAGACGTTTATGAGCCTATGAAAGCTCTACTTAAGAAGCATGGGAAAAAGACTCTTTCGGAACAAGATCTTAAGTTAATCCTTAAATGGGTGCAGGTTAAGATCCCCGCGGTGACTGCTTCTTCTATTTTTACGCGTGAACTTTGGGACGATGTGGGGGTAAAGTTATGGGACGCAGCCACCTCAGGAGATGAGGAAGCGCAGTATATGCTCCCCAGTTGGAGAAAAATCTTTGAAACCATAAAGGCACAAGAGCAAAATCAGCGAGGCTCCGAGGAGGGAGCTCAGTCACCTCCCCCCTGCCCTTCTATAATCGCTGGTGGGGCGGAACCCTCTGCGCCACCGTTAGCTTGTGCTGCTGGATATCCCCCGGAGGGTGATCCCTTTGACCCGGGTCCGATTTACCCTGAAAAGGAACCTGATCTTTTTCCCCCTGATCCTCATGAGGTTTGGGGAAAGATTAAGCGCCAAGCGATAAACGAGGGGGAGTTGGAAATAGCCAGAACTATAGTAGCCCCCGTTATATACCAAGGACGGGGGAGGGCTCAAGCTCAGTGGGAAGCTCTTTCTTTTTCGGTAATTAAGGAGTTGCGCCATACGGTTACCGAGCATGGGTTGTCTTCCCCTTATTTTGCAAGCCTTTTATCTTCTGTATTCGATACATATGTCATGACCCCACATGATTTAAAATCTCTCGCGCGATTGTTATTAACCCCAACACAATATACAATGTGGGAGTCTCAATGGAGAACGGGATTGCAGACAGTTTTGCTGGGTTATGCAGGACACGCGAATGCTGCCCTAGCTGCCTTAACCTTAGAACATCTCACTGGGACTGGGCAACATGCAGACCCAGCTGGCCAGGCAAGGGATATCCCCCGAGAAGCCTTAGAAGCGGTCCGGGAGGAAGCGAAAAAGGCCTTATTGAAAGTTCCTGATTCTCAAAAGCCTCAGAAAGCGTTTACTAATATCACCCAAGAGCCCCGAGAGCCGTATATGCAAGTTATGGATAGATTAAAACAAGCCTTAGAGCGGCAAGTTGATAACGTACAGGCTCGGGAGATTTTACTCCTTAAACTGGCTGTGGAAAACGCTAACGCCGATTGTAAAAAGCTCTTAAAGTCTCTCCCAAATCAAAACCCTACCTTAATTGAAATGATGGAAGCCTGTAATAGAATTGGCACTATGGATCATAAATATGAGGCCATGGCTGCTGCTTTTGCGGCCATGCACGGCCCGATGGGCGCCGACCCACAGCGAAACTGCTATGGGTGTGGAAAACCGGGACACCTTAAAAAAGATTGCTTTAGTGCCAATTCTGGGAAACGACCCCAAATACCTGGAGTTTGTCCTAAGTGCCAAAAAGGGCGCCACTATGCTAACCAATGTCGATCTAAATACGACTCTCAAGGGCGCCCCATACAGGGAAACCGATCGCAGAGCGCGGGACCGCGGCGCGCACAGACACAAGTTCCGCGACCGGCGCCCCCACAAACGCCGGGGGGGGAAACAGGAGTGTTTCCAGTCTCCGCCCAGCAACAGCAGGGAGCACCGGCCTGGACCTGGCAACCGCCCACACAGTAACGCTACTTGATTCCTCTGTTCACTTACTGCCTACCAAAATTGCAGGTCCTTTGCCCCCTCGAACGCAGGCTTTATTATTAGGAAGATCGTCCACCACTCTGTCAGGGCTTTTTGTATTGCCCGGAGTAATTGATCCTGACAGTAATTCAGAAATCAAAATTATGGCCTGGACCCCGTTTCCTCCTTGTACAGTGCCAGAGGGAAGTCGTGTCGCTCAATTGATACTGATCCCTAAGGAAGACTATGTCCCAATCCCTGACCAATTGCTCCCACAGAGACAGGGAAGTTTTGGATCTACGGGAGAACCACTAATTTTATGGGTTCAAGCCATCTCACAAAAACGTCCTATATGTCGATGCACCCTCATTCGCAAAGGTCAAAAAGTCGTGTTAAGTGGAATTATTGATACAGGTGCAGATGTCACCGTTATTTCTCAAGCAAAGTGGCCTTCTAGGTGGCCTTTAGCTGATATCTCTCAGACATTAGCAGGAACTGGGGGGTGTGGAGCTAGCCGCCAAAGCGCAGAAATAATACAAGTTCAAAATTCAGAAGGACAAGTTGCCTCAGTCAAACCGTTTATCTTACCAGTACCTATGGTCTTGTGGGGGCGTGATGTGTTATCCCAGTGGGGGATGTCTATCCAGACACATTTTTAGGTGGGGCCATTGAGGGGCGTGAAACCCTAAAGTTAACTTGGAAAACAGATACTCCTATTTGGATTGATCAATGGTCCCTGCCGCTGGAAAAACTTCACGCCCTCCAAGAAATAGTTAATGAACAACTATCTATGGGACATATTGTACCCTCTACGAGTCCTTGGAACTCGCCTATTTTTGTTATTAAAAAACTGACTGGCAAGTGGCGCTTGCTCCATGACCTCAGAAAAATTAATGACGCTATGGAAGACATGGGGGCCCTGCAACCTGGGCTTCCGTCACCCGCCATGATCCCTAGAGATTGGCATTTAACCATCATAGACCTCAAAGATTGTTTTTTCAACATTCCATTGCATCCAGACGATGCCCCTAAATTTGCCTTTTCTGTACCAAGCGTCAACATGCAAGATCCTTTGCAAAGATATCAGTGGGTTGTGCTACCGCAGGGAATGAAAAATAGCCCTACAATATGCCAATGGTATGTAGCAAAAATACTTAGTCCTGTCAGAACTGCAGTACCTGCTGCATTGTTATATCATTATATGGATGACATTCTAGTGGCAGCACAGCACCATGAAGTCATGGAGGAAGCTGTAGCCCTTGTCGTGGCTGCTGTAAAGTCAGCAGACCTCTGTATTGCACCAGAAAAAATTCAAAAAATGCCACCTTGGAAATACTTAGGATGGCGTATAAGGGCTCAGACTGTTACCCCGCAACCCTTACAGATACAGGCGAATGTAAAGAATTTACATGACATGCAAAAACTGCTGGGTACAATCAATTGGGTCAGACCATTGTTAGGAATCACTAATGCGGATCTTCGTCCCTTATTCGAAATGCTTAAAGGAAGCTCGGACTTAAACGCTCCGCGAACTCTCAGTCCTGAAGCCATAACTTCCTTGCATAAAGCTGCGGCAGCGATCGCCTCCAGACAAGCGCATCGATGGGAACCAGAATTGCCTTTTCAATTAATCATCCTTAACCCTGCTAGACAGCCTCATGCACTTATTTTCCAATGGGACTGCCAGAAAACGGACCCTTTACTGATCATTGAATGGATTTTTTTACCTAACCAAGCCACAAAGACGATTTCTACCCAACATGAGATGTTTGCATCTTTAATCATCAGGGCTCGACAGCGATTACTTACCCTGGCAGGCACGGACTTCGCCCTCATATGTATGCCGGTAACAAGTGTTTACTTGCAATGGTTACAACAACAATCAGATGCACTAGGCATAGCTCTAACTGGCTATGCAGGCCAACTCACTTCTCATCCGCCTTCTCACAAATTGTTAAGCATCGATTTCCACCTTTTACCTATTCCAAAGCGGAGTGACCAGCCTTTACAAGCCCTCACTGTATTCACAGATGGGTCTGGCAAATCTCACAAGTCTGTTATCCTTTGGTGGGATGATCATCAAGAACAGTGGAACTCAGATGTAGAGACTGTACAGGGTTCTCCTCAAATAGTAGAATTGTCTGCAGTTGTTCGAGTGTTTCGAAAATGGTCTATTCCTCTCAATATAATCACTGATTCTGCTTATGTTGCAGGAATTGTTAGCCGAGCAGAAGCTTCTGTGCTACGAGATGTTTCTCATACGGCACTGTTTAATTTGTTACAAGAACTCATCTTTCTGTTAAATTCCCGTCTTCACCCTTATTTTATTATGCATGTTCGATCTCATACTTCTCTACCTGGTTTTATTGCAGAAGGGAACCGACAAGCGGATTTGCTTACGCTACCGGTGCAGGTGTTACCAGATCGATTAGCGCAAGCTAAACTCAGCCACTCCTTTTTTCATCAAAACGCTGCAGGCCTTAAGCGTCAATTTGACCTCACTATACAACAAGCCCATAATATCATTGCGGTGTGTCGTGATTGTCAAAGGCACTCTTTCCCTTCTATAGCAGAAGGAGTTAACCCCAGAGGGCTACAGAGCCTTCAACTCTGGCAAACAGATGTCACTCATTTTGCTGAATTTGGTCGTTTAAAGTTTGTTCATTGCTCTATTGATACATTTTCAGGAATGTTATTTGCTTCCTGTCATATAGGAGAAAAAGCACGTGATGTGCAAAAACATCTAATGCGCGCTTTTGCTACTTTAGGGGTACCCTCTCAAATTAAAACTGACAATGGCCCCGCATATGTATCTAAAACCTTAACTACCTTTTTTGCCTCTTGGGGTATATCACATGTTACAGGTATCCCTCACTCTCCTATAGGACAAGCTTTGATAGAACGATCTCACCAAACCTTAAAACGCCTGTTATTAAAACAAAAAGGGGGAATAGGGGCTGCTACACCAGAGGAGCGAATACAGAAAGTCTTGTATGTTTTTAATTTTTTTGAATTGTTCCCTATTAGACAGCAATCCTCCAGTAGTTCGTCATTTTAGCACAAACACCCTTTTTGAACCCAAGATTAAGCCGCCAGTATTGATCCGGGACCCCGAAACAGGTAAGATAATGGGACCCTATCCCCTTGTCACGTGGGGAAGAGGTTATGCTTGTGTTTCCACAGAAAGAGGTCCCCGCTGGATCCCAGCTAAAAATGTGAGACCTTTTCGAGAGACACTGCAGCAGCCTCCTGAAGACATTCCTGGTCCTGATCCTGCGACTGACATAGAAGACACTACCGATCAATAATTGAATGAACTCTGTTCCAGAGGTTAACGAATGGGAGCTTAAGTGTCCCCAATGTGAAAAATGTAATCCGTGGATTTGTAGAATTTGTGCTAATTGTGGAAAATCACAGTGGCTAAATCGCCATACAGTAGGACACTGGTGTGATAACTGCCTAACAATTGAGTGGAATACAGTTCAGGTGTTATTGATAACAGGTAGAGAGACAGAATATTCTCCCCGGTATGATTATTATTCTGACGATTGGGGGAAAATTGTAGCACAAAGGTCTGTGGACATTTTATATTCTAAGATTGAATGTGCCAAAGACATTCAAATGAGCATTATTAATAGTAATCCCATGTGTGTTACAATGCTTGCAAAAATCAATAACTGCTTCAATGAACAAGATTTTCCTCGTGCAGCAAGGAGCGGACCAAGATCAGAAAGAAATTACGAAAACCCCCAGTACGGAGCTGTTAGTAAGATGTCCTCGAGTTGGTCGTTTGCCGACCTTGGGAGGGTCAGTTAATTAAAACAAAAAGGGGGAGATGTGGGTTGTCTGAATTTAGAGTTGATGAGTTATTTTTCTGTATTTGGAGTTAATAGGCTAGTTTGCTGTATGAATAAAGTTAAGTGTTGCGGTAGTTGTGAGGCGACTTGGAGGCGGGGAGCTTGTGGTCGGTGGGGGTGCCTGGGCCCTGGAGCCCTGGAGCGGGGGACAGCTTGTGACTACGAGATAACGATCTTGTTACCATGCGAACACTGCCTGACTAAGATTCCCGCCTTAGCTAGCTTAATGTCTGTTAAAGTGATTAGCCAATCAGCATGAAACATGTGTGCCTTAGACTATATAAATGTATGTTTGCCATACAATAAAGCGGACACCTAGCTTGCATCAAGTTGCGTCCCCGTCTCTCAGTCGCGGCACCAATTTGACAGCATGTGTGTCACAAACACCATTGGACATTGTTTGTGTCACAAACCCCATTGGACAGCGTGTGTGTGTCACAAACTCCAATGGAAAGTGTGTGTAGTCACAAACCCCACTGGACAGCATGCGTGTCACAAAAACCATTGGACAGTGTCTGTGTAACAAACCCAATTGCTCTGCGTGTGTTTCAGAAAACCCATGGGACAGCGTGTGTGTGTTCCAAACCCCATTGTATAGTGTGTGTGTCACAATCCCCATTAGACAGTGTGCATTTCACAAAACCCCTTGCATAGCGTGTGTGTCGCAAATCCCTTTAGAAAGTGTGTGTGTCAGAAACCGCATTGGTTAGCGTGTTTGTGTCACAAACCCTATTGAACAGTGTGTGTGGCACAAACCCCACTGGACAGCGTGTGTGTCACGAACCCCATTGGACAGATTGTATGTTTCACAAACCCCATTGGACAGCGTGTGTGTCACAATCCTCATTGGACAGAGTGTGCGTCACAAACACCCCTGGACAGTGTGTTTGTCACAAACCCCATTGGACAGAGTGTCTGTGGCATAAACCCCGATGGACAGCATGTGTGTCAATATCCCCATTGGACAGCGTGTGTGTCAGAAATCCCATTGGACAGTGTCTGTCACAAACCCCATTGGACAGCATGTGTGTCACAAAGACCATTGGACAGTGTCTGTTTCACAAACCCCATTGGATAGCGGTTTTGTGTCACAAAGCCCATTGGAAAGTGTGTGTGTCACAAACCCCATTGGACAGCATGGGTGTCACAAACACCATTGGACAGTGTGCGTGTAACAAACCCAACTGGTCTGCGTGTGTTTTTCACAAACCCCATGGGACAGCGTGTGTGTGTCATAAACCCCCCTGTTCACTGTGTCTCTCAGAAACCCCATTTGACAGCGTTTGTGTCACAAACACCATTAGACAGTTTCTGTGTCACAAACCCCTTTTGATAGCGTGTGTGTGTCTCAAACCACATTGGAATGTGTGCGTGTGTCTCTAACCTTATTGGAAAGTGTGTGTGTCACAAACCCCACTGGACAGCATGTGTGTCACGAACCCCATTGTGTCACGAACCCTTTGGACAGATTGTGTGTTTCACAAACCCCATTGCACAGCATGTGTGTCACAAGAACCACTGGACAGAGTGTGTGTCTCACAAACCCCATTGGACATCTTGTGTGTCACAATCCCCATTGGGCAGTGTGTTTGTCACAAACCCCATTGTAAAGAGTGTGTGTGGTATAAACCCCATTGGACAGCGTGTGTGTCACAATCCCCATTGGACAGCCTGTGTGTGTCACAAACCCCCCTGGTCAGTGTGTGTGTCAGAAACCCCATTTAAGAGCGTGTGTGTCACAAACATCATTGGACAGTGTCTGTGTCACAAACCCCTTTGGATAGCGTGTGTGTGTCTCAAATCCCATTGGAAAGTGTGTGTTTCACAATCCCCATTGGACAGCGTTTGTGTGTCACAAGCCCACTGGACAGAGTGTGTGTCACAAAACCCATTGGACAGAATGTGTGTCACAAACACCATTGGGCAGTGTGTGTGTCACAAACTCAAATGCACAGCGTGTCTGTCACAAACACCATTGGAAAGAGTGTGTGTGTCACAGTCCCCATTGGACAGTGTGTGTGTCACAAGTACCATTGGACCGAGTGTGTGTGTCACAAACCCCATTGGATAGTGTGTGTGTGTCACAAACCATATTAGACAGTGTGTTTGTCACAAACCCCACAGGACAGCGTGTTTGTCGCGAACCCCATTGGACAGATTGTGTGTTTCCCAAACCCCATTGGACAGCGTGTGTGTCACAAGAACCATTGGGCAGAGTTTGCGTGTCACAAACCATATGGGACAGCGTGTGCGGCAGAACCCCTCCCGGACAGTGTGTTTGTCACAAAACTCATTGGACAGAGTGTGTGTGTCATAAACCCCATTGGACAGAGTGTGTGTGTCACAAACCCCATTTGACAGCATGTGTGTCACAGAGATGATTGGACAGTGTGTGTGTCACAAACCCCATTGGATAGCGTGTGTGTGTCACAAACCCTCCTGATCAGAGTGTGTGTCACAAACCCATTGGACAGCCTGTCCGTCACAGGACCATTGGACAGTGTGTGTGTAACAAACCAATTGGTCAGTGTGTGTGTCAGAAAACCCATGGGACAGCATTTGTGTGTCATAAACCCCACTGGAAAGTGTGTGTGTCACAAAACCCATTTGAAAGTGTGCGTGTCACAAACACCATTGGACATCGTGTGTGTGTCACAATCCCCATTGGACAGCGTGTGTGTCACAAACCCCATTTGAAAGTGTGTGTGTCACAAACCCAATTGGATAGCGTGTGTGTGTCACAAACCCTATTGGACAGTGTGTGACTCACAAACCCCACTGGACAGCGTGTGTGTCACGAACCCCATTGGACAGATTGTGTGTTTCACAAACCTCATTGGACAGCGTGTTTGTCACAAGAACCATTGTACAGAGTGTGTGTGTCACAAACCCCATTGGACATCGTCTCTGTCACAAACCCCAATGCACAGCGTGTGTGTCACAAACACCATTGGACAGAGTGTGTATGTCACAATCCAAATTGGACAGTGTTTGTGTCACAAAAACGATTGGATAGCTTGTGTTTCTCAAACCCCAGTAGAAACTATGTGTTTCACAAATCCCATTGGATAGTGTGTGTGTGTCACAAACCCAACAGCACAGCGTGTGTGTCACGAACCACATTGGACAGATTGTGTGTTTCACAAACCCCATTAGACAGCGTGTGTGTCAAAAGAACCATTGGACAGAGTGTACGCTTCACAAACCCCATTGGACAGTGTGTATGGCTTAAACCCCATTTGTCAGCGTGTGTATGTCACAATACCCATTGGACAGTGTGTGTGTGTCACAAACTCCATTGGACAGCATGTGTTTCACAAACGCGATTGGACAGAGTGTGTGTGTGACAAACATCATTGGACATTGTCTGTGTCACATTCTCCATTGTACAGTGTTTTTGTGACAAACCCCATGTGACAGCCTGTGCGTCACAATTCCCCCTGGACAGTTTGTTTGTTAGAAACCACATTGGACAGAGTATGTGTGTCACAAACACCATTGAACAGCCTGTGTGTGTCACAAACCCCCCTGGTCAGCTTGTGTGTCGTAAAACCCATGGGACAGCGTGTGTGTGTCACAATCTGCATTTGAAAGTGTGTGTGTCACAAACCCCATTGGAAAGTGAGCGTGTCACAAACCCCATTGGACATCGTGTGTGTGTCACAATCCCCATTGGACACTGTGTGTGTCACAAAACCCATTGTATAGCGTGTGTGTCACAAACCCCATTAGAAAGTGTGTGTGTTACAAACCCCTTGGAGAGTGTGTGTGTCACAAACCCTATTGGACAGTGTGTGTTTCACAAACCCCATTGGACACCATGTGTGTCACAATCCCTTTTGGACAGCG
Source organism: Columba livia (assembly GCF_036013475.1). Classification (NCBI taxonomy): domain Eukaryota; kingdom Metazoa; phylum Chordata; class Aves; order Columbiformes; family Columbidae; genus Columba; species Columba livia. Next base: position 1,233,485 of record NW_027043010.1, on the reverse strand, counting down.
TGTATGTCACAAACCCAATTGGATAGCGTGTGCGTCACAAACACTCCAGGACAGTGTCTTTGTCACAAACCCCATTGGACAGAGTGTGTGTGGTATAAAGCCCATTGGACAGGATGTGTGTCACAATCCTCATCTGAAAGAGTGTGTGTCAGAAACCCCATTGGACAGTGTGTGTCACTAATAACATTGGACAACGTGTGTGTCACAAACCCCATTGGACAACATGTGCGTCACAAACTGTCCTGGACAGTGTGTTTGTCACAAACCCCATTGTACAGAGTGTGTGTGGTATAAACTCCATTGGACAGCATGTGTTTCAAAATCCCCATTGGAGAGCGTGTGTGTCACAAACCCCAATGGACAGCGTGTGTGGCACAAACCCCCCTGTACAGTGTGTTTGTCACAAACCTCATTGGACAGAGTGTGTGTGTCATAAACACCATTGGACAGTGTCTGTGTCACAAACCCCATTTGACAGCATGTGTGTCACAGACACCATTGGACAGTGTGTGTGTCACAAATCCCATTGGAGAGCATGTGTGTGTCACAAACCCTCCTGGTCAGTGTGTGTGTCACAAACACCATTGGACTGTGTGTGTGTAACAAACCAGTTGGTCAGCGTGTGTGTCAGAAAACCCATGTGTCAGAATTTGTGTGTCATAAACCCCATTGGACTGTGTATGTGTCACAAACCCCATTGCGAAGTGTGTGTGTCACAAACACCATTGGACATCGTGTGTGTGTCACAATGCCCATTGGACAGAGTGTGTGTCACAAAAGCCATTCTATACCCTGTGTGTCACAAACCGTATTTGAAAGTGTGTGTGTCACAAACCGCATTGGATAGCGTGTGTGTGTCACAAACCCTATTGGTCAGTGGGTGTGTCACAAACTCCACTGGACAGCGTGTGTGTCACTAAACCCATTGGACAGATTGTGTGTTTCACAAACCCCATTGGACAGCATGTGTGTCACAAGAACCATTGGGCAGAGAGTGTGTGTCACAAAACGCATTGGACATCGTCTCTGTCACAAACCCCAATGCACAGCGTGTGTGTCACGAACCCCATTGGACAGATTGTGTGTGTCACAAACCCCATTGGACAGCGTGTGTGTCACAAACGCGATGGGCCAGAGTGTGTGTGTGACAAACACCATTGGACAGTGTCTCTGTCACAATCGCCATTGTACAGTGTTTTTGTGAAAAACCCCATTAGACAGCATGTGATGTGTCACAATCCCCATTGGACAGCGTGTGCGTCACAAACCCCTCCGGACAGTGTGTTTGTCACAAACCACATTGGACAGAGCCTGTGTGTCATAAACTCCGTTGGACAGCATATGTGTCACAATCCCCATTGGACAGCGTGTGCATCACAAACCCCCCTGGACAGTATGTTTGTCACAAATCCCATTGGAAAGCGTGTGTGTCACCAACACCATTGAACAGCCTGTGTGTGTCACAAACCCCCCTGTTCAGTGTGTGTGTCACAAACGCCATTGGACAGCGTGTGTGCCACAAACGCCACTGGACAGAGTGTGTGTGTGACAAATACCATTGGAAAGTGTGTTTTTCACAAATCCCATTGGACAGCATGTGTGTCACAAACCCCATTGGACAGCGTGTGCGGCAAAAACCTCCCCGGACAGTGTGTTTGTCACAAACCCCATTGGACAGACTGTGTGTCACAAGACCATTGGGCAGAGTGTGTGTCACAAAACCCACTAGACAGCATGTGTGTCATAAAACCCCTGGGACAGCGTGTGTATGTCACAAACCCCATTGGAACGTGTGTGTGTCACAAACCCCATTGGAAAGTGTGCGTGTCACAAACACCATTGGACAGTGTGTGTGTCACAAATCCACCTGGACAGTGTGTTTGTCACAAATCCCATTGGACAGCGTGTGTGTCACAAACACCTTTGAAAAGCCTGTGTATGTCACAAACCCCCCTGGTCAGTGTGTGTGTCACAATCCCCATCGGACAGCGTGTGTGTCAGAAACCCCATTGGACAGTGTCTCTGTCACAAGCCCCATTGGATAGCGTGTGTGTGTCAGAAACCGCGTTGGAAAGCTTGTGTGTCACAAAACCCATTAGACTGTGCGTGCTTGTGACAAGCCCATTGGACAGAGTGTGTGTCACAAAAGCTATTGGACAGAATGCGTGTCACAAACACCATTAGAAAGTGTGTGTGTAACAAACCCAATTATTCAGCGTGTGTGTCACAAACCCCATTGGAAAGAGAGCGTGTCACAAACCCAATGGATAGACTGTGTATGTCACAATCCCCATTGGACAGCATCTGTGTCATAAACAACAATGCACAGAGTGTGTGTCACAAACACCATTGGATAGAGTATGTGCGTCACAATCCCCACTGGATAGTGTGTGTGTCACAAACCCCACAGGACAGCGTGTGTGTCACGAACCCCATTGGACAGACTGTGTGTTTCACAAACCCCATTGGACAGCGTGTGTGTGTCTCAATACCCATTGGACAGTGTGTGTGTGTCTCAAAATCCCATCGGACAGCGTGTGTGTCACAAAAACCATTTGACAGAGTGTGTGTGTCACTAACCTCATTGGACAGAGTGTGTGTGTCATACACCCAATTGCACAGCATGTCTTTCACAATCCCCATTGGACAGCGTGTGTGTCAGAAACACCATTGGACAGAGTGTGTGTCACAAAACCCACTGGATAGCGCGCGTGTGTCACAAACCCCATTTGAAAGTGTGCGTGTCACAAACCCCATTGGACATCGTGTGTGTGTCACAAACCCTATTGGACAGTGTGTGTGTCACAAAACCCATTGTATAGCGTGTGTGTCACAAACCCCATTATAAAGTGTGTGTGTCACAAACCCCACTGGATACTGTGTGTGTGTCACAAACCCTATTGGACAGTGTGTGTGTCATAAATCCCACTGGACATCGTGTGTGTCACGAACCCCATTAGACAGATTGTGTGTTTCACAAACCCCATTGTACAGCGTGTGTCTCAGAAGACCATTGGACAGAGTGTGTGTCACAAAACCCATTGGACAGCATGCGTGTCACAAACCCCATTGGATAGCATGTGTATGTAACTCACCCAGTTGGTCGGCGTGTGTGTCACAAACCCCATGGGACAGCGTGTGTGTGTCAAGAACCCCATTGGAAAGTGTGTGTGTCACAAACCCCATTGGAAAGTGACCGTGTCACTAACCCCATTGGACAGCGTCTGTGTCACAAACCCTAATGCACAGCATGTGTGTCACAAACACCATTGGACAGAGTGTGTGTGTAACAATCCCCATTGGACAGTGTGTGTGTCACAAAAACGATTGTATAGCGTGTGTGTCACAAACCCCAGAGGACAGCGTGTGTGTCAAAAGAACCATTTGACAGACTGTGTGTTTTACAAAAGCAATTGGACAGTGTGTGTGTCACAAACCCCATTGGAAAGTGTGCGTGTCACAAATACCATTGCACAGTGTGTGTGTCACAAACCCCATTGGACATCGTGTGTGTCATAATCCCCATTGGGCAGCGAGTGTGTCACAAACCCCATTGGACAGCGTGTGCGTCACAAACCCTCCTGTACAGTGTGTTTGTCACAAACCCCATTGTAAAGAGTGTGTGTGGTATAAACCCCATTGGACAGCATGCGTGTCACAATCCCCATTGGACAGCCTGTGTGTGTCACAAACCCCTCTGGTCAGTGTGTGTGTCAGAAACCCCATTTAAGAGCGTGTGTGTCACAAACATCATTGGACAGTGTCTGTGTCACAAACCCCTTTGGATAGCGTGTGTGAGTCTCAATTCCCATTGGAAAGTGTGTGTTTCACAAACCCCATTGGACAGCGTGTGTGTGTCACAAGCCAACTGGACAGAGTGTGTGTCACAAAACCCATTGGACAGAATGTGTGTCACAAACAACATTGGGCAGTGTGTGTGTCACAAACTCAAATGCACAGTGTGTCTGTCACAAACAACATTAGACAGAGTGTGTGTGTCACAATCCCAGTTGCACAGTGTGTGTGTCACAAAACCGATTGGATAGCGTGTGTGTCTCAAACCACATTAGAATGTGTGTGTTTCACAAACCCCATTGGATAGTGTGTTTGTGTCACAAACCCTATTAGACAGTGTGTGTGTCGCAAACCCCACAGGACAGCGTGTTTGTCACGAACCCCATTGGACAGATTGTGTGTTTCACAAACCCCATTGGACAGCGTGTGTGTCACAAGAACCATTGGACAGAGTTTGCGTGTCACAAACCCCATGGGACAGCGTGTGTGTCTAAAACCCCATTGGACTGCGTGTGTGAGTCACAATACCCATTGGACAGTGTGTGTGTGTCACAAACCCCATTGGACAGCGTGTGTGTCACAAGAACCATTTGACAGACTGTGTGTGACACAAACCCCATTGGACAGCGTGTGCGGCACAAACCCCCTTGACAGTGTGTTTGTCACAAAACTCATTGGACAGAGTGTGTGTGTCATAAACCCCATTGGACAGAGTGTGTGTGTCACAAACAGCATTGGACAGTGTGTGTGTCACAAATCCCATTGGTTAGCGTGTGTGTGTCACAAACCCTCCTGGTCAGAGTTTGTGTCACAAACCCATTGGACAGCGTGTCTGTCACAAGACCATTGGACAGTGTGTGTGTAACAAACCAATTGGTCAGTGTGTGTGTCAGAAAACCCATGGGACAGCGTTTGTGTGTCATAAACCCCATTGGAAAGTGTGTGTGTCACAAAACCCATTTGAAAGTGTGTGTGTCACAAACCCAATTGAATAGCGTGTGTGTGTCACAAACCGTACAGGACAGTGTGTGTGTCACAAACCCCACTGGACAGCGTGTGTGTCACGAACCCCATTGGACAGGTTGTGTGTTTCACAAACCTCATTGGACAGCGTGTGTGTCACAAGAACCATTGGACAGGGTGTGTGTGTCACAAACCCCATTGGACATCGTCTCTGTCACAAACCCCAATGCACAGCGTGTGTGTCACAAACATCATTGGACAGAGTGTGTGTGTCTCAAACCCTATTGGACAGTGTGTGTGTCACGAACCCCATTGAACAGATTGTGTGTTTCACAAACCCCATTGGAGAGGGTGTGTGTCACAAGAACCATTAGACAGAGTATGTGTCTCACAAACCCCATTGGATATTGTGTATGTCACAATCCTCATTGGACAGCGTGTGCGTCACAAACCCTCCTGGACAATTTGTTTGTCACAAACTCCATTGGACAGAGTGTGAGTGGTATAAACCCCATTGGACAGCATGTGTGTCACAATCCCCATTGGACAGCGTGTGTGTCAGAAACCCCATCGGACAGTGTGTGTCACAAGTCCCATTGGACAGTGTCTGTGTCACAAACCCCATTGGATAGCGTGTGTGTGTCTCAAACCCCATTGGAATGTGTGTGTGTCAAAAATCCCACTGGGCAGCGTGTGTGTGTCACAAGGCCACTGGACAGAGTGTGTGTCACAAAACCCATTGGACAGCATGTGTGTCACAAACACCATTGGACAGTGTGTGTGCAACTAACCGAATTGGTCGATGTGTGTGTCACAAACCCCATGGGACAGCGTGTGTGTGCAACAACCCCATTGGACAGTTTGTGTGTCACAAAACCCATTGGACAACTTGTGTGTCACAAGAACCATTGCACAGAGTGTGCGTTTCACAAACCCCATGGGACAGCGTGTATGTCTTAAACCCCATTGGACAGCTGTGTGTGTCGCAATACCAATCGGACAGTGTGTGTGTGCCACAAACCCCATTGGAGAGCGTGTGTGTCACAAACGTGAAAGGACAGAGTGTGTGTGTGAAAAAAACCATTGGACAGTGTCTGTGTCACAATCGCCATTGTACAGTGTTTTTGTGACAAACCCCATTAGACAGCGTGTGCGTCACAAACCCCCCTGGACAGTGTGTTTGTCACAAACCACATTGGACAGAGTGTGTGTGTCATAAACACCATTGAACAGCGTGTGTGTGTCACAAACCCCCCTGGTCACTCTGTGTGTCACAAACACCATTTGACAGCGTGTGTGGCACAAACACCGTTTGACAGCGTGTGTGTCACAAACACCATTGGACAGTGTGTGTGTCACAAACCCCATTGGACAGAGTGTGTGTCACAAGACCATTTGACAGAGTGTGTGTCACAAAACCCATTGGACAGCATGCGTGTCACAAACACAATTGGGCAGTGTGTGTAACAAACCAAATTGGTCAACGTGTGTGACATAAAACCCATGGGACAGCGTGTGTGTGTCAAAAACCCCATTGGAAACTGTGTGTGTCACAAACCCCACTGGAAAGTGTGTGTGTCACAAACCCCATTGGACATCGTGTGTGTGTCACAAACCCCATTCAATGAGTGTGTGTTACAAACCCCATTGGAGAGTGTGTGTGTCACAAACCTTATTGGACAGTGTGTGTGTCACAAACCCCACTGGACAGCGTGTGTGTCACGAACCCCATTAGACAGATTGTGTGTTTCACAAACCCCATTGGACACTGTGTAACAATCCCCATTGGACCGAGTGTGTGTGGTATACATCCCATTGGACAGCATGTGTGTCAAAAATCCCATTGGACATTGTCTCTGTCACAAACCCCAATGCACAGCGTGTGTGTCACAAACATCATTGGACAGAGTGTGTGTGTCTCAAACCCTATTGGACAGTGTGTGTGTCAGAAACCCCTCTGGACAGCGTGTGTGTCACGAACCCCATTGGTTAGCGTGTGTGTGTCACAAACCCCTTTGGAAAGTGTGTGTGTCACAAACCCCATTGGACAGCGTGTGTGTATCACAAGCCCACTGGACAGAGTGTGTGTCACAAACCACACTGGACAGAGTGTGTGTCACGAACTCCATTGAACAGCGTGTGTGTCACAAGCCCACTGGACAGAGTGTGTATCACTAAACCCATTGGACAGCATGCGTGTCACAAACACCATTGGGCAGTGTGAGTGTAACAAACCCAATTGGTCTGCGTGTGTGTCACAAACCCCATGGGACAGCGTGTGTGTGTCACAAACCACATTGGACAGTGTGTGTGTCACAAACCACACTGGACAGAGTGTGTGTCACGAACCCCATTGAACAGCGTGTGTGTCACAAGCCCATTGGACAGAGTGTGTGTTTCACAAACCCCATTGTACAGCCTGTTTGTCACAATCCCTATTGGACAGTGTCTATGTCACAAACCCCACTGGACAGCGTGTGTGTCACAAAATCCATTGGACAGCATGTGTGTCACAAACCCCTTTGGACAGTGTGTGTGTCACAAACACTATTGGAGAGCGTGTGTGTCACAAGCTCATTGGACAGAGTGTGTGTATCACAAAACCCATTGGACAGCGTGTGTGTCACGAACCCCTATGGACAGCGTGTGTCTCACAAGCACCATTGGACAGAGTGTGTGTGTCTCAAACCCGATTGAATGTGTATGTGTCACAAACCCCATTGGATAACGAGTGTGTGTCAAAAACGCTGTTGGACAGTGTGTGTGTCACAAACACCACTGGACAGAGTGTGTATCACAAACCCCATTGGACAGTGTGTGTGTCACAAACCACACTGGACAGAGTGTGTGTCACGAACCCCATTGAACAGCGTGTGTGTCACAAGCCCATTGGACAGAGTGTGCGTTTCACAAACCCCATTGTACAGCCTGTTTGTCACAATCCCCATTGGACAGATCGTGTGTGTCACAAACCCCATTGGACAGCGTGTTTGTCACAATCCCCATTGGACTGATTGTGTGTGTCACAAACCCCATTGGACAGCGTGTGTGTAATAAACCCCATTGGACTGCGTGTGTGTATCACAATCCCCATTGGACAGTGTGTGTTTGTCACAAACCCTGTAAGACTGTGTATATGTCACAAAACCCACTGGATAGCGTGTGTGGGTCATAAACACTATTGGACAGTGTGTGTGTCACAATCACCGTTGGACAGCGTGTTTGTCACAATCCCCATTGGACATCGTCTGTGTCACAAACCCCATTGTACAGCATGTGAGTCACAAACACCTTTGGATATCGTGTGTGTGTAACAATCCCCATTGGGCAGTGAGTGTGTCAGAAAACCCATTGTATAGCGTGTGTGTCACAAACCCCATTAGAAAGTGTGTGTGTCACAAACCCTGTTGGACAGTGTGTGTGTCACAAACCCCACTCGACAGAGCGTGTGTTACCAACCCAATTGGAAAGTGTGTGTGTGTCACAAACCCTATTGGAAAGTGTGTATGTCACAATCCCCTTTGGACAGCGTCTGTGTCACAGACACCATTGGACATCGTGTGTGAGTCACTATCCCCATTGTATAGCGTGTGTGTCACAAACCCCATTAGAAAGTGTGATTGTTACAAACCCCATTGGATAGCGTGTGTGTGTCACAAACCCTATTGGACAGTGTCAGTGTCACAAACCCCACTGGACAGAGTGTGTGTCACGAACCCCATTGGACAGTGTCTATGTGTCACAAACCCCACTGGACAGCGTGTGTGTCACAAACCCCATTGGACAGAGTGTGTGTGAGAAACCCCATTGGACAGTGTGTGTGTCACAAACCCCATTGGACAGTGTGTGTGTCACAATCCCCATTGGTGAGCGTGTGTAAACACAAATCCCATTGGACAGCGTGTGTGTCACAAATTCTATAGGACAGAATGTGTGTGTCACATACCCCATTTGACAGCGTGTGTGTGTCACAGGCCCCTTGGACAGTGTCTGTGGCAAAAACCCCATTGGAGACAGTGGGTATCACAAACCCCATTGGACAGTGTGACTGTGTCACAATCCCCGTTGGAAAGAATGTGTGTGAGAAACCCCACTGGACAGCGTGTGTGTCACAATCCCCTTTGGACCTTGTGTGTTTCACAAACACCATTGCGCAGTGTGTGTGTGTCCACAAACCCCATTGGACAGAGTGTGTGCCACAAACCCCATTGGACAGTGTGTGTGTCACAAACCCCATTGGAAAGCATCCATGTTACAAACACCATTGGAGAGCATGTGTGTCACAATCCCAATTGGACAGTGTGAGTTTTACAAAAACCATTGGACAGCGTGTGTGTCTCAATCCACATTGGACAGCGTGAGTTTTACAAACAGCACTGGACAGCGTGTGTGTGTAACAATCCCCACTGGACAGCGTGTGTGTCACGAACCCCATTGGACAACGTATGCGTCACAAACCCCCCTGGACAGTCTGATTGTCAGAAATCCCTTTGGACAAAGTGTGTGTGTCATAAACCCCATTGGACAGCATGTGTGTCGCAATCGCCAGTGGACAGCTTGTGTGTCAGAAACCCCGTTGGACATTGTGTGTCACAAATCCCTTTGGACAGCGTGTGTGTCACAAACCCCATTGGACAGCCTGTGTGTGTCACAAACCCCCCTGGTCAGTCTGTGTGTCACAAACCCCATGGTACAGCGAGTGTGTGTCACAAACCATATTGGAAAGTGTTTGTTTCACAAACCCCATTGGATAGCGTGTGTGTGTCACAAACCCCATGAGAAAGTGTGTGTGTCACGAACCCCATTGGACAGCGTGTTTGTCACAACCCCCATTGGACATCGTCTGTGTCACAAACCCCATTGGACAGCATGTGTGTCACAAACACCATTGGACACTGTGTGTCACAAGTAGCATTGGACAGAGTGAATATGTTACAAACCCCATTGGACAGTCGGTGTGTCACAATCCCTATTGGACAGCGTTTCTGTCACAAACCCCATTGGACAGATTGTGTGTGTCACAAACCCCATTGGACAGCGAGTGTGTCACAAAACCCATTGGACAGATTTTGTGTGTCATAAACCCCATCGTACAGCGTGTGTTTCACAAACTCCATTGGACAGCGTGTTTGTGTCACAATCCCCATTGGACAGCTTCTGTATCACAAACCCCATAGGACAGCAAGTGTTTAACAAACACCATTGTACATCGTGTGTGTGTCACAATCCCCATTAGACAGTGTGTGTGTCACAAAACCTTTTGTATAGCGTGTGTCACAAACCCCATTAGAAAGTGTGTGTGTCAGAAACACCATTGGATATCGTGTGTGTGTCACAAAACCTATTGGATAGTGTGTGTTTTTCCACAAACTCCATTGGACAGAGTGTGTGTCACAAACCGTCATGGACATTGTGTATGTCACAATCCCCATTGGCGAGCGTGTGTGTCACAAACCCCGTTAGAGAGTGTGTGTGTCACAAACCCTCCTGGACAGTGTGTGTTTCACAATCCCCATTGGACAGCGTGTGTGTCACAAATCCTATTGGACAGAGTGTGTGTGTCACATACCAAATTTGATATTGTGTGTGTGTCACAGTCCCCTTTGGACAGTGTCTGTGGCAAAAACCCCATTCGAGAGAGTGGGTGTCACAAACATAATTTGGCAGCGTGTGTATCACAAACTCCATTGGACAGGTTGAGTGTGTGTCAAACCCCATTGGACTATGTGTGTGTCACAAGCCCCATTGGACAGTGGGTGTGTCACAAACCCCATTGGACAGCGTGTGTGTGCCACAATCCACGTAGGACAGAGTGTGTGTCAAACCCCACTGGGCAGCTTGTGTGTCACAATCCCCATTGGACAGCGTGTGTGTCACAAACACCATTGGACAGTGTGTGTTTGTCCACAAACCCCATTGGACAGAGTGTGTGCCACAAACGCCATTGGACAGCGTGTGTGTCACAAATAGCATTGGACAGCGTGTGTGTGTCGCAATGTCCATTGGACAGCCTGTGAGTCACACACCCCATTGGACAATGTGTTTGTCACAAACCCCATTGGACATCATGCGTCTGTCACAATCCCCATTGTACAGTGTGTTTGTGTCACAAACCCCACTGGACAGCGTGTGTGTCTCAGACACCATTGGACATCGTGTGTGTGTCACAATCCCCATTGGACAACGTGTGTGTCACGGACCCCATTGGACATCGTGTGTGTCACAAGTACCATTGGACACAGAGTGTGTATCACAAACACCATTGGACAGTGTGTGTGTCACAAAACCCTTTGGATAGCGTGTTTGTGTCACAAACCCCTTTGGATAGCGTGCGTGTGTCACAAACCCTATTGGACAGCGTGTGTGTCACGAACCGCATTGGACAGCGTGTGTATCACAAGACCCATTCGACAGATTGTGTGTTTCACAAACCCCATTGGACAGCGGGTGTGTCAGAACACCCATTGGACAGCCTGTGTGTCACAATCCCCATTGGACAGCGTGTGTGTCACAAGACCCATTGGACAGAGCGTGCGTGTCACAAACCCCATTGGACAGCGTGCGAGTCATAATCCCCATTGGACAGCGTGCGTGTCATAATCCATATTGGACAGATTGTGTGTGCTACAATCCCCATTGGAGAGCGTGTGTGTCACAAACACCATTGGACAGTGTTTGTTTGTCCACAAACCCCATTGGACAGAGTGTGTATCACAAACCCCATTGTACAGTGTGTGTGTCACAAAACCCATTGACAGCATACGTGTCACAAACACCATAGGACAGCGTGTGTGTCACAAACCCCATTGGACAGATTGTGTGTGTCATAAACCCCATTAAACAGTGTGTGTATGTCACAATCCCCATTGGACAGTGTGTGTGTGTCACAAACCCCATGGGACAGTGTATGTGTCACAAAACCCATTTGATAGCGTATGTGTGTCACAAAAACTATTGGACAATGTGTGTGTCACAAACGCCATTGGGCAGCGTGTTTGTCACAGTCCCCATTGGACATCGTCTGTGTCACAAACCCCTTTGGAAAGCATGTGTGTCACAAACACCATTGGACAGTGTTTGTGTCACAAAACCCTTTGGAAATTGTGCATGTCACAAACCCCGTTGGATAGCATGTGTATGTCACAATCCCCATTAGACAGCGTCTGTGTCACAAACCCCATTGGACAGCATGTGTGCCACAAACACCATTGGACAGTGTGTGTGTCACAAAACCCTTTGGAAATTGTGCATGTCACAAACCCCTTTGGATAGCGTGCGTGTGTCACAAACCCTATTGGACAGTGTGTGTGTCACAAACTCCACTCGACAGCGTGTGTATCACGAAACCCATTGGACAGCCTGTGTGTCACAAGTACCATTGCACAGAGTGTGTGTGTCACAAATCCCATTGGACAGTGTGTGTGTCACAAACCCCATTGGATAGTGTTTCTGTCACAAATCCCATTGGACAGATTGTGTGTGTCACAAACCCCATTGGACAGAGTGTGTTTCATAAACCCCATTGGACAGATTGTGTGTGTCACAATCCCCATTGGACAGCGTCTGTGTCACAAACCCCATTGGTCAGCATGTGTGTCACAAACACCATTGGAGAGTATGTGTATTTCACAAAACCCACTGGACAGTGTGTGTGTCACAAAAGCCATTGGATAGCGACTGTGTGTCACAAACACCGTGGGACAGCGTGTGTGTGTCACAAACCTCATTAGACAGTGTGTGTAACAAACCCAATTGGTCAGCGTGTGTGTCACAAACCCCATGGGACAGCGTGTGTGTATCACAAACCTCTTTAGAAGGTGTGCGTGTCACAAAACCCATTGGATAGCGTGTCGTGTCACAAGACCCATTGGAAAAGTGTGTGTGTCACAAACCCCATTGGACAGCGTGTTTGTGTCACAATCCCCATTGGACACTGTGTGTGTGTCACAAATCCCATTGGACAGCGTGTGTGTCACAAACCCCTTTGGACCGTTTGTGTGTCACAAACCCCATTGGACAGAGTGTATGTGTTAAAATACCCATTGGACAGCGTGTGTGTCACAATCCCCATGGGACAGTTTGTGTGTCTCTCAAACCCTTTGTATACCGTCTGTGTCACAAACCCCATTAGATAGTGTGAGTGTCAGAAACCCCTTTGGATAGCGTGTGTGTGTCACAAACCCTTTTGGACAGTGTGTGCGTCACAAACCCCCCTGGACAGTGTGTTTGTCACAAACCCCATTGGACAGAGTGTGTGTGTCATAAATCCCATTGGACAGCATGTGTGTCACAATCCCCATTGGACAGCGTGTGTGTCAGAAATCCCATTGGACAGTGTGTGTAAAAAATCCCATTGGACAGCGTGTGTGTCACAAACCCCATTGGAAACATGTGTGTGTCACAAACCCCCCAGGTCAGCGTGTGTCTCAGAAACCCCATTGGACAGTGTGTGTCACAAATCCCATTGGACAGTGCGTGTGTCACAAACACCATTGGACAGTGTGTGTGTGTCACAAACCCCATTGGACAGCGTGTGTGTGTCACAAACCCTCCAGGTCAGTGTGTGTGTCACAAACCCCATTGGACAGCGTGTGTGTCACAAGCCCAATGTTCAGAGTGTGTGTCGCAAAACCCATCGGACAGCGTGTGTGTCACAATCCCCATTGGACAGAATGTGTGTGTCACAAACCCCATTGGACAGAGTGTGTGTGTCGCAAAACCCATTGGACAGACTTTGTGTGTCACAGTCGCCATTGGACTGATTGTGTGTGTCACGAACCCCATTGGACAGAGTGTGTGTGTCACAAACCCCATTGGACAGCGTGTGTGTCACAAGAACTATTGGAAATTGTGTGTTCCAAATCCCATTGCACACAGTGTGTGTGTCACAAAACCCATTGGACAGCATGCGTTTCACATACACCATTGGACAGTGTGTGTGTGTCACAAACCCCTTTGGATAGCGTGTGTGAGTCACAAACCCTTTTGGACAGTGTGTATGTCACAATCCCCATTGTACAGCATATGTGTCACAAACCCCATTGGACAGCGCGTGTCTCACAAACACCTTTGGAAATCGTGTGTGTGTCAGAAGCCCCATTGGACAGTGTGTGTGTCACAAGACCCATTGGACAGAGTGTGTGTCTCACAAGACCCATTGGACAGAGTGTGTGTCACAAAACCCATTGGAAAGCGTGTGTGTCACAAGACCCATTCAACAGACTGTGTGTGTCACAAACACCAATGGTCAGTGTGCGTGTCACAAACCCCTCTGGACAGCGTGTGTGTCACGAACCCCATTAGACAGCGTGCGTGCCACAGGACCCATTGGACAGAGTGTGTGTGTCACAAACCCCATTGGACAACGTGTGTAATCACAATCCCTATTGGATAATGTTCATGTCACAATCCCCATTGGACAGCGTCTGTGTCACAAACCCCATTGGACATCTTGTGTGTCATAAACACCATTGGACATAGTGTGTGTGTCACAGTCCCCATTGGACAGAGTGTGTGTCACAAACCCCATTGGATAGCGTGTGTGTCACAAACACTATTGGACAGTGTGTGTGTTATAGGCTCATTGGACAGATTGTGTGTGTCTCAAAACCCGTTGGACAGCGTGTGTGTCACGAACCCCTTTAGACAGCGTCTGTGTAACAAGCACCATTGGACAAAGTGTGTGTGTCACAAACCCCACTGGAAAGTTTATGTGTCACAAACCCCATTGGATACCGTGTGTGTGCCACAAACCCTATTGGACAGTCTGTGTGTCACAAACTCCACTGGACAGACTGTGTGTCACGAACCCCGTTGGAGAGCGTGTATGTGTCACAATCCCCATTAGACTGCGTGTGTGTCACAAAACCCATTGCACACTGTGTGTGTTACAAACCCCACTGGTCAGAGTGTGTGTTCAGGAACCCCATTGGACAGCGTGTGTGTCACAAGCCCATTGGACAGATTGAGTGTGTCACAAACACCATTGTACAGCGTGTTTGTCACTATCCCCATTGGACAGAGTGTTTGTGAGAAACCCCATTGGACAGCGTGTGTGTGACAAGCCCATTGGACAGAGTGTGTGTGTCTCAAACCCCATTGGAAAGTGTGTGTGTCACAAACCCCAATGGACTGTGTGTGTGTCACAAACCGTCACGGACATTATGTGTGTCACAATCCCCATAGGTGAGTGTGTGTGTCAAAAACCCCATTGGAGAGTTTGTGTGTCACAAACCCTCCTGACATTGTGTGTGTCACGATCCCCATTGGACAGCGTGTGCTTGTTACAGTCCCCATTGGACAATGTGTGTGTCACAAAAACCATTGGACAGTGGGCGTGTCACAAACCCCATTGGACAGCCTGTGTGTGTCACAATCCCAGTTGGACAGAGTGTGTGTGACAAACCCCACTGGACAGTGTGTGTGTCACAAAACCGACTGGGCAGCGCGTGTGTCAGAAACACCATTGGACAGCATGTGTGTGTCACTATCTCCATTGGACATCGTGTATGTCACAAACACCATTGGACAGCATGTGTGTGTCACAATCCTAATTGCACATTTTGTGTGTAACATCCCATTTGGAAAGTGTCTGTGTCACAAACCCTATTGGACAGCGTGTGTGTCGCGATCCCCTATTGGACAGCGTGTGTGTCACAAACCCTATTTGTCAGTGTTTATGTCACAATCCCCATTGGACAGCCTCTCTGTCACAAACCCCACTGGACAACGTGTGTTTAACGAACACCATTGGACAGCATGTGTGTCACAAGACCCATTGGACAGAGTATGTGTGTCTCAAACCCCATTAGACAGTGTGTGTGTCACAAACCCTATCGGACTTTGTGTGTGTCACAAAACCCATTGGACAGCATGTGTTTCACAAACACCATTGGACAGTTTGTGTGTAACAAACGCAATTGGTCAGCGTGTGTGTCATAAACCGCATTGGACAGCGTGTGTGTGTCACAATACCCATTGGACAGCGTGTGTGTGTCACAAACCCCATTGGACAGCGTGTGCGTCACAAACACCATTGGAATGTGTGTGCGTCACAAACCCCATTGGACAGTGTGTGTGTGTCACAAACCCTATTGGAAAGGGTGTGTGTCACAAAACCCATTGGACAGTGTGTGTGTGTCACAAACCCTATTGGAAAGGGTGTGTGTCACAAACCCCATTGGACAGAGTGGGGGTCAGAAACCCCCATGGACTGTGCGTGTGTCATAAAACCCATTGGACAGCATGCGTGTCGCAAACAACATTGGACAGCCTGTGTTTGTCACAAGAACCATTGGACAGAGTGTGTGTGTCACAAACCCCATTGGACAGCGTGTGTGTCACAAGAACCATTGGAAAGAGTGTGTGTGTCACAAACCACATTGGACAGTGTGCGTGTCACAAAACCCATGGACAGCATGTGCGTCACAAACCCTCCTGGACAGTTTGTTTGTCACAAACCCCATTGGACAGAGTGTGTGTGCCATAAACCCCATTGGACAGCATGTGTGTCAGAAACCCCATTGGACAGTGTGTGTCACAAATGCCATTGGACAGCGTTTGTGTCACAAACCCCATTGGACAGCCTGTGTGTATCAAAAACCCCCCTGGTCAGTGTGTGTGTCACAATACCCATTGGACCGTGTGTGTGTGTCACTAACACGGTTGGACTGTGTGTCACAAAACCCATTGAACTGCGTGTTTGTGTCACAAACCCTCCTGGTTAGTGTGTGTGTCACAAACCCCATTAGACAGCATGCGTGTCACAAACACCATTGGACAGTGTGTGTGCAACAAACCCAATTGGTCAGTGTGTGTGTCACAAACCCCGTGGGACAGCGTGTGTGTGTCACAAACCCCAATGGACAGCGTGTGTGTGTCACAAACCCTCCTGGTCAGTGTGTGTGTCACAATCTCCGTGGCACAGCGGTGTATGTCACAATCCCCATTGGACAGCGTCTGTGTCACAAACCCCAATGCACAGCGTGTGTGTCACAGACAACATTGGACAGAGTGTGTGAGTCACAATCCCCATTGGACAGTGTGTGTGTCACAAGAACCATTAGACAGTGTGTGTGTGTCACAAACCCTATTGGAAAGTGTGTGTGTCACAAACCCTATTGGACAAAGTGGGGGTCAGAAACCCCCATTGACAGTGCGTGTGTCACAAAACCCATTCGACAGCATGCGTGTCACAAACACCATTGGACAGCCTGTGTGTGTCACAATCCTCATTGCACAGTGTGTGTGTCACAAAACCCATTTGACAACGTGTGTGTTACAAATGCCATTGGACAGAGTGTGTTTGTGACAAACAGATTGGACAGCGTGTGTGTCACAGGAACCACTGGACAGAGTGTGTGTCTCACACTCACCATTGGACAGCGTGTGTGTCATAAACCCCATTGAACAGCGTGTGTGTGTCACAATACCCATTGGACAGTGTGTGTGTCACGAACCCCATTGGAAAGTGAGTGTTTCACAAACACTATTGGACAGCGTGTGTGTCACAACCCATTGGACAGAATGTGTGTGTCACAAAACCCACTGGACAGCGTGTGTGTCACGAACCCCTTTGGACAGCGTGTGTGTCACAAGCACCATTGGACAGAGTGTGTGTGTCACAAACCCCTTTGGAAAGTGTATGTGTCACAAATCCCATTAAATAGCTTATGTGTGTCACAAACCCCATGGGACAGCGTGTGTGTGTCACAAACCCCACTGCACAGAGTGTGTTTCACGAACCCCATTGGACTGCATGTATGTGTCACAATCCCCTTTGGACAGGGTGTGTGTCACAAACGCCATTGGACAGCGTGTTTGTCACAATCCCCAGTGGACAGCGTGTGTGTCACAAACCCCATTGGACAGAGTGTATGTG
This sequence comes from Columba livia, assembly GCF_036013475.1. NCBI lineage: Eukaryota > Metazoa > Chordata > Aves > Columbiformes > Columbidae > Columba > Columba livia. The sequence continues at coordinate 1,215,847 of NW_027043010.1, read as the reverse complement.
CCAAACCCCATTGGACAGCGTGTGTGTGTCACAATCCCCACTGGACAGTGTGTGTGTGTCACAAACCCCATTGCACAGTTTGTGTGTCACTAAACGTCATGGACATTGTGTGTGTCGCAATACCCATTGGTGACCGTGTGTGTCACAAAACCCATTGGACAGTATGTGTGTCAGAAACCCTCCTGGACAGCGTGTGTGTCACAATCCCCACTGGACAGTGTGTTTGTCACAAACTCCATTGGACAGAGTGTGTGTGTCATAAACCCCATTGGACAGCATGTGTGTCACAATCCCCATTGGACAGCGTGTGTGTCAGAAATCCCATTGGACAGTGTGTGTCAAAAATCCCATTGGACAGCGTGTGTGTCACAAACCCCATTGGAAAGCCTGTGTGAGTCACAAACCCCCCAGGTCAGTGTGTGTGTCAGAAACCCCATTTGACAGAGTGTGTGTCACAAACACCAATCGACAGTGTGTGTGTCACAAACCCCATTGGACAGCGTGTGTGTCACAAGCCTAATGGACAGAGTGTGTGTCACAAAACCCATTGGACAGCATGTCTGTCACAAACCCCATGGGACAGCGTGTGTGTGTCACAAACCCCATTGGAAAGTGTGTGTGTCACAAGCCCCATTGGAAAGTGTGCGTGTCACAAACCCCATTGTATAGTGTGTGTATGTCACAATCCCCATTGGACAGCGTCTGTGTCACAAACCCCATGGGACAGCGTGTGTATGTCACAAACCCCAATGGACTACCTGTGTGTGTCAGAAACCCCCCAGGTCAGTGTGTGTGTCACAAACCACATTTGACAGCGTGTCTGTCACATACACCATTGGACAGCGTGTGTGTCACAAACCCCGTTGGACAGCGTGTGTGTCACACGCCCAATGGACAGAGTGTGTGTACAAAACCCATTGGACAGTGTATGTGTGTCACAAACCACATTGGATAGCGATTGTGTCACAAACACTATTGGAGAGCTTGTGTGTCACAAGCCCTTTGGACAGAGTGTGTGTGTCACAAACCCCATTGGATAGCGTTTGTGTGTCACAAACTGCATGGGACAGCGTGTGTGTGAAACTAAACCTACTGGACAGAGTGTGTGTCACGAACCCCATTGGACAGCGTGTATGTGTCACAGTCCCCATTGGACAGCGTGTGTGTCACAAACCCCATTGGACAGCGTGTGCGTCACAAACCCCCCTGCACAGTGTGTTTGTCACAAACCCCATTGGACAGTGTGTGTGTCATAAACCCCATTGGACAGCATGTGTCTCACAATCCTCATTGGACAGCGTGTGTCTCAGAAACCCCATAGGACAGTGTGTGTCACAAATCCCATTGGACAGCATGTGTGTCACAAACCCCATTGGACAGCATGTGTGTCACAAACACCACTGGAGAGCGTGTGAGTCAGAAGCCCATTGGACAGAGTGTGTGTGTCACAAACCCCATTGGATAGCGTTTGTGTGTCACAAACCCCATGGGACAGCGTGTGTGTGAAACTAAACCCACTGGACAGAGTGTGTGTCACGAACCCCATTGGACAGCGTGTATGTGTCACAATCCCCATTGGACAGCGTGTGTGTCAAAAACCCCATTGGACAGATTGTGTGTGTCACAAACCCCATTGAACTGCGTGTGTGTCACAAACCCCCCTGGACAGTGTGTTTGTCACAAACCCCATTGGACAGCATGTCTGTCACAATCCCCATTGTACAGCGTGTGTCTCAGAAACCCCATTGGACAGTGTGTGTCACAAATCCCATTGGACAGCGTGTGTGTCACAAACCCCATTGGATAGCATGTGTGTCACAAACACCACTGGAGAGCGTGTGAGTCACAAGCCCATTGGACAGAGTGTGTGTGTCAGAAACCCCATTGGATAGCGTTTGTGTGTCACAAACCCCATGGGACAGCGTGTGTGTGAAACTAAACCCACTGGACAGAGCGTGTGTCACGAACGCCATTGGACAGCGTGTATGTGTCACAATCCCCATTGGACAGCGTGTGTGTCAAAAACCCCATTGGACAGATTGTGTGTGTCACAAACCCCATTGAACTGCGTGTGTGTCACAAACCCCCCTGGACAGTGTGTTTGTCACAAACCCCATTGGACAGCATGTGTGTCACAATCCCCATTGGACAGCGTGTGTCTCAGAAACCCCATTGGACAGTGTGTGTCACAAATCCCATTGGACAGCGTGTGTGTCACAAACACCATTGGACAGTGTGTGTGTCACAAACCCATTGGACAGCATGTGTGTGTCACAAACCCTCCAGGTCAGCGTGTGTGTCACAAACCCCATTGGACAGCGTGTGTGTCACAAGCCCAATGTACAGAGTGTGTGTCACAAAACCCATTGGACAGCATGCATGTCACAAACACCATTGGACAGTGTGTGTGTAACAAACCCAATTGGTATGTGTGGGTTGTCTGAATTTAGAGTTGATGAGTTAATTTTCTGTATTTGGAGTTAATAGGCTAGTTTGCTATATGTTTGTTGTATGAATAAATTTAAGTGTTGCGGTGGTTGCGAGGCGTGGCGTGCTCGGGAGGGACTTGGAGGCGGGGAGCTTGTGGTCGGTGGGGGTGCCTGCGCCCTGGAGCGGGGGGCGGCTTGTGACTACGAGATAACGATCTTGTTACCATGCGAACACTGCCTGACCAACATTCCCGCCTTAGCTAGCTTAATGTCTTTTAAAGTGATTAGCCAATCAACATGAAACATGTGTGCCTTAGACTATATAAATGTATGTTTGCCAAACAATAAAGCGGACATCTTGCTTGCATCAAGCTGCGTCCCTGTCTCTCAATCGCGGCAAATTGGTGACCTCCGACGTGATCGTCAGTGACGAAATCGCCGAGGATTGAAAAACCGCCGAGGACTGAAAAACCGCCTACCTGGTGGCATGTCGCGAGTCCCGCAGAACGTGGAATGAGCTGCTGAAAGGAAGCAGGATAAGCCGTCCGGCCAAACAATCCCTCCGTCTGGAACAAGAGGTGAGCTGCGGGAAAATAGCAAAATGGGGAATCAAGAGTCTTTCCCTGAGAGAGACGTTTTTGAGCTTATGAAAGCTCTACTTAAGAAGCATGGGAAAAAGACTCTTTCGGAACAAGATCTTAAGTTAATCCTTAAATGGGTGCAGGTTAAGATTCCCACAGTGACTGCTTCTTCTATTTTTACATGTAAATTTTGGGATGATGTGGGGGTAAAGTTATTGGACGCAGCTAACTCAGGAGATGAGGAAGCGCAGCATATGCTCCCCAGTTGGAGAAAAATCTTTGAAACCATAAAGGCACAAGAGCAAAATCAGCGAGGCTCCGAGGAGGGAGCTCAGTCACCTCCCCCCTGCCCTTCTAAAATCGCTGGTGGGGCGGAACCCTCTGCGCCACCGTTAGCTTGTGCTGCTGGATATCCCCCGGAGGGTGATCCCTTTGACCCGGGTCCGATTGACCCTGAAAAGGAACCTGATCTTTTTCCCCCTGATCCTCATGAGATTTGGGGAAAGATTAAGCGCCAAGCGATAAACGAGGGGGAGTTGGAAGTAGCCAGAACTATAGTAGCCCCCGTTATATACCAAGGACGCGGGGGGGGGCTCAGGCTCAGTGGGAAGCTCTTTCTTTTTCGGTCATTAAGGAGTTGCGCCGTACAGTTACCGAGCATGGGTTGTCTTCCCCTTATTTTGCAAGCCTTTTATCTTCTGTATTCGATACATATGTCATGACCCCACATGATTTAAAATCTCTCGCGCAATTGTTATTAACCCCAACACAATATACAATGTGGGAGTCTCAATGGAGAACGGGATTGCAGACAGTTTTGCTGGGTTATGCAGGACATGCTAATGCCGCCTTAGCTGCATTGACTATAGAGCACCTCACAGGAACAGGGCAGTTTTCGGACCCGGCAGCCCAAGCTAGGGACATTCCTCGGGAGGCTTTGGAAGCAGGCAGAGAAGAAGCGAAAAGGGCCTTGTTGAGAGTTCCTGACTCTGGCAGACCCCAAAAAGCATTCACTAGTATCACTCAGGAACCCCGTGAGCCGTATATGCAGTTTATAGATAGATTAAAACAAGCCTTAGAGCGGCAAGTTGATAACGGACAAGCTCGGGAGATTTTACTCCTTAAACTGGCTGTGGAAAACGGTAACGCCGATTGTAAAAAGCTCTTAAAAGTCTCTCCCAAATCAAAACCCTACCTTAATTGAAATGGTGGAAGCCTGTAATAGAATTGGCACTATGGATCATAAATATGAGGCCACGGCTGCTGCTTTTGCGGCCATGCACGGCCCGATGGGCGCCAACCCACAGGGAAACTGCTATGGGTGTGGAAAACCGGGACACCTTAAAAAAGATTGCTTTAGTGCCAATGCTGGGAAACGACCCCAAACACCTGGGGTTTGTCCCAAGTGCCAAAAAGGGCGCCACTATGCTAATCAATGTCGATCTAAATACGACTCTCAAGGGCGCCCCATACAGGGAAACCGATTGCAGAGCGGGGGACCGCGGCGCGCACAGACACAAGTTCCGCGACCGGCGTCCCCACAAACGCCGGGGGGGGAAACAGGAGTGTTTCCAGTCTCCGCCCAGCAACAGCAGGGAGCGCCGGCCTGGACCTGGCAACCGCCCACACAGTAACGCTACTTGATTCCTCTGTTCACTTACTGCTTACCAAAATTGCAGGTCCTTCGCCCCCTCGAACACAGGCTTTATTATTAGGAAGATCGTCCACCACTCTGTCAGGACTTTTTGTATTGCCCGGAGTAGTCGATCCTGACAGTAATTCAGAAATTAAAATTATGGCCTGGACCCCGTTTCCTCCTTGTACAGTGCCAGAGGGAAGTCGTATCGCTCAATTGATACTGATCCCTAAGGAGGACTATGTCCCAATTCCTGATCAATTGCTCCCGCAGAGACAGGGAAGTTTTGGATCTACGGGAGAACCACTAATTTTATGGGTTCAAGCCATCTCACAAAAACGTCCTATATGTCAATGCACCCTCATTCGCAGAGGTCAGCAAGTCATGTTAAGTGGAATTATTGATACAGGTGCAGATGTTACCATTATTTCTCAAGCAAAGTGGCCTTCTAGGTGGCCTTTAGCTGATGTCTCTCAGACATTAGCAGGAATCAGGGGGTATGGAGCTAGCCGCCAAAGCGCAGAAATAATACAAGTTCAAAATTCAGAAGGACAAGTTGCCTCTGTCAAACCGTTTATCTTACCAGTACCTATGGTCTTGTGGGGCCGTGATGTGTTGTCTCAGTGGGGGATGTCTATCCAGACACATTTTTAGGTGGGGCCATTGAGGGGCGTGAAACCCTAAAGTTAACTTGGAAAACAGATACTCCTATTTGGATTGATCAATGGTCCCTGCTGCTGGAAAAACTTCACGCCCTCCAAGAAATAGTTAATGAACAACTATCTATGGGACATATTGTACCCTCTACGAGTCCTTGGAACTCGCCTATTTTTGTTATTAAAAAACTGACTGGCAAGTGGCGCTTGCTCCATGACCTCAGAAAAATTAATGACGCTATGGAAGACATGGGGGCCCTGCAACCTGGGCTTCCATCACCCGCCATGATCCCTAGAGACTGGCCTTTAACCATCATAGACCTCAAAGATTGTTTTTTCAACATTCCATTGCATCCAGATGATGCTCCTAAATTTGCCTTTTCGGTCCCTAGCGTCAACATGCAAGCTCCTTTACAAAGTTACCAGTGGGTTGTGTTACCTCAGGGAATGAAAAATAGCCCTACAATATGCCAATGGTATGTAGCAAAAATACTTAGTCCTGTCAGAACTGTAGTAACCTGCTGCATTGTTATATCATTATATGGATGACACTCTAGTGGCAGCACAACACCATGAAGTCATGGAGGAAGCTGTAGCCCTTGTCGTGGCTGCTGTAAAATCAGCAGACCTCTGTATTGCACCAGAAAAAATTCAAAAAGTGCCACCTTGGAAATACTTAGGATGGCGTATAAGAGCTCAGACTATTGCTCCGCAACCTTTACAAATACAGGCGAATATAAAGAATTTACATGACGTGCAAAAACTGCTGGGTACAATCAATTGGGTCAGACCATTGTTAGGAATCACTAATGCGGATCTTCGTCCCTTATTTGAAATGCTTAAAGGAAGCTCGGACTTAAACGCTTCGCGAAGTCTCAGTCCTGAAGCCATAGCTTCCTTGCATAAAGCTGCGGCAGCGATTACCTCCAGACAAGCGCATCGATGGGAACCGGAATTGCCTTTTCAATTAATCATCCTTAACCCTGCTGGACAGCCTCATGCACTTATTTTCCAATGGGACTGCCAGAAAACGGACCCTTTACTGATCATTGAATGGATTTTTTTACCTAACCAAGCCACAAAAACGATTTCTACCCAACATAAGATGTTTGCATCATTAATCATCAGGGCTCGACAGCGATTACTTACCCTGGCGGGCACGGACTTTATCCTTATATGTATGCCAGTAACAAGTATTTACCTGCAATGGTTACAACAACAATCAGATGCACTAGGCATAGCTCTAACTGGCTATGCAGGCCAACTCACTTCTCATCCGCCTTCTCACAGACTGTTAAGCATTGATTTTCACCTTTTACCTATTCCAAAGCGGAGTGACCAGCCTTTACAAGCCCTCACTGTATTCACAGATGGGTCTGGCAAATCTCACAAGTCTGTTATCCTTTGGTGGGATGATCATCGAGAACAGTGGAACTCAGATGTAGAGACTGTACAGGGTTCTCCTCAAATAGTAGAATTGTCTGCAGTTGTTCAAGTGTTTCGAAAATGGTCTATTCCTCTCAATATAATCACTGATTCTGCTTATGTTGCAGGAATTGTTAGCCGAGCAGAGACTTCTGTGCTACGAGATGTTTCTCATACGGCACTGTTTAATTTGTTACAAGAACTCATCTTTCTGTTAAACTCCCGTCTTCACCCTTATTTTATTATGCATGTTCGATCTCACACTTCTCTACCTGGTTTTATTGCAGAAGGGAACCGACAGGCTGATTTGCTTATGCTACCGGTGCAGGTGTTACCAGATTGATTAGCGCAAGCTAGACTCAGCCACTCCTTTTTTCATCAAAACGCTGCAAGCCTTAAGCGTCAATTTGACCTCACTATACAACAAGCCCATAATATCATTGCGGTGTGTCCTGATTGTCAAAGGCACTCTTTCCCTTCTATAGCAGAAGGAGTCAACCCCAGAGGGCTACAGAGCCTTCAACTCTGGCAAACAGATGTCACTCATTTTGCTGAATTTGGCCGTTTAAAGTTTGTTCATTGCTCTATTGATACATTTTCGGGAATGTTATTTGCCTCCTGTCATATAGGAGAAAAAGCACGTGATGTGCAAAAACATCTAATGCGCGCTTTTGCTACTTTAGGGGTACCCTCTCAAATTAAAACTGACAATGGCCCCGCATATGTATCTAAAACCTTAACAACCTTTTTTGCCTCTTGGGGTATATCACACGTTACAGGTATCCCTCACTCTCCTACGGAACAAGCTTTAATAGAATGTTCCCACCAAACCTTAAAACGTCTGTTATTAAAACAAAAAGGGGGAATAGGAGCCGCTACACCAGAGGAGCGAATACAGAAAGCCTTGTATGTTTTTAACTTTTTGAATTGTTCCCTATTAGACAGCAATCCTCCAGTAGTTCATCATTTTAGCATAAACACCCTTTTTGAACCCAAGATTAAGCCGCCAGTATTGATCCGGGACCCCGAAACAGGTAAGATAATGGGACCCTATCCCCTTGTCACGTGGGGAAGAGGCTATGCTTGTGTTTCCACAGAAAGAGGTCCCCGCTGGATCCCAGCTAAAAATGTGAGACCTTTTCGAGAGACACTGCAGCAGCCTCCTGAAGACATTCCTGGTCCTGATCCTGCGACTGATATAGAAGACACTACCGATCAATAATTAAATGAACTCTGTTCCAGAGGTTAAGAAATGGGAGCTTAAATGTCCCCAATGTGAAAAATGTAATCCGTGGATTTGTAGAATTTGTGCTAATTGTGGAAAATCACAGTGACTAAATCGCCATACAGTAGGACGCTGGTGTGATAACTGCCTAACAATTGAGTGGAATACAGTTCAGGTGTTATTGATAACAGGTAGAGAAACAGAATATTCACCCCGGTATGATTATTATTCTGACGATTGGGGGAAAATTGTAGCACAAAGGTCTGGGGACATTTTATATTCTAAGATTGAATGCGCCAAAGACATTCAAATGAGTTTCTGTTCTTTTAATGATTTGTACCTTATTAATAGTAATCCCATGTGTGTTACAATGCTTGCAAAAATCAATAACTGCTTCAATGAACAAGATTTTCCTTGTGCAGCAAGGAGCGGACCAAGATCAGAAAGAAATTACGAAAACCCCCAGTACGGAGCTGTTAGTGAAATAAGATGTCCTCGAGTTGGTCGGTCGCCGACCTTGGAAGGGTCAGTTAATTAAAACAAAAAGGGGGAGATGTGGGTTGTCTGAATTTAGAGTTGATAAGTTAGTTTTCTGTATTTGGAGTTAATAGGCTAGTTTGCTGTATGTTTGTTGTGTGAATAAAGTTAAGTGTTGCGGTAGTTGTGAGGCGCGACTTGGAGGTGGGGAGCTTGTGGTCGGTGGGAGTGCCCACGCCCTGGAGCGGGGGGCAGCTTGTGACTGCGAGATAACGATCTTGTTACCATGCGAACAATGCCTGACCAACATGCCCGCCTTAGCTAGCTTAATATCTGTTAAAGTGATAAGCCAATCAGCATGAAACATGTGTGCCTTAGACTATATAAATGTATGTTTGCCAAACAATAAAGCGGACATCTTGCTTGCATCAAGCTGCGTCCCCGTCTCTCAATCGCGGCAATAAACCCCATGGAACAGCGTGTGTGTGTCACAAACCCTATTGGATAGTGTGTGCGTCACAAACCCCACTGGACAGCGTTTGTGTCGCGAACCACATTAGACAGCGTGTGTGTCACAAGACCCATTGGACAGAGTGTGTGTGTCACAAACACGATTGGACAGCGTGTTTGTCACAATCCCCATTGGACAGCGTGTATTTCACAAACACCATTGGACAGCGTCTCTGTTCACAATCTCCATTCGACGGTGTCTGTGTCACAGAACCCATTGGATAGAGAGTGTGTCACAAACCACATTAGAAAATGTGTGTTTCACAAATCCCACTGGATAGCGTGTGTGTGTCACAAACCCCATTGGACAGTGTGTGTGTCAAAAACCCCACTGGACAGCGTGTGTGTCACAAACCTCATTGGACAGCGTGTGTGTCACAAGACACATTGCACAGAGCCTGTGTGTCACAAAACCCATTGGACAGCATGTGTGTCACAAACCCCATTGGAAAGCCTTTGTGTCAAAATCCCCATTGGACAGATTGTGTGTGTCGCAAAACCCATTGGACAGAGTGAGTGTGTCACAAACCCCATTGGACAGAGTGTGTGTGTAACAAAACCCACTGGACAGTGTATGTGTCACAAACCCCATTGGATACCGAGTGTGTGTCACAAACACTATCGGACAGTGTGTGTGTCACAAAGCCCATTGGACAGCATGCGTGTCACAAACAACATTGGACAGCGTGAGTATGTCACAAACCCCTTTAGATAGCATGTGTGTGACGCAAACCCTATTGGACAGTGTGTATGTCACAATCCCCATTGTACAGCATCTGTGTCACAAAACCCATTGGACAGCGGGTGTGTCACAAACACCATTGGAAATCGTGTGTGTGTCACAAGCCCCATTGGACAGTGTGTGTGTCACAAAACCCATTGTATAGCGTGTGTGTCACAAACCCTGCTAGAAAGTGTGTGTGTCACAAACCTCATTCGATAGTGTGTGTGTCACAAACCCCATTCGATAGCGTGTGTCAGAAACCCCATTGGACAGTGTGTGTCACAAATCCCATTGGACAGCGTGTGTGTCAGAAACCCCATTGGACAGCCTGTGTGTGTCACAAACCCCATTTGACAGCATGTGTGTCACAAACACCACTGGACAGTGTGTGTGTCACAAACCCCATTGGAGAGCGTGTGTGTCACAAGCTCATTGGACAGAGTTTGTGTCACAAAACCCATTGGACAGCATGCGTGTCACAAACACCATTGGACAGTGTGTGTGTCACAAACCCCCCTGGACAGTGTGCGTGTCACAAAACCGTCTGGACAGCGTGTGAGTCAGAAACACCATTTTACAGCGTGTGTGTGTCGCAATCACCATTGGACAGAGTTTGTGTGACAAACCCCACTGCAGAGTGTGTGTCTCAGAAACCCCTCTGGACAGTGTGTGTGTCACAAAACCGACTGGGCAGCGTGTGTGTCAGAAACACCATTGGACAGCATGTCTGTGTCACAATCTCCATTGGACATCGTGTATGTGACAAACACCATTGGACAGCATGTGTGTGTCACAATCCTAATTGCATATTTTGTGTGTAACATCCCCATTGGAAAGTGTCTGCGTCACAAACACTATTGGACAGCGTGTGTGTCGCGATCCCCCATTGGACAGCGTGTGTGTCAGAAACCCCATTGGAAAGTGTGTGTGTCACAAACCCCATTGGATAGAGTGTTTGTGTCACAAACACCATTATAAATTGTGCGAGTCACAAAGCACATATGATAGCGTGTGTGTGTCACAAACCCTATTTGTCAATGTTTATGTCACAATCCCCATTGGACAGCCTCTGTGTCACAAACACCATTGGACAGCGTGTGTTTAACGAACACCATTGGACGTCATGTGTGTCACAAGAACCATTGGACAGACTATGTGTGTCACAAACCCCATTAGACAGTGTGTGTGTGTCACAAACCCTATCGGACTTTGTGTGTGTCACAAAACCCATTGGACAGCAGGCGTGACAAAAACACCATTGGACAGTTTGTGTGTAACAAACAAAATTGGTCAGCGTGTGTGTCATAAACCCTATGGAACAGTGTGTGTGTGTCAAAAACCCTATTGGATAGTGTGTGTGTCACAAACCCCACCGGACAGCATTTGTGTCACGAACCCCATTAGACAGCGTGTGTGTCACAAGACCCATTGGACAGAGTGTGTGTGTTACAAACACCATTGGACAGCGTGTTTGTCACAATCACCATTGGACAGCGTGTGTTTCACAAACCCCATTGGACAGATTGTGTGTGTCAGAAACCCCATTGGACAGAGTCTGTGTGTCGAAAAACCCATTGGACAGCGTGTGTTTCACAATCGCCATTGGACAGATTGTGTGTGTCACGAACCCCATTGGACACAGTGTGTTTGTCACAAACCCCATTGGACAGCGTGTGTGTAACAAGAACCATTGGAAAGTGTGTGTGTCACAAACCCCATTGGAAAGCGTGTGTGTCACAAGACCCATACGACAGACTGTGTGTGTCACAATCTCCTTTGGACAGCGTGTGTGTCAGAAACCCCATTGGACAGCCTGTGAGTGTCACAAACCCCATTAGACAGCATGTGTGTCACAAACACCATTGGTCAGTGTGCGTGGCACAAACCCCATTGGACAGCGTGTGTGTGTCACAAACCCCATTGGAATGTGTGTGTGTAACAAACCCAATTGGAGAGCGTGTGTGTCACAAGCCCATTGGAAAGAATGTGTGTCACAAAACCCATTGGACAGCATGCGTGTCACAAACACCATTGAACAGTGTGTGTGCAACTAACTGAATTGGTCAGCGTGTGTGTCACAAACCCCATTGGACAGCGTGTGTGTGTCACAAACCCCATTGGAAAGTGTACGTGTCACAAACCCCATTGGATAGAGTGTGTATGTCACAATCCCCATTGGACCGAGTCTGTGTCACAAACCCCAACGCACAGCGTATGTGTCACAAACACCATTGGACAGAGTGTGTGTGACACAGTCCCCATTGGACATTGTGTGTGTCACAAACCCCACTGGACAGCGTGTTTGTCACAAACCCCACTGGACAGATTGTGTGTTTCACAAACCCCATTGGACAGTGTGAGTGTCACAAAAACCATTGGAAAGGGTGTCTGTCACAAACCCCATTGGACAGTTTGTGTGTGTCACAAACCCCATTGGAAAGTGTGCGTGTCACAAACTCCATTGGACAGGGTGTGGATGTCACAAACCTCATTGGACAGCGTGTGTGTCACAAACCCCATTTGACAGTGTGTGTGTCACAAACACCTTTGGAGAGAGTGTGTGTGTGACAAACCCCATTTGACAGTGTGTGTGTCACAATCCCCATTGGACATATTGTGTGTGTCACAAACCCCATTGGACTGTTTGTGTGTCACGAGACACATTGGACAGACTCTGTGTGTCACAAACCCCATTGGACAGCGTGTGTGTCATGATCCCCATTGGACAGCGTGTGTGTCACAAAGACCATTGGTCAGTGTGCGTGTGACAAACGCCATTGAAGAGAGTGTGTGTGTGACAAACACCATTTGACAGTGTGTGTGTCACAATCCCCATTGGACAGATTGTGTGTGTCACAAACCCCATTGGACAGTGTGTGTGTCACGAGACACATTGGACAGAGTCTGTGTGTCACAAACACCATTGGACAGCGTGTGTGTCATGATCCCCATTGGACAGCGTGTGTGCCACAAACACCATTGGTGAGTGTGCAGTGTCACAAACCCCATTGGAATGTGTGTGTGTCACAAACCCCATTTGACAGCGTGTGTGTCACAAACGCCATTGGACAGTGTGTGTGTCACAATCCCCATTCTACAGCTTGTGCGTCACAAACTCCCCTGAACAGTGTGTTTGTCACAAACCCCTTTGGACAGAGTGTGTGTGTAATAATCCCCTTTGGAAAGCATGTGTGTCACAATCCCCATTGGACAGCGTGTTTGTCACGTACCCCATTGGACACCGTGTGTGTCACAAGACACATTGGACAGAGTCTGTGTATCACAAACCCCTTTGGACAGCGTGTGTGTCACAAACCCCATTGCACAGCCTGTGCCTCACAATCCCCATTGGACAGATTGTGTGTGTCACAAAACCCATTGGACAGACTGTGTGTGTCACAAACCCTATTGGATAGCGTGAGTGTGTCACAAACCCCATTGGACAGAGTGTGTGTGTAACAAAACCCACTGGATAGTGTATGTGTCACAAACCCCATTGGTTAGCGTGTGTGTGTCACAAACCCTATCGGACAGTGTGTGTGTCACAAAACCCATTGGACAGCATGCGTGTCACAAACACCATTGGACAGTGTGTGTGTGTCACAAACCCCTTGGATAGCGTGTGTGTGTCACAAACCCTATTGGACACTCTGTATGTCACAATCCGCATTGTAGAGCATCTGTGTCACAAACCCCATTGGACAGCGGGTGTTTCACAAACACCATTGAAAATCGTGTGTGTGTCACAATCCCCATTGGACAGCGTGTGGGTCACAAAACCCATTGTATAGCGTGTGTGTCACAAACCCCATTAGAATGTGTGTGTGTCACAAACCCCATAGGATAGCGTGTGTCTCAAAAACCCTATTGGACAGTGTGTATTTCACAAACCCCACTGGACAGAGTTTGTGTCACGAACCCCATTCTACAGAGTATGTTTGAGAAACCCCATAGGACTATGTGTTTGTCACAAACCCCACTGGACAGTGGGTGTGTCACAAACCGCATTGGACAGCAAGTGTGTGTCACAATCCCGGTTGGACAGAGTGTGTGTGACAAACCCCACTGTATTGTGTGTGTGTCACAAACCCCATTTTACAGCGTGTGTGTCACAAATGCCATTGGACAGAGTGTGTGTGTGACAAACACCACTGGACAGTGTGTGTGTGTCACAAACCCCATTGGACAGTGTGTGTCACAAATCCCATTGGACAGCGTGTGTGTCAGAAACCCCATTGGACAGCCTGTGTGTGTCACAAACCCCATTTGACAGCGTGTGTGTCACAAACACCATTGGACAGTGTGTGTGTCACAAACCCCATTGGAGAGCGTGTGTGTCACAACCTCATTGGACAGAGTTTGTGTCACAAAACCCATTGGACAGCATGCGTGTCACAAACACCATTGGACAGTGTGTGTGTCACAAACCCCCCTGGACAGTGTGCGTGTCACAAAACCGTCTGGACAGCGTGTGTGTCAGAAACACCATTTTACAGCGTGTGTGTGTCACAATCCCCATTGGACAGAGTTTGTGTGACAAACCCCACTGCAGAGTGTGTGTCTCAGAAACCCCTCTGGACAGTGTGTGTGTCACAAAACCGACTGGGCAGCGTGTGTGTCAGAAACACCATTGGACAGCATGTGTGTGTCACAATCCTAATTGCATATTTTGTGTGTAACATCCCCATTGGAAAGTGTCTGCGTCACAAACACTATTGGACAGCGTGTGTGTCGCGATCCCCCATTGGACAGCGTGTGTGTCAGAAACCCCATTGGAAAGTGTGTGTGTCACAAACCCCATTGGATAGAGTGTTTGTGTCACAAACACCATTATAAATTGTGCGAGTCACAAAGCACATATGATAGCGTGTGTGTGTCACAAACCCTATTTGTCAATGTTTATGTCACAATCCCCATTGGACAGCCTCTGTGTCACAAACACCATTGGACAGCGTGTGTTTAACGAACACCATTGGACGTCATGTGTGTCACAAGAACCATTGGACAGACTATGTGTGTCACAAACCCCATTAGACAGTGTGTGTGTGTCACAAACCCTATCGGACTTTGTGTGTGTCACAAAACCCATTGGACAGCATGCGTGACAAAAACACCATTGGACAGTTTGTGTGTAACAAACAAAATTGGTCAGCGTGTGTGTCATAAACCCTATGGAACAGTGTGTGTGTGTCAAAAACCCTATTGGATAGTGTGTGTGTCACAAACCCCACTGGACAGCGTTTGTGTCACGAACCCCATTAGACAGCGTGTGTTTCACAAGACCCATTGGACAGAGTGTGTGTGTCACAAACACCATTGGACAGCGTGTTTGTCACAATCCCCATTGGACAGCGTGTGTTTCACAAACCCCATTGGACAGATTGTGTGTGTCAGAAACCCCATTGGACAGAGTCTGTGTGTCGAAAAACCCATTGGACAGCGTGTGTTTCACAATCGCCATTGGACAGATTGGTTGTGTCATGAACCAATTGGACACAGTGTGTTTGTCACAAACCCCATTGGACAGCGTGTGTGTAACAAGAACCATTGGAAAGTGTGTGTGTCAGAAACCCCATGTGACACAGTTTGTGTGTCACAAAACCCATTGGACAGCATGCGTTTCACAAACACCATTGGACAGTGTGTGTGTGTCACAAACCCCTTTGGATAGCGTGTGTGTGTCACAAACCCTATTGGACAGTGTGTATGTCACAATCCAAATTGTACAGCATCTGTGTCAACATCGCCATTGGACAGCGGGTGTTTCACAAACACCTTTGGACATTGTGTGTGTGTCACAAGACCCATTGGACAGAGTGTGTGTCACAAACCCCATTGGAAAGCGTGTGTGTCACAAGACCCATATGACAGACTGTGTGTGTCACAATCTCCTTTGGACAGCGTGTGTGTCAGAAACCCCATTGGACAGACTGTGAGTGTCACAAACCCCATTAGACAGCGTGTGTGTCACAAACCCCATTGGAATGTGTGTGTGTAACAAACCCAATTGGAGAGCGTGTGTGTCACAAGCCCATTGGAAAGAATGTGTGTCACAAAACCCATTGGACAGCGTGTGTGTGTCACAAACCCCATTGGAAAGTGTACGTGTCACAAACCCCATTGGATAGAGTGTGTATGTCACAATCCCCATTGGACCGAGTCTGTGTCACAAACCCCAACGCACAGCGTATGTGTCACAAACACCATTGGACAGAGTGTGTGTGACACAGTCCCCATTGGACATTGTGTGTGTCACAAACCCCACTGGACAGATTGTGTGTTTCACAAACCCCATTGGACAGTGTGAGTGTCACAAAAACCATTGGAAAGGGTGTCTGTCACAAACCCCAATGGACAGTTTGTGTGTGTCACAAACCCCATTGGAAAGTGTGCGTGTCACAAACTCCATTGGACAGGGTGTGGGTGTCACAAACCCCATTGGACAGCCTGTGTGTCACAAACCCCATTTGACAGCGTGTGTGTCACAAACGCCATTGGAGATAGTGTGTGTGTGACAAACCCCATTTGACAGTGTGTGTGTCACAATCCCCATTGGACATATTGTGTGTGTCACAAACCGCATTGGACTGTGTGTGTGTCACGAGACACATTGGACAGAGTCTGTGTGTCACAAACCCCATTGGACAGCGTGTGTGTCATGATCCCCATTGGACAGCATGTGTGTCACAAACACCATTGGTCAGTGTGCGTGTCACAAACGCCATTGAAGAGAGTGTGTGTGTGACAAACACCATTTGACAGTGTGTGTGTCACAATCCCCATTGGATAGATTGTGTGTGTCACAAACCCCATTGGACAGTGTGTGTGTCACGAGACACATTGGACAGAGTCTGTGTGTCACAAACCACATTGGACAGCGTGTGTGTCATGATCCCCATTGGACAGCGTGTGTGCCACAAACACCATTGGTGAGTGTGCAGTGTCACAAACCCCATTGGAATGTGTGTGTGTCACAAACCCCATTTGACAGCGTGTGTGTCACAAACGCCATTGGACAGTGTGTCTGTCACAATCCCCATTGTACAGCTTGTGCATCACAAACTCCCCTGGACAGTGTGTTTGTCACAAACCCCTTTGGACAGAGTGTGTGTGTAATAATCCCCATTGGAAAACATGTGTGTCACAATCCCCATTGGACAGCGTGTTTGTCACGAACCCCATTGGACACCGTGTGTGTCACAAGACACATTGGAAAGAGTCTGTGTATCACAAACCCCTTTGGACAGCGTGTGTGTCACAATCCCCATTGGACAGCGTGTGTGTCACAAACACCATTGGACAGACTGTGTGTGTCACAAACCCCATTGCACAGCCTGTGCCTCACAATCCCCATTGGACAGATTGTGTGTGTCACAAAACCCATTGGACAGACTGTGTGTGTCACAAACCCCATTGGATAGCGTGAGTGTGTCACAAACCCCATTGGACAGAGTGTGTGTGTAACAAAACCCACTGGATAGTGTATGTGTCACAAACCCCATTGGTTAGCGTGTGTGTGTCACAAACCCTATCGGACAGTGTGTGTGTCACAAAACCCATTGGACAGCATGCGTGTCACAAACACCATTGGACAGTGTGTGTGTGTCACAAACCCCTTGGATAGCGTGTGTGTGTCACAAACCCTATTGGACACTCTGTATGTCACAATCCGCATTGTACAGCATCTGTGTCACAAACCCCATTGGACAGCGGGTGTTTCACAAACACCATTGAAAATCGTGTGTGTGTCACAAGCCCCATTGGACAGTGTGTGGGTCACAAAACCCATTGTATAGCGTGTGTGTCACAAACCCCATTAGAATGTGTGTGTGTCACAAACCCCATAGGATAGCGTGTGTCTCAAAAACCTTATTGGACAGTGTGTATTTCACAAACCCCACTGGACAGAGTTTGTGTCACGAACCCCATTCTACAGAGTATGTGTGAGAAACCCCATAGGGCTATGTGTTTGTCACAAACCCCACTGGACAGTGGGTGTGTCACAAACCGCATTGGACAGCAAGTGTGTGTCACAATCCCGGTTGGACAGCGTGTGTGTCACAAATGCCATTGGACAGAGTGTGTGTGTGACAAACACCACTGGGCAGTGTGTGTGTCACAAACCCCATTGGACAGCGTGTGTGTCAATAAACCCATTGGACAGAGTGTGTGTGTCATAAACCCCACTGGACATTGTATGTGTCTCACAAAACCCATTGGACAGTGTGTGTGTCACAAACACCATTGGACAGCATCCGTGTCACAATCCCCATCGGACAGAGTGTGTGTTACAAACAGCATTGGATAGCGTGTGTGTGTCACAAACACATGGACAGTGTGTGTGTGTCACAAACCCCATTTGACAGTATGTGTGTCACAATACCCATTGGACAGTGTGTGTGTGACATTCCCCATTGGACAGTGTGTGTGTCACAAACCCCTTTGGATAGCGTGTGTGTGTCACAAACCCTATTGGACAGTGTGTATGTCACAATCCAAATTGTACAGCATCTGTGCCACAAACCCCATTGGACAGCGGGTGTTTCACAAACACCTTTGGAAATCGTGTGTTTGTCACAAGCCCCATTGGACAGTGTGTGTGTCACAAGACCCATTGGACAGAGTGTGTGTCACAAACCCCATTGGAAAGAGTGTGTGTCACAAGACCCATTCGACAGACTGTGTGTGTCACAATCTCCATTGGACACCGTGTGTGCCAGAAACCCCATTGGACAGCCTGTGTGTGTCACAAACCCATTTGACAGCGTGTGTGTCACAAACACCATTGGTCAGTTTACGTGGCACAAACCCTTTTGGACAGCGTGTGTGTGTGTCACAAAACCCATTGGAATGTGTGTGTGTCACAAACCCAATTGGAGAGCGTGTGTGTCACAAGCCCATTGGACAGAATGTGTGTTACAAAACCCATTGGACAGCATGCGTGTCACAAACACCATTGAACAGTGTGTGTGTAACAAACCGAATTGGTCAGCGTGTGTGTCACAAACCCCATTGGAAAGTGTGCGTGTCACATACCCCATTGGATAGAGTGTGTATGTCACAATCCCCATTGGACAGCGTCTGTGTCACAAACTCCAATGCACAGCGTGTGTGTTCACAAACACCATTGGACAGAGTGTGTGTGATACAGTCCCCATTGGACATTGTGTGTGTCACAAAAACGATTGGACAGTGTGTGTGTCACAAACCCCACTGGACAGCGTGTTTGTCACGAAGCCCATAGGACAGATTGTGTGTGTCACTAAGCCCATTGGAAAGTGTGCGTGTCACAAACTCCATTGGACAGGTTGTGTGTGTCACAAACCCCATTGGAAATTGTGTGTGTCACAAACCCTTTGGAAAGTGTGTGTGCCACAAACCCCGTGAAAAAGTGTGCATGTCACAAACCCCATTGTATAGCGTGTTTGTCACATTCCCCATTGGATAGCGTGTGTGTCACAAACCCCATTAGATAGAGTGTGTGTGACATAACCCCATTGGAGAGAGAGTGTGATAAACCGCATTGGACAGAGTGTGTGTGTCATAATACCCATTGGAAAGCATGTGTGTCACAGTCCCCATTGGATAACGTGTGTGTCAGAAACCCCATTTAACAGTGTGTGTCACAAATCCCATTGGACAGTGTTTGTGTCACAAACCCAATATGAATGCCTGTGTGTCACAAGACCCATTGGACAGTGTGTGTGTCACAAACCCAATTGGAGAGCGTGTGTGTCACAAGCCCATTGGACAGAATGTGTGTCAGAAAACCCATTGGACAGCATGCGTGTCACAAACACCATTGAACAGTGTGTGTGTAACAAACCGAATTGGTCAGCGTGTGTGTCACAAACCCCATTGGAAAGTGTGCGTGTCACAAACTCCATTGGATAGAGTGTGTATGTCACAATCCCCATTGGACAGCGTCTGTGTCACAAACCCCAATGCACAGCGTGTGTGTTCACAAACCCCATTGGACAGAGTGTGTGTGACACAGTCCCCATTGGATATTGTGTGTGTCACAAAAACAATTGGACAGTGTGTGTGTCACAAACACCACTGGACAGCGTGTTTGTCACGAAGCCCATTGGACAGATTGTGTGTGTCACTAAGCCCATTGGAAAGTGTGCGTGTCACAAACTCCATTGGACAGGGTGTGTGTGTCACAAACCCCATTGGAAATTGTGTGTGTCACAAACCCTTTAGAAAGTGTGTGTGTCACAAACCCCGTGAAAAAGTGTGCATGTCACAAACCCCATTGTACAGTGTGTTTGTCACATTCCCAATTGGATAGCGTGTGTGTCACAAACCCCATTAGATAGAGTGTGTGTGACAAACCCCATAGGACAGAGAGTGTGATAAACCGCATTGGACAGAGTGTGTGTCATAATACCCATTGGAAAGCATGTGTGTCACAATCCCCATTGGACAGCATGTGTGTCAGGAACCCCATTGGACAGTGTGTGTCACAAATCCCATTGGACAGTGTTTGTGTCACAAACCCCATTTGAATGCCTGTGTGTCACAAGCACCATTGGACAGTGTGTGTGTCACAAACCCCGTTGGACAGCGAGTGTGTCACAAGCCCATTGGACAGAGTGTGTTCCACAAAACCTGTTAGACAGCATGAGAGTCAGAAACACCATTGGACAGTGTGTGTGTCATAAATCCCATTGAACAACGTGTGTGTGTCACAATACCCATTGGACTGAGTTTGTGTGTCACAAACCCCATTGGACAGCGTGTGTGTCACAAACCCCATTGGAAAGTGTGTGTTTCACAAACACCATTGGATAGCGTGTGTGTGACACAAAGCCTATTGGACAGTGTGTGCGTCACAAAAGCCAATGGACAGCGTGTGTGTCACAAACACCAGTGGACAGCATGTGTGTCACAAGACCCATTGGACAGAGTTTGTGTGTCACAAACCCCGTTGGACAGTGTGTGTGTCACAAGCCCCATTGGACAGTGTGTGTGTCACAAGACCCATTTGACAGAGTTTGTGTGTCACAAGACCCATTGGACAGAGTGTGTGTCACAAAAACCATTGGACAACGAGTGTGTCACAATCCCCGTTGGACAGCGTGTGTGTGACAAACCCCATTGGACAGCGTGTGTGTCCCAATCCACATTGGACAGACTGTGTGTGTCACAATCCCCATTGGACAGTGTGTGTGTAACAAACCCAATTGGTCAGCGTGTGTGTCACAAACCTCATTGGACACCGTGTTTGTCACAATCCCCATTGGACAGCTTGTGTGCCAAAAACACCATTGGACAGGGTCTCTGAGTAACAATCCCCATTCATCAGTGTCTGTTTCACAATCCCCATTGGACTGATTGTGTGTGTCACAAACCGCATTGGACAGCGTGTGTGTCACGAGACACATTGGACAGAGTCTGTGTGTCACAGACCCCATTGGACAGCGTGTGTGTCACGATCCCCATTCGACAGCGTGTGTGTCACAAAAACCATTGGAAAGGGTGTGTGTCACAAACCCCATTAGACAGTTTGTCTGTGTCACAAACCCCATTGGACAGCGTGTGTGTCACAAACCCCATTTAAGAGCGTGTGTGTCACAAACGCCATTGGAGAGAGTGTGTGTGTGACAAACACCATTGGACAGTGTGTGTGTCACAATCCCCATTGTACAGTGTGTTTGTGACAAACCCAATTGGACAGAGTGTTTGTGTCACAATCACCATTGGACAGCGTGTGTGTCACAAGCACCATTGGACAGTGTGTGTCACAAACCCCGTTGGACAGCGTGTGTGTGTCACAAACCCTTCTGGTCAGTGTGTGTGTCAAAAACCCCATTGGACAGCGAGTGTGTCAAAACCCCATTGGACAGAGTGTGTTGCATAAAACCTATTAGACAGCATGAGAGTCAGAAACACCATTGGAAAGTGTGTGTGTCATAAAACCCATTGAACAACGTGTGTGTGTCACAATTCCCATTGGACTGAGTTTGTGTGTCACGAACCCCAATGGACAGCGTGTGTGTCACAAACACCTTTGGACAGCATGTGTGTCACAAGACCCTTTGGACAGAGTTTGTGTGTCACAAACCCCATTGGACAGTGTGTGTGTCACAAAAACCATTGGACAGCGTGTGTGTCACAATCCCCGTTGGACAGCGTGTGTGTGACAAACCCCATTGGACAGCGTGTGTGTCCCAATCCCCATTGGACAGATTGTGTGTGTCAGAATCCCCATTGGACAGTGTGTGTGTAACAAACCCAATTGGTCAGCGTGTGTGTCATAAACCTAATTGGACAGAGTGTTTGTCACAATCCTCATTGGACAGCGTGTGTGTCAAAAACACCATTGGACAGCGTCTCTGTGTCACAATCCCCATTCGACAGTGTCTGTGTCACAATCCACATTGGACAGATTGTGTGTGTCACAAACACCATTGGACAGTGTGTGTGTCAAAAACCGCACTGTGTAGCGTGTGTGTCACGAACCCCATTGGACAACGTGTGTGTCACGAGACACATTGGACAGAGTCTGTGTGTCACAAACCCCATTGGACAGCATGTGTGTCACAAATCCCATTGGACAGCGTGTGTGTCACAATCCCCATTGGACAGCGCGTGTGTCACATAACCCATTGGCCAGAGTGTGTGTGTCACAAAACCCACTGGACAGCGTGTGTGTCATGAACCCGCTTAGACAGAGTGTGTGTGACAAACCCCTTTGGAAAGAGTGTGTGTCACGAACCCCATTGGACAGAGAGTGTGTGACAAACCCCATTGAACAGCGTGTGTGTGACAAAACCCCCTGGACAGAGTGTGTCACGAATCCCATTGGACAGCGTGTTTGTCAGAAGCCCCATTGGACAGAGTGTGTGTCACGAACCCGATTGGACAGCGTGTGTGTCACAATACCCGTTGGACAGTGTGTGTGTCACATTCCCCATTCGACAGTGTGTGTGTCACTAACCCCATTGCACAGAGTTTGTGTCACAAACCCCACTGGACAGCGTGTGTGTCACAAACCCCACTGGACAGAGTGTTTCTCACAATCCCCATTGGACAGCGTGTTTGTCACATACCCCATTGGACAGCCTTTGGATAGAGTTTGTGTGTAACAAACTCCATTGTACAGATTGTTTGTCACAAGACCATTGGACAATGGGTTGTGTGTCACACACCCCATTGTACAGCGTGTTTGTCACAATCCCCACTGGACAGCGTGTGTGTCACAAAACCCATTGGACAGAGTGTGTGTGACAAACCCCATTGGACAGTGTGTGTATCACAAACCCCATTTGACAGTGTGTGTGTGACAAACCCCTTGGACAGAGTGTGTGTGTCACAATCCCCATTGCACAGTGTGTGTGTCACAAACCCCATGGACAGCGTGTGTGTCACAACCCCATTGGACAGAGTGTGTGTGTGACAATCCCCATTGGACTGTGTGTGTGTCACGATCCTCACTGGACAGCGTGTGTGTCACAAACCCCTTTGGACAGAGTGTGTGTGTCACAATCCCCATTGGACAGTGTGTGTGTCACAAAAACGATTGGACAGTGTGTGTGTCACAAACCCCACTGGACAGCGTGTTTGTCACGAAGCCCATAGGACAGATTGTGTGTGTCACTAAGCCCATTGGAAAGTGTGCGTGTCACAAACTCCATTGGACAGGTTGTGTGTGTCACAAACCCCATTGGAAATTGTGTGTGTCACAAACCCTTTGGAAAGTGTGTGTGCCACAAACCCCGTGAAAAAGTGTGCATGTCACAAACCCCATTGTATAGCGTGTTTGTCACATTCCCCATTGGATAGCGTGTGTGTCACAAACCCCATTAGATAGAGTGTGTGTGACATAACCCCATTGGAGAGAGAGTGTGATAAACCGCATTGGACAGAGTGTGTGTGTCATAACACCCATTGGAAAGCATGTGTGTCACAGTCCCCATTGGATAACGTGTGTGTCAGAAACCCCATTTAACAGTGTGTGTCACAAATCCCATTGGACAGTGTTTGTGTCACAAACCCCATTTGAATGCCTGTGTGTCACAAGACCCGTTGGACAGTGTGTGTGTCACAAGCCCCATTGGACAGTGTGTGTGTCACAAGACCCATTTGACAGAGTTTGTGTGTCACAAGACCCATTGGACAGAGTGTGTGTCACAAAAACCATTGGACAACGAGTGTGTCACAATCCCCGTTGGACAGCGTGTGTGTGACAAACCCCATTGGACAGCGTGTGTGTCCCAATCCACATTGGACAGACTGTGTGTGTCACAATCCCCATTGGACAGTGTGTGTGTAACAAACCCAATTGGTCAGCGTGTGTGTCACAAACCTCATTGGACACCGTGTTTGTCACAATCCCCATTGGACAGCTTGTGTGCCAAAAACACCATTGGACAGGGTCTCTGAGTAACAATCCCCATTCATCAGTGTCTGTTTCACAATCCCCATTGGACTGATTGTGTGTGTCACAAACCGCATTGGACAGCGTGTGTGTCACGAGACACATTGGACAGAGTCTGTGTGTCACAGACCCCATTGGACAGCGTGTGTGTCACGATCCCCATTCGACAGCGTGTGTGTCACAAAAACCATTGGAAAGGGTGTGTGTCACAAACCCCATTAGACAGTTTGTCTGTGTCACAAACCCCATTGGACAGCGTGTGTGTCACAAACCCCATTTAAGAGCGTGTGTGTCACAAACGCCATTGGAGAGAGTGTGTGTGTGACAAACACCATTGGACAGTGTGTGTGTCACAATCCCCATTGTACAGTGTGTTTGTGACAAACCCAATTGGACAGAGTGTTTGTGTCACAATCACCATTGGACAGCGTGTGTGTCACAAGCACCATTGGACAGTGTGTGTCACAAACCCCGTTGGACAGCGTGTGTGTGTCACAAACCCTTCTGGTCAGTGTGTGTGTCAAAAACCCCATTGGACAGCGAGTGTGTCAAAACCCCATTGGACAGAGTGTGTTGCATAAAACCTATTAGACAGCATGAGAGTCAGAAACACCATTGGAAAGTGTGTGTGTCATAAAACCCATTGAACAACGTGTGTGTGTCACAATTCCCATTGGACTGAGTTTGTGTGTCACGAACCCCAATGGACAGCGTGTGTGTCACAAACACCTTTGGACAGCATGTGTGTCACAAGACCCTTTGGACAGAGTTTGTGTGTCACAAACCCCATTGGACAGTGTGTGTGTCACAAAAACCATTGGACAGCGTGTGTGTCACAATCCCCGTTGGACAGCGTGTGTGTGACAAACCCCATTGGACAGCGTGTGTGTCCCAATCCCCATTGGACAGATTGTGTGTGTCAGAATCCCCATTGGACAGTGTGTGTGTAACAAACCCAATTGGTCAGCGTGTGTGTCATAAACCTAATTGGACAGAGTGTTTGTCACAATCCTCATTGGACAGCGTGTGTGTCAAAAACACCATTGGACAGCGTCTCTGTGTCACAATCCCCATTCGACAGTGTCTGTGTCACAATCCACATTGGACAGATTGTGTGTGTCACAAACACCATTGGACAGTGTGTGTGTCAAAAACCGCACTGTGTAGCGTGTGTGTCACGAACCCCATTGGACAACGTGTGTGTCACGAGACACATTGGACAGAGTCTGTGTGTCACAAACCCCATTGGACAGCATGTGTGTCACAAATCCCATTGGACAGCGTGTGTGTCACAATCCCCATTGGACAGCGCGTGTGTCACATAACCCATTGGCCAGAGTGTGTGTGTCACAAAACCCACTGGACAGCGTGTGTGTCATGAACCCGCTTAGACAGAGTGTGTGTGACAAACCCCTTTGGAAAGAGTGTGTGTCACGAACCCCATTGGACAGAGAGTGTGTGACAAACCCCATTGAACAGCGTGTGTGTGACAAAACCCCCTGGACAGAGTGTGTCACGAATCCCATTGGACAGCGTGTTTGTCAGAAGCCCCATTGGACAGAGTGTGTGTCACGAACCCGATTGGACAGCGTGTGTGTCACAATACCCGTTGGACAGTGTGTGTGTCACATTCCCCATTCGACAGTGTGTGTGTCACTAACCCCATTGCACAGAGTTTGTGTCACAAACCCCACTGGACAGCGTGTGTGTCACAAACCCCACTGGACAGAGTGTTTCTCACAATCCCCATTGGACAGCGTGTTTGTCACATACCCCATTGGACAGCCTTTGGATAGAGTTTGTGTGTAACAAACTCCATTGTACAGATTGTTTGTCACAAGACCATTGGACAATGGGTTGTGTGTCACACACCCCATTGTACAGCGTGTTTGTCACAATCCCCACTGGACAGCGTGTGTGTCACAAAACCCATTGGACAGAGTGTGTGTGACAAACCCCATTGGACAGTGTGTGTATCACAAACCCCATTTGACAGTGTGTGTGTGACAAACCCCTTGGACAGAGTGTGTGTGTCACAATCCCCATTGCACAGTGTGTGTGTCACAAACCCCATGGACAGCGTGTGTGTCACAACCCCATTGGACAGAGTGTGTGTGTGACAATCCCCATTGGACTGTGTGTGTGTCACGATCCTCACTGGACAGCGTGTGTGTCACAAACCCCTTTGGACAGAGTGTGTGTGTCACAATCCCCATTGGACAGTGTGTGTGTCACAAAAACGATTGGACAGTGTGTGTGTCACAAACCCCACTGGACAGCGTGTTTGTCACGAAGCCCATAGGACAGATTGTGTGTGTCACTAAGCCCATTGGAAAGTGTGCGTGTCACAAACTCCATTGGACAGGTTGTGTGTGTCACAAACCCCATTGGAAATTGTGTGTGTCACAAACCCTTTGGAAAGTGTGTGTGCCACAAACCCCGTGAAAAAGTGTGCATGTCACAAACCCCATTGTATAGCGTGTTTGTCACATTCCCCATTGGATAGCGTGTGTGTCACAAACCCCATTAGATAGAGTGTGTGTGACATAACCCCATTGGAGAGAGAGTGTGATAAACCGCATTGGACAGAGTGTGTGTGTCATAATACCCATTGGAAAGCATGTGTGTCACAGTCCCCATTGGATAACGTGTGTGTCAGAAACCCCATTTAACAGTGTGTGTCACAAATCCCATTGGACAGTGTTTGTGTCACAAACCCCATTTGAATGCCTGTGTGTCACAAGACCCATTGGACAGTGTGTGTGTCACAAACCCAATTGGAGAGCGTGTGTGTCACAAGCCCATTGGACAGAATGTGTGTCAGAAAACCCATTGGACAGCATGCGTGTCACAAACACCATTGAACAGTGTGTGTGTAACAAACCGAATTGGTCAGCGTGTGTGTCACAAACCCCATTGGAAAGTTTGCGTGTCACAAACTCCATTGGATAGAGTGTGTATGTCACAATCCCCATTGGACAGCGTCTGTGTCACAAACCCCAATGCACAGCGTGTGTGTTCACAAACCCCATTGGACAGAGTGTGTGTGACACAGTCCCCATTGGACATTGTGTGTGTCACAAAAACAATTGGACAGTGTGTGTGTCACAAACACCACTGGACAGCGTGTTTGTCACGAAGCCCATTGGACAGATTGTGTGTGTCACTAAGCCCATTGGAAAGTGTGCGTGTCACAAACTCCATTGGACAGGGTGTGTGTGTCACAAACCCCATTGGAAATTGTGTGTGTCACAAACCCTTTAGAAAGTGTGTGTGTCACAAACCCCGTGAAAAAGTGTGCATGTCACAAACCCCATTGTACAGTGTGTTTGTCACATTCCCAATTGGATAGCGTGTGTGTCACAAACCCCATTAGATAGAGTGTGTGTGACAAACCCCATAGGACAGAGAGTGTGATAAACCGCATTGGACAGAGTGTGTGTCATAATACCCATTGGAAAGCATGTGTGTCACAGTCCCCATTGGACAGCGTGTGTGTCAGAAACCCCATTGGACAGTGTGTGTCACAAATCCCATTGGACAGTGTTTGTGTCACAAACCCCATTTGAATGCCTGTGTGTCACAAGCACCATTGGACAGTGTGTGTGTCACAAACCCCGTTGGACAGCGAGTGTGTCACAAGCCCATTGGACAGAGTGTGTTGCACAAAACCTATTAGACAGCATGAGAGTCAGAAACACCATTGGACAGTGTGTGTGTCATAAATCCCATTGAACAACGTGTGTGTGTCACAATACCCATTGGACTGAGTTTGTGTGTCACAAACCCCATTGGACAGCGTGTGTGTCACAAACCCCATTGGAAAGTGTGTGTTTCACAAACACCATTAGATAGCGTGTGTGTGACACAAAGCCTATTGGACAGTGTGTGCGTCACAAAAGCCAATGGACAGCATGTGTGTCACAAGACCCATTGGACAGAGTTTGTGTGTCACAAACCCCGTTGGACAGTGTGTGTGTCACAAGCCCCATTGGACAGTGTGTGTGTCACAAGACCCATTTGACAGAGTTTGTGTGTCACAAGACCCATTGGACAGAGTGTGTGTCACAAAAACCATTGGACAACGAGTGTGTCACAATCCCCGTTGGACAGCGTGTGTGTGACAAACCCCATTGGACAGCGTGTGTGTCCCAATCCACATTGGACAGACTGTGTGTGTCACAATCCCCATTGGACAGTGTGTGTGTAACAAACCCAATTGGTCAGCGTGTGTGTCACAAACCTCATTGGACACCGTGTTTGTCACAATCCCCATTGGACAGCGTGTGTGCCAAAAACACCATTGGACAGGGTCTCTGAGTAACAATCCCCATTCATCAGTGTCTGTTTCACAATCCCCATTGGACTGATTGTGTGTGTCACAAACCGCATTGGACAGCGTGTGTGTCACGAGACACATTGGACAGAGTCTGTGTGTCACAGACCCCATTGGACAGCGTGTGTGTCACGATCCCCATTCGACAGCGTGTGTGTCACAAAAACCATTGGAAAGGGTGTGTGTCACAAACCCCATTAGACAGTTTGTGTGTGTCACAAACCCCATTGGACAGCGTGTGTGTCACAAACCCCATTTAAGAGCGTGTGTGTCACAAACGCCATTGGAGAGAGTGTGTGTGTGACAAACACCATTGGACAGTGTGTGTGTCACAATCCCCATTGTGCAGTGTGTTTGTGAAAAACCCCATTGGACAGAGTCTGTGTGTCACAATCACCATTGGACAGAGTGTGTGTCACATACCCCATTGGACAGCTTGTGCGTCAGAAACTCCCCTGGACAGTGTGTTTGTCACAAACCCCTTTGGACAGAGTGTGTCTGTAATAATCCCCATTGGAAAGCCTGTTTGTCAAAATCCCCATTGGACAGCGTATGTGTCAGAAACCCCATTGGACAGTGTGTGTCACAAACCCCATTGAACAGCCTGTGTGTGTCACAAACCCCCCAGGTCAGTGTTTGTGTCTCAAACCCCATTTGACAGCCTGTGTGTCACAAGCACCATTGGACAGCGTGTGTGTCACAAACCCCATTGGAAAGTGTGTGTTTCACAAATACCATAGGATAGCGTGTTTGTGTCACAAAGCCTATTGGACAGTGTGTGCGTCACAAAAGCCAATGGACAGCGTGTGTGTCACAAAGACCTTTCGACATCATGTGTGTCACAAGACCCTTTGGACAGCGTTCGTGTGTCACAAACCCCATTGGACAGTGTGTGTGTCACAAAAACCATTGGACAGCGTGTGTGTCACAATACCCGTTGGACAGCGTGTGTGTGACAAACCCCATTGGACAGCATGTGTGTCCCAATCCCCATTGGACAGATTGTGTGTGACACAATCCCCATTGGACAGTGTGTATGTAACAAACCCAATTGGTCAGCGTTTGTGTCACAAACCTCATTGGACAGCGTGTTTGTCACAATCCCCGTTGGACAGCGTGTGTGTCAAAAACACCATTGGACAGCGTCTCTGTGTCACAATCCCCATTCGACAGTGTCTTGGTCACAATCCCCATTGGACAGATTGTGTGTGTCACAAAACACATTGGACAGTGTGTGTGTCAAAAACCCCACTGTGTAGCGTGTGTGTCACGAACCCCATTGGACAGCGTGTGTGTCACAAGACACATTGGACAGAGTCTGTGTGTCACAAACCCCATTGGACAGCGTATGTGTCACAATCCCCATTGGACAGCGTGTGTTTCACAAACACCATTGGTCACTGTGCGTGGCACAAACCCCATTGGAATGTGTGTGTGTCACAAACCCAGTTGGAGAGCGTGTGTGTTCACAAGCCCATTGGACAGAATGTGTGTCACAAAATCCATTGGACAGCCTGCGTTTCACAAACACCATTGAACAGTGTGTGTGTAACAATCCGAATTGTTCAGCATGTGCGTCACAAACCCCATGGGACAGCGTGTGTGTGTCACAAACCCCATTGGAAAGTGTGCGTGTCACAAACCCCATTGGATAAAGTGTGAATGTCACAATCCCCATTGGACAGCGTCTGTGTCACAAAGCTCAATGCATAGCGTATGTGTCACAAACACCATTAGACAGAGTGTGTGTGACACAGTCCCCATTGGACACTGCGTGTGTCACATAACCGATTGGACAGTGTGTGTTTCACAAACCCCATTGGACAGCGTGTGTGTCACAAAAACCATTGGAAAGGGTGTGTGTCACAAAACACATTGGACAGGGTGTTGTGTGTCACAAACCCCATTGGAGAGCATGTGTGTCACAAACCCTATTTGACAGCGTGTGTTTCACAAACGCCATTGGAGAGAGTGTGTGTGTGACAAACACCATTGGACAGTGTGTGTGTCACAATCCCCATTGTACAGTGTGTTTGTGACAAACCCAATTGGACAGAGTGTTTGTGTCACAATCACCATTGGACAGCGTGTGTGTCACAAGCACCATTGGACAGTGTGTGTCACAAACCCCGTTGGACAGCGTGTGTGTGTCACAAACCCTTCTGGTCAGTGTGTGTGTCAAAAACCCCATTGGACAGCGAGTGTGTCAAAACCCCATTGGACAGAGTGTGTTGCATAAAACCTATTAGACAGCATGAGAGTCAGAAACACCATTGGAAAGTGTGTGTGTCATAAAACCCATTGAACAACGTGTGTGTGTCACAATTCCCATTGGACTGAGTTTGTGTGTCACGAACCCCAATGGACAGCGTGTGTGTCACAAACACCTTTGGACAGCATGTGTGTCACAAGACCCTTTGGACAGAGTTTGTGTGTCACAAACCCCATTGGACAGTGTGTGTGTCACAAAAACCATTGGACAGCGTGTGTGTCACAATCCCCGTTGGACAGCGTGTGTGTGACAAACCGCATTGGACAGCGTGTGTGTCCCAATCCCCATTGGACAGATTGTGTGTGTCAGAATCCCCATTGGACAGCGTGTGTGTCACAAGCACCATTGGACAGAGTGTGTGTCATAAACCTAATTGGACAGAGTGTTTGTCACAATCCCCATTGGACAGCGTGTGTGTCAAAAACACCATTGGACAGCGTCTCTGTGTCACAATCCCCATTCGACAGTGTCTGTGTCACAATCCACATTGGACAGATTGTGTGTGTCACAAACACCATTGGACAGTGTGTGTGTCAAAAACCGCACTGTGTAGCGTGTGTGTCACGAACCCCATTGGACAACGTGTGTGTCACGAGACACATTGGACAGAGTCTGTGTGTCACAAACCCCATTGGACAGCATGTGTGTCACAAATCCCATTGGACAGCGTGTGTGTCACAATCCCCATTGGACAGCGCGTGTGTCACATAACCCATTGGCCAGAGTGTGTGTGTCACAAAACCCACTGGACAGCGTGTGTGTCATGAACCCGCTTAGACAGAGTGTGTGTGACAAACCCCTTTGGAAAGAGTGTGTGTCACGAACCCCATTGGACAGAGAGTGTGTGACAAACCCCATTGAACAGCGTGTGTGTGACAAAACCCCCTGGACAGAGTGTGTCACGAATCCCATTGGACAGCGTGTTTGTCAGAAGCCCCATTGGACAGAGTGTGTGTCACGAACCCGATTGGACAGCGTGTGTGTCACAATACCCGTTGGACAGTGTGTGTATCACATTCCCCATTCGACAGTGTGTGTGTCACTAACCCCATTGCACAGAGTTTGTGTCACAAACCCCACTGGACAGCGTGTGTGTCACAAACCCCACTGGACAGAGTGTTTCTCACAATCCCCATTGGACAGCGTGTTTGTCACATACCCCATTGGACAGCCTTTGGATAGAGTTTGTGTGTAACAAACTCCATTGTACAGATTGTTTGTCACAAGACCATTGGACAATGGGTTGTGTGTCACACACCCCATTGTACAGCGTGTTTGTCACAATCCCCACTGGACAGCGTGTGTGTCACAAAACCCATTGGACAGAGTGTGTGTGACAAACCCCATTGGACAGTGTGTGTATCACAAACCCCATTTGACAGTGTGTGTGTGACAAACCCCTTGGACAGAGTGTGTGTGTCACAATCCCCATTGCACAGTGTGTGTGTCACAAACCCCATGGACAGCGTGTGTGTCACAACCCCATTGGACAGAGTGTGTGTGTGACAATCCCCATTGGACAGAGTGTGTGTCACGATCCTCATTGGACAGCGTGTGTGTCACAAACCCCTTTGGACAGAGTGTGTGTGTCACAATCCCCATTGGACAGTGTGTGTGTCACAAACCCCATGGACAGCGTGTGTCACAAACCCCATTGGAAAGTAGTACGTGTCACAAACCGCATTGGATAGCGTTTGTGTGTCACAAACTCCATTGTACAGCTTGTTTGTCAGAATACCATTGGAAAATGTGTGTATGTCACAAACTCCACTGGAAAGTTTGTGTGTCACAAACCCTTTTGGATGGTGTGTGTGTGTCACAAACCCCTTTAGAAAGTGTGCATTTCACAAACACTTTTGGATAGCGTCTGTGTGTCACAAACCCTATGGGATAGTGTGTATGTCACAATCCCCATTGGACAGCGTCTGTGTCACAAACCCCATTGGACAGCGTGTGTGTCACAAACCCCATTAGAAAGTGTGTGTGTCACAAAACCCATTGGACATAGTGTGTGCGTCACACACCCCATTGGACAGTGTGTGTGCCATAAACACCGTTGGACAGTGTGTGTGTGTCACAAACCCCATTGGACAGCGTGTGTGTCACAAACCCCACTGGACAGAGTGTGTGTGTCACACACCCCATTGGACAGTGTGTGTGCCATAAACACCGTTGGACAGTGTGTGTGTGTCACAAACCCCATTGGACAGCGTGTGTGTCACAATCCCCACTGGACAGCGTGTGTGTCACAAAACCCATTGGACATAGTGTGTGTGTCTCATAACCCACTGGATAGTGTATGTGTCACAAAACCCATTGGATAGTGTGTGTGTGTGTCACAAACTCAACTGGACAACGTTTTTGTCACAAACCCCTATAGACAATGTGTGAGTCACAAACCCCATAGGACAGCGTGTGTGTGTCACAGTCCCCATTGTATAGCGTGTGTGTCACAAACCCCATTAGAAAGTGTGTGTGTCATAAAACCCATTGGATATCTTGTGTATGTCAGAAACCCTATTGGACAGTGTGTGTGTCACAAACCCCGCTCGACAGTGTGTGATTAACGAAACCCATTGGACAGTGTGTGTGTCACAAAACCCATTGGATAGTGTGTGTGTGTTTCACAAACTCAATTAGACAACGTGTTTGCCACAAACCCCTATACACAATGTGTGTGTCACAATCCCCATTGGACAGCGTGTGTGTCAAAAACCCCACTGGACAGAGTGTGTGTGTCACACACCCCACTGGACAGTGTGTGTGCCATAAACACCGTTGGACAGTGTGTGTGTGTCACAAACCCCTTTGGACAGTGTGTGTGTCACAATCCCCATTGGACATTGTGTGTGTCACAAACCCCATTGGACAGAGTTTGTTTCAGAAATCCCATTGGAGAACGTGTGTGTCACAAACCCCATTGGAAAGTACTACGTGTCTCAAACCAAATTGTATAGACTGTGTTTGGATAGAGTTTGTGTGTAACAAAATCCATTGCACAGCTTGTTTGTCACAAGACCATTGGACAATGGGGTGGGTGTCACACAGCCAATTGTACAGCGTGTTTGTCTCAATCCCCACTGGACAGCGTGTGTGTCACAAACCCCACTGGACCGAGTGTGTGTGACAAACTCCTTTGGAGAGAGTGTGTGTCACAAGCTCCACTGGAAAGTTTGTGTGACAAACCCCATTGGACAGTGTGTGTGTCACAAACCCCATTTGACAGCGTGTGTGCGTCACAATCCCAATTGCACAGTGTGTGTGTAACAACACACTTTTGTTTTGTTTGTCACAGTTTTTTGTTTGTGTGTCAGAAACCCTATCGCACAGCGTGTGTGTCTCAATGCCCATTGGACAGCGTGTGTGTCAGAAACCCCAATGCACACTGTGTCTGTCACAAACCCTGTTGGACAGTGTGTGTGTCACAAAACCCATTGGACAGCATGCGTGTCACAAACACCATTGGACCGTGTGTGTGTAACAAAACCAATTGGTTAGCGTGTGTGTCACAAACCCCATGGGACAGCGTGCGTATGTCAGAAACCCCACTGGAAATTTTCTGTGTCACAAACGCCGTTTTACAGCGTGTGTGTGACAAACCCCCTTGGACACCGTGTGTGTTCAATCCCCATTGGACAGATTGTGTGTGTCACAAACCCCAATGGACAGTGTGTGTCACAAACCGCATTGGACAACGTGTGTGTCACAAATCCCATTGAAAATTGTATGTGTCACAAACCCCATTGGATAACGAGTGTGTGTCACAAATCCTATTGGACAGTGTTTGTGTCACAAACCGCACTGGACAGAGTGTGTGTCACGAACCCCATTGCACAGAGTGTGTGTGTGAAACCCCATTGGACTATGTGTGTGTCACAAACCCCATTGGACTGTGGGTGTGTCACAAACCCCATTGGACAGAGAGTGTGTGTCACAATTCCCCTTCGACAGAGTGTTTGTGACAAACCCCACTGGATAGCGTGTGAGTCACAAAACCCATTTGACAGCGTGTGTGTCACAAATGCCATTGGACAGAGTGTGTAGTATCACAATCCCCATTGGACAGTGTCTGTATCACAAACCCCATTGGACAGCGACTGTGTCACAAACACCACTGGACAACGTTTGTGCATCACAATCCCCATTAGACAGTGTGTGTGTCACAAAATCCTTTGTATAGCGTGTGTGTCACAAACCCCATTAGAAAGTGTGTGTGTCACAAACACCATTGGATAGCGTGTGTGTGTCACAATCCCCATTGGACAGCATCCGTGTCACAAATACCATTGGACAGCGTGTGTGTCATAATCCCCGTTGGACAGCGTGTGTGTTACAAACAACATTGGACATCGTGTGTGTGTCGCAATCTCCATTAGACAGCGTGTGTGTCACAAAACCAATTGTATAGCGTGTGTGTCACAAGTACCATTGGACAGAGTGTGTTTATCACAAACCCCATTGGACAGCGTGTGTGTCACGAACCCCATTGGACATCGTGTGTGTCACAAGTACCATTGGACACAGAGTGTATATAATAAACCCCATTGGACAGTGTGTGTGTCACAAAACCCTTTGGATAGCGTGTTTGTGTCACAAACCCCTTTAAAAAGTGTGCGTGTCACAAACCCCATTGGATAGCGTGTGTGTGTCACAAACCCTATTGGACAGCATGTGTGTCACGAACCCCATTGAACAGCGTGTGTGTCACAAGATTAATTGGACAGATTGTGTGTTCACAAACCCCGTTGGACAGCGTGTGTGTCACAATACCCATTGGACAGCGTGTGTGTCACAATCCCCATTGGACAGCGTGTGTGTCACAAGACCCATTGGACAGAGTGTGCGTGTCACAAACCCCTTTGGACAGCGTGTGTGTCACAATCCCCATTGGACAGATTGCGTGTTTCATAAACCCCATTAGAGAGTGTGTGTGTGTCACAAAACCCATTGGACAGTGTGTGTGTGTCACAAACCCCATAGGACAGTGTATGTGTCACAAAACCCATTTGATAGCGTGTGTGTGTCACAAACCCTATTGGACAGTGTCTGTGTCACAAAACCCATTGGTCAGCGTGTTTTTCACAATCCCCATTGGACATTGTCTGTGTCACAAACCCCATTGGACAGTGTATGTGTCACAAAACCCATTGGATAGCTTGTGTATGTCACAATCCCCATTGGGCAGCGTCTGTGTCACAAACCCCATGGTCAACGTGTGTATGTCGCAATCCCCATTGGACAGTGTCTGTGTCACAAACCCCATTGCACAGCGTGTGTGTCATAAACCCCATTGGACAACGTGTGTGTGTCACAATCCCCATTGGACACTGTGTGTGTGTCACAAACCCCATTAGATAATGTGAGTGTCACAAACCCCATTGGATAGCGTGTGTGTGTCACAAACCCTATTAGACAGTGTGTGTGTCACAAACCCCACTGGACAGCGTGTGTGTCACGAACCCCATTAGACAGCGTGCGTGTCACAAGACCCATTGGACAGAGTGTGTGTGTCACAAAACCCTTTGTATAGCGTGTGTGTCACAAACCGCTTTTGAAAGTGTGTGTGTCACAATCCTTATTGGACAGTGTGCGTGTGTCACAAACCCCATTCGATAGCGTGTCTGTGCCACAAACCCTATTGGACAGTCTGCGTGTCACAAACCCCACTGGACAGAGTGAGTGTCATGAACCCCGTTGGACAGCGTTTATGTGTCACAATCCCCATTAGACAGCGTCTGTGTCACAATACCCATTGGACAGTGTGTGTGTCACAAACCCCACTGGACAGAGTGGGTGTCACAAACCCAATTTGACAGCGTGTGTGTCACAAACACCATTGGACAGTGGGCGTCTCACAAACCCCATTGGACAGTGTGTGTGTCACAATCCCAGTTGGACAGAGTGTGTGTGACAAACCCCACTGGACAGGGTGTGTGTCACAAACCCCCCTGGACAGTGTGTGTGTCACAAAACCGACTGGACAGCGTGTGTGTCAGAAACACCATTTTACAGCGTGTGTGTGTCACAATCTCCATTGGACATCGTGTATGTGACAAACACCATTGGACAGCATCTGTGTGTCACAATCCTATTGCACATTTTGTGTGTAACATCCCCATTGGAAAGTGTCTGTGTCACAAACCCTATTGGACAGCGTGTGTGTCGCGATCCCCCATTGGACAGCGTGTGTGTCAGAAACCCCATTGGAAAGTGTGTGTGTCACAAACCCCATTGGATAGCGTGTTTGTGTCACAAACCCCATTATAAATTGTGCATGTCACAAAGCACATTGGATAGCGTGTGTGTGTCACAAACCCTATTTTTCAGTGTTTATGTCACAATCCCCATTGGACAGCCTCTCTGTCACAAACCCCATTGGACATCGTGTGTTTAACGAACACCATTGGACAGCATGTGTGTCACAAGACCCATTGTTCAGAGTATGTGTGTCACAAACCACATTAGACAGTGTGTGTGTGTCACAAACCCTATCGGACTTTGTGTGTGTCACAAAACCCATTGGACAGCATACGTGTCACAAACACCATTGGTCAGTTTGTGTGTAACAAACCCAATTGGTCAGCGTGTGTGTCATAAACCTATGGAACAGCGTGTGTGTGTCACATACCCTATTGAATAGTGTGTGTGTCACAAACCCCACCGGACAGCGTTTGTGTCACGAACCCCATTAAATAGCGTGTGTGTCACAAGACCCATTGGACAAAGTGTGTGTGTCACAAGCACCATTGGACAGCGTGTGTTTCACAAACACCATTGGACAGCGTCTCTGTGTCACAATTTCCATTCGACAGTGTCTGTGTCACGGAACCCGTTGGATAGAGAGTTTGTCACAAACCACATTAGAAAATGTGTGTTTCACAAATCCCATTGGATAGTGTGTGTGTGTCACAATCCCCATTTGACAGCGTGTGTGTCACAAGCACCGTTGGACAATGTGTGTGTCACAAACCCCATTGGACAGCGTGTGTGTGTCACAAACCCTACTGGTCCCTGTGTGTGTAAAAAACCCCATTGGACAGCGAGTGTGTCACAAGCATATTGGAGTGTGTTGCACAAAACCTATTAGACAGCATGAGAGTCAGAAACACCATTGGACAGTGTGTGTGTCATAAACCCCATCGGAAATCGTGTGTGTGTCAGAAGCCCCATTGGACTGTGTATGTCTCAAAACCCCATTGGATAGCGTGTGTCTCACAAACCCTATTGGACAGTGAATGCTCACAAACCCCACTGGACAGCGTGTGTGTCACAAGACCCATTGGACAGTGTGTGTGTGTCAAAAACCCCATTGGACAGCGTGTGTGTCACAAACCACATTGGACAGAGTGTGTGTGTCACATTCCCCATTGGAGAGCGTGTGTGTCACAAACCCCATTGGACAGCTTGTGAGTCACAAGCCCCCCTGGACAGTGTGTTTGACACAAACCCCATTGGACAGAGTGTGTGTCATAAAACCAATTGCAAAGCATGTGTGTCACAATCCCCTTTGGACAGAGTGTGTGTCAGAAACCCCATTGGACAGTGTGTGTCACAAATCCCATTGGACAGCGTGTGTTACAAACCGTGTTGGAGAGAGTGTACGTGTCACAATACCTATTGGACAGTGTGTGTGTCACATTCCCCATCGCTCAGTGTGTGTGTCACTAACCCCATTGCACAGAGTTTGTGTCACAAACCCCATTGGACAGCGTGAGTGTCACAAACCCCACTGAAGAGCCTGTGTGTGTACAAACCCCCCTGGTCAGTGTGTGTGTCACAAACCCCTTTTGACAGCGTGTGTGTCACAAGCACCGTTGGACAATGTGTGTGTCACAAACCCCATTGGACAGCGTGTGTGTGTCACAAACCCTATTAGAAAGTGTGTGTGTCACAAACCCTATTGCACAATGTGTTTGTCAAAAACCCCACTCGAGAGCGTGTTTGTCACAATCCCCATTGGACAGTGTGTGTCTCACAGTCCCCAATGGACAGTGTGTGTGTGTCACAATCCCCGTTGGACAGAGTATGTGTCACAAACCCCATTGGATAGCGTGTGTGTGTCACAAACACTATTGGACAGTCTGTATGTCACAATCCCCATTGGACAGTGTCTGTGTCACAAACCATTGGACAGAGCGTGTGTCAAATCCCCATTGGATAGCGTGTGTGTGTCACGAACCCTATTGCACAGTGTGTGTGCCACAAACCCCACTCAACATCGTGTGTGTCACGAACCCCATGGGACAGCGTGTTTGTCACAATCCCCATTGGACAGCGTGTGTGTCACAAGACCAATTGGACAGAGTGTGTGTGTGACAAACCCCATTGGACAGAGTGTGTGTATCACAATCCCTATTGGACAGTGAGTGTGTCACAAGCCCTTTGGACAGAGTGTGTTGCACAAAACCTATTAGACAGCATTAGAGTCAGAAACACCATTGGACAGTGTGTGTGTCATAAACCCCATCGGAAATCGTGTGTGTGTCAGAAGCCCCATTGGACTGTGTATGTCTCAAAACCCCATTGGATAGCGTGTGTCTCACAAACCCTATTGGACAGTGAATGCTCACAAACCCCACTGGACAGCGTGTGTGTCACAAGACCCATTGGACAGTGTGTGTGTGTCAAAAACCCCATTGGACAGCGTGTGTGTCACAAACCACATTGGACAGAGTGTGTGTGTCACATTCCCCATTGGAGAGCGTGTGTGTCACAAACCCCATTGGACAGCTTGTGAGTCACAAGCCCCCCTGGACAGTGTGTTTGACACAAACCCCATTGGACAGAGTGTGTGTCATAAAACCAATTGCAAAGCATGTGTGTCACAATCCCCTTTGGACAGAGTGTGTGTCAGAAACCCCATTGGACAGTGTGTGTCACAAATCCCATTGGACAGCGTGTGTTACAAACCGTGTTGGAGAGAGTGTACGTGTCACAATACCTATTGGACAGTGTGTGTGTCACATTCCCCATCGCTCAGTGTGTGTGTCACTAACCCCATTGCACAGAGTTTGTGTCACAAACCCCATTGGACAGCGTGAGTGTCACAAACCCCACTGAAGAGCCTGTGTGTGTACAAACCCCCCTGGTCAGTGTGTGTGTCACAAACCCCTTTTGACAGCGTGTGTGTCACAAGCACCGTTGGACAATGTGTGTGTCACAAACCCCATTGGACAGCGTGTGTGTGTCACAAACCCTATTAGAAAGTGTGTGTGTCACAAACCCTATTGCACAATGTGTTTGTCAAAAACCCCACTCGAGAGCGTGTTTGTCACAATCCCCATTGGACAGTGTGTGTCTCACAGTCCCCAATGGACAGTGTGTGTGTGTCACAATCCCCGTTGGACAGAGTATGTGTCACAAACCCCATTGGATAGCGTGTGTGTGTCACAAACACTATTGGACAGTCTGTATGTCACAATCCCCATTGGACAGTGTCTGTGTCACAAACCATTGGACAGAGCGTGTGTCAAATCCCCATTGGATAGCGTGTGTGTGTCACGAACCCTATTGCACAGTGTGTGTGCCACAAACCCCACTCAACATCGTGTGTGTCACGAACCCCATGGGACAGCGTGTTTGTCACAATCCCCATTGGACAGCGTGTGTGTCACAAGACCAATTGGACAGAGTGTGTGTGTGACAAACCCCATTGGACAGAGTGTGTGTATCACAATCCCTATTGGACAGCGAGTGTGTCACAAGCCCTTTGGACAGAGTGTGTTGCACAAAACCTATTAGACAGCATGAGAGTCAGAAACACCATTGGACAGTGTGTGTGTCATAAACCCCATCGGAAATCGTGTGTGTGTCAGAAGCCCCATTGGACTGTGTATGTCTCAAAACCCCATTGGATAGCGTGTGTCTCACAAACCCTATTGGACAGTGAATGCTCACAAACCCCACTGGACAGCGTGTGTGTCACAAGACCCATTGGACAGTGTGTGTGTGTCAAAAACCCCATTGGACAGCGTGTGTGTCACAAACCACATTGGACAGAGTGTGTGTGTCACATTCCCCATTGGAGAGCGTGTGTGTCACAAACCCCATTGGACAGCTTGTGAGTCACAAGCCCCCCTGGACAGTGTGTTTGACACAAACCCCATTGGACAGAGTGTGTGTCATAAAACCAATTGCAAAGCATGTGTGTCACAATCCCCTTTGGACAGAGTGTGTGTCAGAAACCCCATTGGACAGTGTGTGTCACAAATCCCATTGGACAGCGTGTGTTACAAACCGTGTTGGAGAGAGTGTACGTGTCACAATACCTATTGGACAGTGTGTGTGTCACATTCCCCATCGCTCAGTGTGTGTGTCACTAACCCCATTGCACAGAGTTTGTGTCACAAACCCCATTGGACAGCGTGAGTGTCACAAACCCCACTGAAGAGCCTGTGTGTGTACAAACCCCCCTGGTCAGTGTGTGTGTCACAAACCCCTTTTGACAGCGTGTGTGTCACAAGCACCGTTGGACAATGTGTGTGTCACAAACCCCATTGGACAGCGTGTGTGTGTCACAAACCCTATTAGAAAGTGTGTGTGTCACAAACCCTATTGCACAATGTGTTTGTCAAAAACCCCACTCGAGAGCGTGTTTGTCACAATCCCCATTGGACAGTGTGTGTCTCACAGTCCCCAATGGACAGTGTGTGTGTGTCACAATCCCCGTTGGACAGAGTATGTGTCACAAACCCCATTGGATAGCGTGTGTGTGTCACAAACACTATTGGACAGTCTGTATGTCACAATCCCCATTGGACAGTGTCTGTGTCACAAACCATTGGACAGAGCGTGTGTCAAATCCCCATTGGATAGCGTGTGTGTGTCACGAACCCTATTGCACAGTGTGTGTGCCACAAACCCCACTCAACATCGTGTGTGTCACGAACCCCATGGGACAGCGTGTTTGTCACAATCCCCATTGGACAGCGTGTGTGTCACAAGACCAATTGGACAGAGTGTGTGTGTGACAAACCCCATTGGACAGAGTGTGTGTATCACAATCCCTATTGGACAGCGAGTGTGTCACAAGCCCTTTGGACAGAGTGTGTTGCACAAAACCTATTAGACAGCATGAGAGTCAGAAACACCATTGGACAGTGTGTGTGTCATAAACCCCATCGGAAATCGTGTGTGTGTCAGAAGCCCCATTGGACTGTGTATGTCTCAAAACCCCATTGGATAGCGTGTGTCTCACAAACCCTATTGGACAGTGAATGCTCACAAACCCCACTGGACAGCGTGTGTGTCACAAGACCCATTGGACAGTGTGTGTGTGTCAAAAACCCCATTGGACAGCGTGTGTGTCACAAACCACATTGGACAGAGTGTGTGTGTCACATTCCCCATTGGAGAGCGTGTGTGTCACAAACCCCATTGGACAGCTTGTGAGTCACAAGCCCCCCTGGACAGTGTGTTTGACACAAACCCCATTGGACAGAGTGTGTGTCATAAAACCAATTGCAAAGCATGTGTGTCACAATCCCCTTTGGACAGAGTGTGTGTCAGAAACCCCATTGGACAGTGTGTGTCACAAATCCCATTGGACAGCGTGTGTTACAAACCGTGTTGGAGAGAGTGTACGTGTCACAATACCTATTGGACAGTGTGTGTGTCACATTCCCCATCGCTCAGTGTGTGTGTCACTAACCCCATTGCACAGAGTTTGTGTCACAAACCCCATTGGACAGCGTGAGTGTCACAAACCCCACTGAAGAGCCTGTGTGTGTACAAACCCCCCTGGTCAGTGTGTGTGTCACAAACCCCTTTTGACAGCGTGTGTGTCACAAGCACCGTTGGACAATGTGTGTGTCACAAACCCCATTGGACAGCGTGTGTGTGTCACAAACCCTATTAGAAAGTGTGTGTGTCACAAACCCTATTGCACAATGTGTTTGTCAAAAACCCCACTCGAGAGCGTGTTTGTCACAATCCCCATTGGACAGTGTGTGTCTCACAGTCCCCAATGGACAGTGTGTGTGTGTCACAATCCCCGTTGGACAGAGTATGTGTCACAAACCCCATTGGATAGCGTGTGTGTGTCACAAACACTATTGGACAGTCTGTATGTCACAATCCCCATTGGACAGTGTCTGTGTCACAAACCATTGGACAGCGCGTGTGTCAAATCCCCATTGGATAGCGTGTGTGTGTCACGAACCCTATTGCACAGTGTGTGTGTCACAAACCCCACTCAACATCGTGTGTGTCACGAACCCCATGGGACAGCGTGTTTGTCACAATCCCCATTGGACAGCGTGTGTGTCACAAACCCCATTGAACAGAGTGTGTGTGTCACACACACAGTTCGACAGCGTGTGTGTCATAAACACCACTGGACAGTGTGTGTGTGTCACAATCCCCATTGGAAAGTGTGTGTGTCACAAACCCCATAGGATAGCGTGTGTGTGTCACAAACCCCATGAGA
Organism: Columba livia; assembly: GCF_036013475.1. NCBI lineage: Eukaryota > Metazoa > Chordata > Aves > Columbiformes > Columbidae > Columba > Columba livia. The sequence goes on along the minus strand of NW_027043010.1, from coordinate 1,172,763 downwards.
AAGTGTGCGTGTCACAAAACCTATTGGATAGCCTGTGTGTGTCACAAACCCTATTGGACAGTGTGTATGTCACAATCCCCATTGGACAGTGTCTGTGTCACAAACCCCACTGGACATCGTGTGTTTCACAAACACCATTGGACATAGTGTGTACGTTACAATCCCCTTTGGACAGTGTGTGTGTCACAAAAACCACTGCATGGCGTCTGTGTCACAAACCCCATTAGAAAGTGTGTGTGTCACAAACACTATTGCACAGTGCATGTGTCACAAACCCCACTAGACAGCGAGTGTGTCATGAACTCCATGGGACAGAGTGTTTGTTACAATCCCCATTGGACAGTGTGTGTGTCACAAAGCCCATTGGACAGAGTGTGTTTGTCACACACCCCATTGCACAGCGTGTGTGTCATAAAACCCATTGGACACCGTTTGTGTGTCACAATCCCCATTGGACCGTGTCTGTGTGTCAGACACCCCATTGGACAGCGTGTTTGTCACAATCCCCATTGGACAGCGTGTGTGTAACAAACCCCATTGAACAGAGTGTGTGTGTCACACACACAGTTGGACAGCGTGTGTGTCATAAACACCACTGGACAGTGTGTGTGTGTCACAATCCCCATTGGAAAGTGTGTGTGTCACAAACCCCATTGGATAGCGTGTGTGTGTCACAAACCCCATGAGAAAGTGTGCGTGTCACAAAACCTATTGGATAGCCTGTGTGTGTCACAAACCCTATTGGACAGTGTGTATGTCACAATCCCCATTGGACAGTGTCTGTGTCACAAACCCCACTGGACATCGTGTGTTTCACAAACACCATTGGACATCGTGTGTGTGTTACAATCCCCTTTGGACAGTGTGTGTCACAAAAACCACTGCATGGCGTGTGTGTCACAAACCCCATTAGAAAGTGTGTGTGTCACAAACACTATTGCACAGTCCATATGTCACAAACCCCACTCGACAGCGAGTGTGTCATGAACTCCATGGGACAGAGTGTTTGTCACAATCCCCATTGGACAGTGTGTGTGTCACAATCCCCATTGGACCGTGTCTGTGTGTCAGAAACCCCATTGGACAGCGTGTGTGTCACAAAAAACTTTGGACAGTGTGTGTGTCACAAATCCCACTGGACAGCCTGTGTGTCATGACTCCATTTGGACAGCGTGTGTGTCACAAGCCCATTGGACAGATATTGTGTGTCACAAACCCCATTGTACAGCGTGTTTGTCACAATCCCCATTGGACAGCATGTGTGTCACAAACCCCATTGGACTTGTTGTGTGTGACAAACGCCATTGGACAGAGTGTGTGTCACAAAACCCATTGGACAGTGTGTGTGTCAGAAAACCCATTGGAAAACGTGTGTTTCACAAACCCCCGTGGGCACAGTGTGTGTCACAAACCGTCATACACATTGTGTGTGTCACTAATCCCCACTGGTGAGCGTGTGTGTCACATTCCCCATTGGACAGCGTGTGTGTCACAAAACCCATTGGACAATGTGTGTGTCACAAACCCCCCTGGACAGACTGTGTGTCACACACCCCGTGGGACAGATGTGTGTCATAAAACCCATTGGACAGCGTGTGTGTGTCACAATCCCCATTGGACAGCGCGTGTTTCACAAACCCCTTTGGACACTGTGTGTGTCACAATCCCCATTGGATAGCGTGTGTGTTACAAAACCCATTGGACAGTGAGTGTGTCAAAAGCCCCATTGGACAGAGTGTGTGTGACAAACCCCATTGGACAAATTGTGTGTCACAAACCCCATTGAACTGAGTGTTTGTGAGAAACCCCATTGGACAGTGTGTGTCTCACAAACCCCGTTGGACAGTGTGTGTGTCACAAACCGCCGTAGACATTGTGTGTGTTTCACAATCCCCAATCGTGAACTTGTGTGTCACAAACCCCATTGGACAGCATCCGTGTTAAAAACACCATTTCACAGCGTGTATGTGTCACAATCCCCATTGGACAGCGTGTGTGTCACAAACACCGCTGGACAGCACGGTTGCCACAAACACCATTGGACAATGTGTGAGTGTCACAATCTCCATTTCACAGCATGTGTGTCACATGCCCCATTGGACAGAGTGTGTGACACAAACCCCATTGGACATATTGTGTGTCACAAACCCCTTTGGACAGTGTATGTGTCAGAAACCCTGTTGGCAGTGTGTGTGTCACGAACCCCGTTGGACAGAGTATGTGTTACAAACAGCATTGGACAGTGTGTGTCACAAACCCCACTTGGCACCGTTTGTGTCACGAACCCCATTGGTCAGCGTGTGTGTCACAGCCCCCATTTGACCGAGTGTGTGTGTCACAAACCCCATTGGACAGCATGTGTGTCATAAACCCCATTGGACAGTGTGTGTGTCACAATCCCTATTGGACAGTGTGTGTGTGACAAAAAACAACTGTAGAGCGTGTGTGTCACAAACCCCATTAGAAAGTGTGTGTGTCACAAACCCTATTGCACATTGTGTTTGTCAGAAACCCCACTCGACAGCGTGTGTGTCACAATCCCCATGTGACAGCGTGTTTGTCACAATCCCCATTGGACAGTGTGTGTTTCACACACCCCATTTTACAGCATGTGTGTCATAAACCCCATTGGACAGCGTGTGTGTGTCACAATCCCCATTGGACAGTGTGTGTGTGTCACAAACACCATTGGACAGCGTGTGTGTCACAAAGCCTATTGGACAGTGTGTGTGTCTCACAAAACCCACTAGACAGCACGTGTGTCACGACTCCTTTTCGACAGCTTGTGAGTCACAAGCCCGTTGGACAGAGAGTGTGTGTCACAAACCCCATTGTACAGCGTGTTTGTCACAATCCCCATTGGACAGCGTGTGTGTCACAAACCACATTGGGCAGAGTGTGTGTGACAAATGCCATTGGACAGAGTTTGTGTTACAAAACCCATTGGACAGTGTGTGTGTCAGAAACCCAATTGGACATCGTGTGTGTCACAATCCCCATTGGACAGCGTCTGTGTCACAAACCCCATGGGACAGCGTTTGAATGTCGCAATCCCCATTGGAGAGCGTCTGTGTCACAAACCACATTGCACAGCGTGTGTGTCGAAAACACCATTGGACAGAGTGTGTGTGTCACAATCTCCTTTGGACCGTGTGTGTAAACAAACCCTGTTGGACAGTGTGTGTGTCACAAACCCCACTGGACAGCGTCTGTGTCACAAACCCCTTTGGACAGATTGTGTGTTTCACAAACCCCGTAGGACAGCGTGTGTGTCACAATACCCATTGGACAGATTGTGTGTTTCACAAACCCCGTAGGACAGCGTGTGTGTCACAGTCCCCATTGGACAGATTGTGTGTGTCACAAACCCCATTGTACAGCGTGTTTGTCACAATCCCCATTGGACAGCGTGTGTGTATCAAAATCCCCATTGGATAGCGTGTGTGTGTCACAAACCCCATTGGAAAGTGTGTGTGTCACAAACCCCACTCGACAGCGAGTGTGTCATGAACCCCGTGGGACAGTGTGTTTCTCACAATGCCCATTGGACAGCGTGTGTGTCACAAAGCCCATTGGACAGAGTGTGTGTGTCACAATCCCCATTGGACAGAGTGTGTGTCAGAAACTCCATTTGACAGAGTGTGTGTCACAAACCCCTTTGGACAATGTGTGTGTCACAAACCCCATTGGACAGTGTGTGTGTCACAAACACTATTGCACAGTGTGTGTCACAAGCCCATTGGACAGAGTGTGTGTCTCACAAAACCCACTAGACAGCACGTGTGTCACGACTCCTTTTCAACAGCTTGTGTGTCACAAGCCCGTTGGACAGAGAGTGTGTGTCACAAACCCCATTGTACAGCGTGTTTGTCACAATCCCCATTGGACAGCGTGTGTGTCACAAACCACATTGGGCAGAGTGTGTGTGACAATTGCCATTGGACAGAGTTTGTGTTACAAAACCCATTGGACAGTGTGTGTGTCAGAAACCCCATTGGACATCGTGTGTGTCACAATCCCCATTGGACAGCGTCTGTGTCACAAACCCCATGGGACAGCGTTTGTATGTCGCAGTCCCCATTGCTCAGCGTCTGTGTCACAAACCACAATGCACAGCGTGTGTGTCGCAAACACCATTGGACAGAGTGTGTGTGTCACAATCTCCATTGGACCATGTGTGTAAACAAACCCTGTTGGACAGTGTGTGTGTCACAAACCCCACTGAACAGTGTCTGTGTCACAAACCCCATTGGACAGATTGTGTGTTTCACAAACCCCGTAGGACAGCGTGTGTGTCACAATCCCCATTGGACTGATTGTGTGTGTCAAAAACCCCATTGTACAGCGTGTTTGTCACAATCCCCATTGGACAGCGTGTGTGTGTCACAAACCCCATTGGAAAGTGTGTGTGTCACAAACCCAGTGGACAGCGTATGTTTCACAAAACCCATTTGATAGCATGTGTGTGTCACAAACCCCATTGGAAATTGTGTGTGTCACAAACCCTATGGAAGGTGTGTGTGTCACAAACCCCATGAGAAAGTGTGCGTGTCACAAACCCCATTGGATAGCGTGTGTGAGTCAAAAACCCTATTGGACAGTGTGTATGTTACAATACCCATTGGACAGCGTGTGTGTCACAAACCCCATTAGATAGAGTGTGTGTGACAAACCCCATTGGACAGAGTGTGTGTCACAAACCCCATTGGACAGAGTGTTTGTGAGAAACCCCATTGGACAGTGAGTGTCTCTCAAACCCCATTGGACAGTGTGTGTGTCAGAAACCGTCATAGACATTGTGTGTTTCACAATCCCCACTGGGGAGCATGTGTGTCACAAACCCAACTGGACAATGTGTGTGTCACAATCTCCATTGGACAGCGTGTGTGGCACAAAACCCATTGGACAATGTGTGTGTCACAAACCACACTGCACAGAGTGTGTGTCACGAACCCCATTGGACAGCGTGTGTGTGTCACAATCCCCTTTGGACAGTGTGTGTGTGTCACAAACATCATTGGACAGTGTGTGTGTCACAAATACCTTTGGAAAGTGTGTGTGTCACTAACGCCATTGGACAGCTTGTGTGTCACAAACACTATTGGACAGTGTGTGTGTCACAATCCACGTTGGACAGAGTGTGTTTCACAAACCCCATTGGACAGCGTGTTTGTATAACAATCCCCATTGGACAGTGTGTGCATGTCCACAAACCCCATTGGACAGAGTGTTTGTCAAACCCCATTGGACAGTGTGTGGGTCACAAAGCGCCTTATCACAATCCCCATTGGACAGCGTGTGTGTGTCACAAACCCCACAGGGAAGTGTGTGTGTCAGAAACCCAATTGGAGAGTGTGTGTGTCACAAACCCAATTATTCAGTGTGTGTGTTACAAACCCCATGGGACAGTGTGCGTGTCACAAACCCCTTTGGATAGCGTGTGTGCGTCACAATCCCTTTTGGACAGTGTGTATGTCACAATCCCCATTGGACTGGACAGTGTCTGTGTCACAAACACCATTCAACAGCATGTGTGTGTCACAATCCCCATTGGACAGCGTGTTTTGAAAAACACCATTGGACAGCATGCGTGTCACAAACACCATTGGACAGAGTGTGTGTGTCGCAATCTCCATTGGACAGCGTGTGTGTCACAAACCCCATTGGACAGTGTGTTTGTCACAATCCCCATTGGACAGCGTGTGTGTCACAAACCCCATTGGACAGAGTGTGTGTGACACACCCCATTGGACAGAGTGTTTGTGAGAAACGCCATTGGTTCGTATTTGTCTCACAAACCCCATTGGACAGTGTGTGTGTCACAAACCCCATTGAACACTGTGTGTGTCACAATCCCCATTGGACATTGTGTGTGACAAAAACCCCCCTGGACAGAGTGTGTGTTACAAACCCCAATGGACAGTGTGTGTGTCACAAACCCCATTGGACAGTGTGTGTGTCACAGTCCCCATTGGACAGCGTGCGTGTCACAATCCCAGTTGGACAGAGTGTGTGTCACAAATTCCAGTGCAAAGCATGTGTGTCACAATCCCCATTGCACAGCGTGTGTGTCACAAAAAACATTGGACAGTTTGTGTGAGTCCACAAAACCCATTGGACAGAGTGTGTGTCACAAAGCCCATTGGACAGTGTCTGTGTCACAAACCCCTTTGGACAGCATCCATGTCACAAACACCATTAGACAGCGTGTGTGTGTCACAATCCCCATTGCACAGCGTGTATGTCACAAAAACCATTGGACAGCATGCGTGTCACAAACACCATTGGACAGCGTGTGTGTGTCACCATCTCCATTGGACAGCATGTGTGTTACAAACACCATTGGAGAGTGGGTGTGTCGCAAAACCCACTGGACAGAGTGTGTGTTACGAACGCCTTTGGACAGCGTGTGTTTCACAATCCCATTGAACAGAGTGTGTGTGACAAAAGCCATTGGACAGTGTGTGTGTCATAAAACCCGTTTGGACATTGTGTGTGTCACAAACCCCATTGTACAGCGTGTTTGTCAGAATCCCCATTGGACAACGTGAGTGTCACAATCCTCGTTGGACAGCGTGCGTGTCACAAACACCATTGGACAGTGTGTGTGTGTCCAAAAACCCCATTGGACAGATTGTATGTATCACACACCCCATTGGACAGAGTGTGTGTCACAAACCCCATTGGACAGAGTGTGTATGACAAGAGCCTTTGGACCGTGTGTGTGTCACAAAACCCATTGGAGAGCATGCGTATCAAAAACACCATTGGACAGCGTGTGTGTGTCACAAACCCCATTGGACAGAATGTTTGTGTCACACACCGCATTGGACAGAGTGTGTGTCACAAACCCTATTGGACTGAGTGTGTGACACAAACCCCATTGGACAGACTGTGTGTCACAGACCCCAATGGACAGAGTGTGTGTCACAAACACCATTGGACAGCGTGTGTGCTCAGTCCCCATTGGAGAGTGTGTGTGTGTCACAATCCCCTTTGGACAGTGTGTGTGTCACAAATCCTATTGGCAGTGTGTGTGTTACAAACAGCATTGGACAGTGTGTGTTTGTCATAAACCCCATTTGACAGAGTGGGTGTGACAAAACCATTGGGCAGCGTGTGCGTGTCACAAACCCCATTGGAAAGTGTGTGTGTCACAAATCCCAGTGGACAGTGTGCGTATCACAAACCCCATTGTATAGCGTGTTTGTGTCACAAACCCTATTGGACAGCGTGTGTGTAACAAACACTATTGGACAGCGTGTGTGTCACAAACCCCATTGGACAGCATGTGTGTTACAAAACCCATTGGACAGCGTGTGTGTCACAAGACCCATTGGACAGACTGTGTGTGTAACAAAGCCCATTGGACAGCGTGTGTGTCATAAACACCATCGGACAGCGTGTTGTGTGTCACAATCCCCATTGGACAGACTGTGTGTGTCACAAACCCTATTGGACAGGGTGTGTGTCACAAACCCCGTGGGACAGCATATTTGTGTCGCAAACCCCATTGGAAAGTGTGTGTGTCACAAACCCAACTGTTCAGCGTGTATGTCACAAGCCCCATTGGACAGCGTGTGTGTTACAAACATCATTGGACAGCGTGTGTGTGTGACAAAACTCATTGGACAGTGAGTGTGTCACAGACCCCAATGGACAGAGTGTGTGTCACAAACCCCATTAGACAGTGTCTGTGTCACAGTCCCCATTGGAAAGTGTGTGTGTGTCACAATCCCTGTTGGACAGAGTGTGTGTCCACAAACCCCATTGGACAGAGTGTGTGTGTCACACACCCAGTTGGACAGCGTGTGTGTCATAAACACCACTGGACAGTGTGTGTGTGTCACAATCCCCATTTGACAGTGTGTGTGTGTCACAAACCCCATTGGAAAGTGTGTGTGTCACAAACCCCATGAGAAAGTGTGCGTGTCACAAACCCTATTGGATAACCTGTGTGTGTCACAAACCCTATTGGACAGTGTGTATGTCACAATCCCCATTGGACAGTGTCTGTGTCACAAACCCCATTGAACATCGTATGTTTCACAAACACCATTGGACATCGTGTGTGTGTCACAATCCCCTTTGGACAGTGTGTGTGTCACAAAAACCACTGCATGGCGTTTGTGTCACAAACCCCATTAAAAAGTGTGTGTGTCACAAACACTATTGCACAGTGCGTGTGTCACAAACCCCACTCGACAGCAAGTGTGTCATGAACTCCATGGGACAGAGTGTTTGTCACAATCCCCATTGGACAGCGTGTGTGTCCCAAAGCCCATTGGACAGAGTGACTGTGTCACACACCCCATTGGACAGCGTGTGTGTCATAAACCCCATCGGACACCGTTTGTGTGTCACAATCCCCATTGGACCGTGTGTGTGTCAGAAACCCCATTGGACAGCGTGTGTGTCACAAACACTATTGGACAGTGTGTGTCACAATCCCAGTGGATAGAGTGTGTGTGTCACAAAACCCACTGGACAGCATGTGTGTCACGACTCCTTTTGGACAGCGTGTGTGTCACAAGCCCATTGGACAGATAGTGTGTGTCACAAACCCCATTGTACAGCGTGTTTGTCACAATCCCCATTGGACAGCGTGTGTGTCACAAACCCCATTGTACATCGTGTGTGTCACAAACCCAATTGGTCAGCTTGTGTGTCACAAACCACATGGGAGAGCGTGTGTCAGTCACAAAATTACCTGGATAGTGTGTGTGTCTCAAACCCCATTGGATAGTGTGTGTATGTCACAATCCCCATTGGACAGCGTCTGTGTCACAAACCCCATGGGACAGCGTGTATATGTCACAATCCCCATTGGACAGAGTCTTTGTGAGAAACCCCATTGCACAGCGTGTGTGTCACAAACACTATCGGACAGAGTGTGTGTGTCACAATCCCCATTGGAAAGTCTGTGTGTCACAAATCCGATTGGATAGCGTGTGTGTTACAAACCCCACTGGACAGCGTATGTGTCACGAACCCCATTGGGCAGCGTGTGTGTCACAAGTACCATTGGACATAGTGTGTGTGTCACAAGACCCATTGGACTGATTGTTTTTGTCACAAACCCCATTGGACAGTGTGTGTGTCATAAACCCCATTTCACAGCATGTGTGTGTTACAATCCCCATTGGACCGTGTGTGTGTCAAAAAACACTACGGGACAGACTGTGTGTCACAAACACCTTTGGACATCGTGTGTGTGTTATAATCCCCATTACACAGTGTGTGTGTCACAAACACTATTGGACAGCGTGTGTCTCACAAGCCCATTGGACAGAGTGTATGTGTCACGTAAACCCATTCTACAGTGTGTGTGTCACAAACCCCACTGGACAGCGTGTATGTCACAAACCCCATTGGACAGTGTGTATGTCACAATCCACATTGGACAGCGTCTGTGTCACAAACCCCATGGGACAGCGTTTGTATGTCGCAATCCCCATTGGACAGCGTCTGTGTCACAAACCACATTGCACAGCGTGTGTTCGCAAACACCATTGGACAGAGTGTGTGTGTCACGATCCCCATTGGACCTTGTGTGTAAACAAACCCTATTGCACAGTGTGTGTGTCACAAACACCATGGGACAGCATGTGTGTGTCACAAACCCCATTGGAAATTGTGTGTGTCACAATCCCCTTTGGACAGTGTTTGTGTGTCACAATCGCTATTGGACAGTGTGTATGTCAAAAACGCCGTTGGACAGACTGTGTGTTACAAATCCCCCTGTACAGTTTGTGTGTCACAATCCCCATTGGACAGTGCGTGTTTTACAAACCCTATTGGACAGTGTGTTTGTCACAAACACCACTGGACAGCCTTTGTGTCCCCAACCCCATTGGACAGTGTATGTGTCACACTCCCCATTGGACAGACTGTGAGTCACAAATACCGTTGGACAGCGTGTGTGTCAAAATCCCCATTGGACAGTGTGTGTGTCACACACCCCATTGGACAGACTGTGAGTCACAAACCTGCCTGTACAGTGTGTGTGTCATAATCCCCACTGGATAGCTTGTGTTTGTCACAAACCCTATTGGACAGTCTGTGTGTCACAAACCCCATTGGACAGCGTGTGTGTCACGAACCCCACTGGACAGCATGTGTGTCACAAGCTCCATTGAACAGAGTGTGTGTGTCACGAACTCCATTGGACAGCGTGTGTGTCACAATCCCTATTGGACAGCGTGTGTGCCACAAAACCCTTTGGGCAGCGTGCGTGTGTGTTACAATACCCGTTGGAAAGTGTGTGTGTCACAAACTCCCCTGGACAGTGTGTGTGTCACAAAACCCATCTGAAAACGTGCGTGTGTCACAATCTGCATTGGACAGAGTGTGCATGACAAACCCCATTGTACAGCATGTGTGTGTCAGAAACCCCGTTGGACAGTGTGTGTGTCACAAACCCCATTTGACAGCGTGTGTGTCAGAAACCCCATTGGAATATGTGTGTGTCAAGATTCCCATTGGATAGCGCGTGTGTGTCACAGAAACCCCTGGACTGTGTGTGTGTGTCATAACCCCCATTGGACAGCATCCGTGTCACAAACTCCATTGGTCAGCGTGCGTGTCACACACCCCATTGGACAGTGTGTGTGTCACAAACCCCACTGGACAGCGTTTGTGTCAACAACCCCATTGGACAGCGTATGTTTGACAAACACCATTGGACAGCATGTGTGTGTCACAATCCCCATTGGACAGTGTGTGTGTCACAAACCCCATTGGAAATTTTTTCTGTCACAAACCCCATTGGACAGACTGTGTGTCACAAGACCCTTTGTACAGAGTGTGTGCGTCACAAACCCCATTGGATAATGTATGTGTTACAAACGCCATTGTATAGCCTGTGTATGTCACAAAACTCATTGGAAAGTGTGTGTGTCACACAACCATTGGACAGACTGTGTGTCACAAGCCCCCCTGTACTGTGTTTGTGTCACAAACCCCATTGGACAGTGTATGTGTCACAAACCCCATCGGACAGTGTGTGTGTCACAAACCCCACTGGACAGCGCTTGTGTCAGCAACCTCATTGGACAGCGTATGTGTCAAAGCCCCATTGGACAGAGTGTGTGTGTAACAAAACCCATTGGACAGCGTGTGTGTCACAAACTCCATTGGACAGAGTGGGTGTCACAAACCCCATTGGATAGCGCGTGTGTGTCACAATTCCCATTGGACACTGTGTGTGTCACAAACCTCTTTGGTAATTTTGTGTGTCACAAATCCCATTGGATAGTGTGTGTGTAACAAATCCAGTGGAAACAGTGTGTGTGCTGTGTCACAAACCCCATTGTACAGCGTCTGTGTCATAAACCCTTTTGGACAGTGTGAGTGCCACATACCCCCCTGGACTGTGTGTGTGTGTCACAAACCCCATTGGACAGCATCCGTGTCACAAAATACATTGGACAGCGTGTGTGCCGCAAACCCCATTGGACCTTGTGTGTGTCACAATCCCCATTGGACAGTGTCTGTGTGTCACAATCCCCATTGGACAGTGTGTGTGTCAAAAATGCCGTTGGACAGACGTTGGATAAACCCCCCTGTACAGTTTGTTTGTCACAATCCCCATTGGACAGTGTGTGTTTTACAAACCCTATTTGACAGTGTGTTTGTCACAAACACCACTGGACAGCCTTTGTGTCCCCAACCCCATTGGACAGCGTATGTGTCACAATCCCCATTGGACAGATTGTGTGTGTCACAAACCCCATTGGACAGAATGGGTGTCACAAGCCCCTTTGGACAGAGTGTGTGTCACAAGCCCCTTTGGATAGCATGTGTCTGTCACAAACTCTATTGGACAGTGTGTGTAGTCACAAACCCCACTGGACAGCGTGTTTGTCACGAAACCCGTTGGACAGAGTGTGTGTCACAAGCCCCTTTGGACAGAGTGTGTGTCACAAGCCCCTTTGGACAGAGTGTGTGTCACAAACCCCATTGGAAAGTGTATGTGTCACAAACCCCATTGGATAGCATGTGTCTGTCACAAACTCTATTGGACAGTGTGTGTAGTCACAAACCCCACTGGACAGCGTGTTTGTCACGAAACCCGTTGGACAGAGTGTGTGTCACAAGCCCCTTTGGACAGAGTGTGTGCGTCACAAACCCGATTGGAAAGTGTATGTGTCACAAACCCCACTGGATAACGTGTGTGTGTCACAAACCCCACTGGACAGCGTGTGTGTCACAAACCCCATTGGACAGTGTGTGTGTGTCACAATCTCCATTGGACAGAGTGTGTGTGACAAACACCCTTGGACAGAGTGGGTGTCACAAACCCCATTGGACAGCGTGTGTGTGTATCAGAAACCCATAGGAAAGTGTATGTGTCACAAACCCCATTAGAAAGTCTGTGTGTCAGAATCCCCTTTGGATAGTGTGTGTGTGTCACAAAACCTATTGGACAGAGTGTGTGTGTCACAAGCCCCTTTGAACTGCGTGTGTGTCACAATCCCCATTGGACAGCGTGTGTGTCACACACCCCATTGGACAGACTGTGAGTCACAAACCCCCTGTACAGTGTGTGTGTCATAATCCCCACTGGATAGCTTGTGTTTGTCACAAACCCTATTGGACAGTGTGTGTGTCACAAAACCCACTGGACAGCGTGTGTGTCACGAACCCCACTGGACAGCATTTGTGTCACAAGCTCCACTGGACAGAGTGTGTGTGTCACGAACTCCATTGGACAGCGTGTGTGTCACAAACCCCATTGGACAGCGTGCGTGTGTGTTACAATACCCATTGGACACTGTGTGTGTCACAATCCCCATTTACAAAGTGTGTGTTGCAAACCCCATTGGTCAGCATGTGTGTATCACAAACCCCATGGGACAGTGTGTGTGTCACAAACCCCATACCCCCTAGACAGTGTGTGTGTCACAAACACCATTTGACAGCGAGTGTGTCAGAAAGTCCATTGGAAAATGTGTGTGTCAAGATTCCCATTTGATAGCGTGTGTGTGTAACAAACCCCATTGGCCAGTGTGTGTGTCACAAACCCCCTGGACTGGGTGTGTGTGTCATAAACCCCATTGGACAGCATCCGTGTCACAAACTCCATTGGACAGCGTGCGTGTCACACACCCCATTGGACAGACTGTGTGTCACAAACCCCCCTATACACTGTTTGTGTCACATTCCTCATTGGACAGTGTGTGTGTCACAAACCCCATTGGACAGTGTGTGTGTGTCGCAAACCCCACTGGACAGCCTGTGTGTGTCACAATCGCCATTGGACAGTGTGTGTGTCAAAAACCCCATTGGAAATTTTTTGTGTCACAAACGCATTGGACAGAGTTTGTGTCACAAGCCCCTTTGGACAGAGTGTGTGCGTCACAAAACCCATTGGAAAGTGTATGTGTTATAAACGCCATTGGATATCCTGTGTGTTTCACAAAACTCATTGGAAAGTGTTTGTGTCACAAACCCCAATGGATAGCATGTGTGTGTCACAAACCCTATTGGACAGTGTGTGTTTTCACAAACCCCACAGGAAAGCATGTGTGTCACGAACCTCATTGGACAGCCTGTGTGTCAGAAGCCCCATTGGACAGAGTGTGTGTGTCACTAACCTCATTGGACAGTGTGTGTGTCACAAACCCCATTGGAAAGCGTCTGTGTGTCTCAATCCCCATTGGACAGAGTGTGTGTGACAAACACCCTTGGACAGATTGTGTGTCACAAACCCCAATGGAGAGCGTGTGTGTCACAAACCCCATAGGAAAGTGTGTGTGTCACAAACCCCATTAGAAAGTGTGTGTGTCACAATCCCCATTGGATAGCGTGTGTGTCTCACGAACCCTATTGGACAAAGTGCGTGTCACAAACCCCTTTGGACAGTGTGTGTGTCACAAATCCCATTGGACAGCGTTTGTGTCACAATCCCCATTGGACAGTGTGTGTGTCACAAACCCTTTGGACAGCATGTGTTTGTCACAATACCCATCCAGTCAGCTGATCGGAGCCAGCCCAGCGAGAGCCGAGCCGGCGGGGTTCAGCCGACCACGAGGTTCATCCGAGATTAGGAAGCTCAGAGGGAAACATACAGGGACAGCGTGATTCCCGTCGAGTCCCAATCCCCGCAGCCCCGGCAGCCATTGCGAGAGAGCGGCTGACGTGGCGGGGGGCGTTCCCACGTGACGTCGGCCACACCCTCTCCCCTTGCCTTGAAACATCCTTTGGGAGGGCAGCGACTAGCTGCCCACCAGGTGTAGGGAGGAGCAACCAGCTTGTGTAGCGGGTGAGTCCCATCCACACTGTGCTGCAGCAGCAGGTGTGGTACCTTGAGTAGCAGGGTGCAGAGAGCAGTTGTCGCTTGTCAGCCCCTCTAACTTATTGCCAGCATCCCAGTGTGCTGACGACCATGGTTGCCTCCAGGAGGAGAGCTTGTCTGAAACAGACTGTGGCTACGCAGACTGAGGAGGTTCTGTCCCGAACGGTGGCTGTTCAGGTCTCCGGCTGCAATGAGTGCCAGAGCCTGCTGCTGCCGGGGGTGGGAGGCCAGCACTCCACCTGTGTGAGGTGTGAGCAGGTGCAAGACCTGCTCGACATGGTTGTGAAAATTAAGGAGGAGGTTGAGATGTTGAGGACCATCAGGGAGTGCGAAAGGGAGATCGACTGGTGGAGTAACACACTGACGTGCCCGTCGGAAAGGTCCCAGGGAGGTACCCCCCAAAAGGAGATGGACCTCCTGCCCTCTCGGACAGAGGCGGAAGTCCGGAGACGGCCCTGCCCTTGTTGCTGTCAGGCAGAGGTAGGGGACCTAAAAGACGACGAGGGTTGGAAGTGTATTCCGGTTCGGTGTCACGGGCAGCCCCCCTCCCTGCCTGCTTTGTCTCCCCAGGTGCCCCTCCGTAATAGGTTTGAGGCCCTGGATCTTGAAGAAGAGGTAGGTGAGGAGGTGGTGCCAAGACTGCCTACAAGATCACATAGGAAGAGGCGGTTGACTTCACAACTTAAGACTGCCTCTGATAAGAAAGAGAGAAGGGTGATTGTAATAGGAAATTCCCTTCTGAAAGGAACAGAGGGCCCAATATGCAGGGTTGACCCTCATCTTAGGGAAGTTTGTAGTCTACCTGGAGCCCGGATCAAGGATATTGCTAGAGAGCTCCCCAAACTGGTGCACCCGACAGACTACTACCCGCTGCTGGTCTTCCAGACAGATGGGGAGAAAGCTGCTTCCCGTAGTCTGAGGGGAATGAAGAACAATTTCAAGGTCTTGGGAAGGATGGTGAAAGACTCAGGGGCTCAAGTGATCTTCTCTTCACTCCTTCCATCTTCAAGTAACGATGTGGGATGCAATAGGAAAGTTCAGTGTCTAAATGATTGGCTCCAAGACTGGTGCTACAGGCAGGGCTTTGGATTTTTTGATAATGGTTGGTTTTATAAGTCACCAGTCCGGACAGTGTCAAGCGGGAAAGGTTTATCTCGCAGGGGCAAAAGGATGCTGGGGCAGGAATTAGCTGGGCTCATTTGGAGAGCTTTAAACTAGGCTCGAAGGGGGATGGGGTTGTAGCTGGGCTTGTCCCAGTGGGGCAGTGTTCTAAAACTGATGAGGACCGGGTGGCCTCCTGTGCCCCTAGGGAGAAATTGGTGTGCTCTGCTCGCTCCCTGAAATGCCTGTACACCAATGCGCGCAGCATGGGGAATAAGCAGGAGGAGTTAGAATCCTATGTTCGGTCGGGAGATTATGATCTGGTGGCAATTACGGAAACATGGTGGGACAGTTCACATGACTGGAATGTGGTCATGGATGGCTATGCCCTTTTCAGGAAAGACAGGCCAGCCAGGCGTGGTGGTGGAGTTGCCCTCTATGTGAGAGAGCAACTACAATGTACTAAATTCTGCCCAGGAGTGGATGACGAGCGAGTTGAGAGTGTATGGGTCAGGATCAAGGGGCAGGCTTGCAGGGGTGACACTGTTGTGGGCGTCTGTTACAGGCCACCAGATCAGGCTGAGGAAGTTGATGAGGCCTTCTATGGGCAGTTGAGAGTGGCCTCACAGTCACAGGCCCTGGTTGTTGCGAGTGATTTTAACTTCCCTGATGTTTGCTGGAAGGACCATTCAGCCAGCCAGCCACAGTCCAGGAGGTTCCTCCAGTGCATTGATGATAACTTCCTCATGCAGATGGTGGAGGAGCCGACTAGGAGAGGTGCACTGCTGGATCTCATCCTCACTAACAAGGAGGGTCTGGTCGAAGCAGTAAAGGTTGAGGGCTGCCTGGGTTGCAGTGACCACGAGATGGTGGAGTTCAGCATCTTGGGTGGCAGGAACAGAATAGCAAGTAGAATTGCAACCCTGGACTTTAGCAGGGCTAACTTTGGCCTTTTCAAGAAATTGCTGGGGGAAATCCCATGGGCAAGACTGCTTGAAGGTAAAGGGGCCCAAGATAGCTGGATTGCATTCAGAGATTGCTTCTTCCACGCTCAGGATCAGAGCATCCCCACACGAAGGAAGTCAAGGAAGGGAGCCAGGAGGCCTGCCTGGTTGAATAGGGATCTGTTGGGTATGCTCAAGCAGAAAAGGAGAGTTTACAGGTCGTGGAAGCAGGGGCTGGCCACTTGGGAAGAATATAAGGCTGCTGTTAGAGGATGTAGGAAGGCAGCTAGGATAGCCAAGGCCTCCTTAGAATTACAGCTGGCGAGAGGGGTCAAGGACAGCAAAAAGAACTTTTACAAATACATAGCTGATAAAACTAATACCAGAGGCAATGTAGGCCCACTAATGAACGGGGTGGGTGCCCTGGTGGCAGAAGATACAGAGAAGGCAGAATTACTGAATGCTTTCTTTGTCTCAGTCTACTCTGCCGGAGGCTGTCCTGGGGAGCCCTGTACCCCTGAGACCCCGGATGAAGCCAGGTCAATGGAGGAGTTTGCTTTAGTTGATGAGGACTGGGTTAGGAAGCAATTAAATAGTCTGGACATCCATAAATCCATGGGTCCAGATGGGATGTATCCGCTGGTGCTGAGGGAGCTGGCTGAAGTCATTGCTGGACCGCTCTCCATCATCTTTGCCAAGTCTTGGGAAACGGGGGAGGTGCCCGAGGATTGGAGGAAAGCAAATGTCACTCCAGTCTTCAAAAAGGGCAAGAAGGAGGACCCGGGTAATTATAGACAGGTCAGCCTCACCTCTGTCCCTGGGAAAGTAATGGAACAGCTAATCCTTGGTGCCATCTCAAGGCATATCAAGGATAAGAGGGTTATTAGGGGCAGTCAGCATGGCTTTACCAAGGGTAAGTCATGCTTGACCAACCTCATAGCCTTTTATGAGAATGTAACAAGGTGGATGGATGATGGCAGAGCGGTGGATGTGGTCTACCTTGACTTCAGTAAAGCCTTTGACACAGTCTCCCACAGCATCCTCACATCTAAGTTGAGGAAGTGTGGTCTAGACAATAGACTAGTGAGGTGGGTTGCAAACTGGCTTAAGGAGAGAAGCCAGAGAGTGGTAGCCAATGGTGCGGAGTCTAGTTGGAGGCCAGTATCTAGTGGAGTGCCCCAGGGGTCAGTGCTGGGGCCAATATTATTCAATATATTCATTAACGATTTAGACGAGGGAATAGAGTGTACTATCAGCAAGTTTGCTGATGACACTAAGCTGGGAGGTGTGGCTGACACACCAGAAGGCTGTGCTGCCATCCAGTGGGACCTGGACAGGCTGGAGAGTTGGGCGGGGAATAACCTGATGAAATTTAACAAGGGAAAGTGTAGAGTCCTGCATCTGGGCAGGAACAACCCCAGGTTCCAGTATAGGTTGGGAAATTACATATCAGAGAGCAGTGTAGGGGAAAGGGACCTGAGGGTCCTGGTGGACAACAGGATGACCATGAGCCAGCACTGTGCCCTTGTGGCCAGGAAGGCCAATGGCATCCTGGGGTGTATTAGAAGGGGAGTGGCTAGTAGATCGAGAGAGGTTCTCCTTCCCCTCTACTCCGCCCTGGTGAGACCACATCTGGAATATTGTGTCCAGTTCTGGGCCCCTCAGTTCAAGAAGGACAGGGAACTGCTGGAGAGGGTCCAGCGTAGGGCAACCAAGATGATTAAGGGAGTGGAGCACCTCCCTTATGAAGAAAGGCTGAGGGAGCTGGGGCTCTTTGGTTTGGAGAAGAGGAGACTAAGGGGGGACCTCATTAATGTTTATAAATATATAAAGGGTGAGTGCCATGAGGATGGAGCCAGGCTCTTCTCGGTGGCCAACAATGATAGGACAAGGGGTAATGGGATCAAGCTGGAACACAAGAGGTTCCGCTTAAATTTGAGAAAAAACTTCTTCTCAGTGAGGGTAACAGAGCACTGGAACAGGCTGCCCAGGGAGGTTGTGGAGTCTCCTTCTCTGGAGACATTCAAAACCCGCCTGGACATGTTCCTGTGCGACCTCACCTAGGCGTTCCTGCTCCAGCAGGGGGATTGGACTAGATGATCTTTTGAGGTCCCTTCCAATCCCAAACATACTGTGATACTGTGAAAGTGTGTGTGTCAAAAACCCAATTGGACAGAGTGTGTGTGTCACAAACCGCATTGTACATCGTGTGTGTGTCACAAACCCGATTGGACACTGTGTGTGTCACAAACCCCATTGGAAAATGTGTGTGTCACAATCCCCATTGGATACCATGTGTGTCACAAAACCTATGGGACAGTTTGTGTGTCACAAACTCCATTGGAGAGCATGCGTGTTACTAACACCGTTGGACACGGTGGGTGTCACAATCCCCATTGGACAGTGTGTGTGTCACACACCCCATTGGACAGACTGAGTCATAAACATAAACACCCCTGTACAGTGTGTGTGTCACAATCCCCATTGGATAGCTTGTGTTTGTCACAAACGCTATTGGACAGTGTGTGTGTCACATACCCCACTGGACAGCATGTGTGTCACAAGCTCCATTGGACAGAGTGTGTGTGTCACGAACTCCATTGAACAGCGTGTGTGTCACAATCCCCATTGGACAGTGTGTGTGTCACAAACCCCATTGGACAGCGTGCGTGTGTGTTACAATACCCATTGGAAAGTGTGTGTGTCACAAACTGCCCTGGACAGTGTGTGTGTCACAAAACCCATCGGAAATCGTGTGTGTGTCACAATCCGCATTGGACAGAGTGTCCGTGACAAACCCCATTGGACAGTATGTGTGTGTCACAAACCCCACGGGACAGTGTGTGTGTCACAAACCCCTTTGGACAGTGTGTGTGTCACAAAACCCCCGGGACAGTGTGTGTGTCACAAACCCCATTTGACATCGTGTGTCTCAGAAACCCCATTGGAAAATGTGTGTGTCAAGATTCCCATTGGATAGCGTGTGTGTAACAAACCCCATTGGCCAGTGTGTGTGTCACAAACCCGCCTGGACTGGGTGTGTGTGTCATAAACTCCATTGGACAGCGTGCGGGTCACACAACCCATTGGACAGACTGTGTGTCACAAACCCCGCTGTACACTGTTTGTGTCACAATCCCCATAGGACAGTGTGCGTGTCACAAACCCCATTGGGCAGTGTGTGTGTCACAAACCCCACTGGAGAGCGTTTGTGTCAACAACCCCATTGGACAGCCTATGTGTCACAAGCCCCTTTGGACAGAGTGTGTGTGTAACAAACCCCATTGGACAGCATGTGTGTCACAAACCCCATTGGACAGCATGTGTGTGTCACAATCAACATTGGACAGTGTGTGTGTCACAAACCACATTGGAAACTTTTTGTGTCACAAATGCATTGGACAGAGTGTGTGTCACAAGCCCCTTTGGACAGATTGTGTGCGTCACTAACCCCATTGGAAAGTGTATGTGTTATAAACGCCATTGGATAGCGTGTTTGTGTCACAAAACTAATTGGAAAGTGCTTGTGTCACAAACACCAAAGGATAGCATGTGTGTGTTACAAACCCTATTGGACAGTTTGTGTAGTCACAAACCCCACTGGAAAGCGTGTGTGTCACGAACCCCACTGGACAGCATGTGTGTCACAAGCCCCATGGACAGAGTGTCCGTGACAAACCCCATTGGACAGCATGTGTGTGTCACAAACCCCACGGGACAGTGTGTGTGTCACAAACCCCAATGGACAGTGTGTGTGACAAACACCCTTGGACAGAGTGTGTGTCACAAACCCACCTGTACACTGTTTGTGTCACAATCCCCATAGGACAGTGTGCGTGTCACAAACCCCATTGGGCAGTGTGTGTGTCACAAACCCTATAGGAAAGTGTGTGTGTCACAAACCCCATTAGAAAGTGTGTGTGTCACAATCCCCATTGGATAGCGTGTGTGTCTCACGAACCCTATTGGACAATGTGCGTGTCACAAACCCCATTGGACAGCGTTTGTGTCACAATCCCCAATGGACAGCGTTTGTGTCACAATCCCCATTGGACAGCGTGTGTGTGTCACAACACCCATTGGAAAGTGTATGTGCCAAAAACCCTATTGGACAGAGTGTGTGTGTCACAATCCCCACTGGATATATTGTGCGTGACAAACGCCTTTGGACAGCATGTGTGTGTCACAAACCCCATTGGACAGTGTGTGAGTCACAAACCCCATTGGAAACTGTGTGTGTCACAATCCCCATTGGATAGCGTGTGTGTGTCACAAACCATATTGGACAGTGTGTGTGTCACAATCCCCATTGGACAGCGTGTGTGTCACAAACCCCATTGGACAGCGTGTGTGTGTCACAATAAGCATTGGAAAGTGTGTGTGTCACAAACCCCTTTGGACAGCATGTGTGTGTCACAAACCCCATTGGACAGTGTGTGTGTCACAAACCCCATTGGAAGTTGTGTGTGTCACAATCCCCATTGGATTGCGTATGTGTGTCACAAACCGTATTAGTCGGTGTGTGTGACACAAACACCCCTGGACTGAGTGTCTGTGTCACCAACACCATTGGACAGCATCCGTGTCACAAACTCCTTTGGACAGCTTGTGTGTCGCAAATCCTATTGGACTTTGTGTGTGTCAAAAACCCCATTGGACACTTTGTGTGTCAAAATACCCTTTGGAAATTGTATGTGACAAAAACCCCATGGGATAGCGTGTGTGTGTCAGAAAACCCATGGGACAGTGTGTGTGTGTCACAAACCCCATTGAATAGCATGTGTGTGTCACAAAACCTATTGGACAGTGTGTGTGCGTCACAAAGCCCACTCGACAGCATGTGTGTCATGAACCCAATTGGACAGCGTTTGTGTCACAAGCCCTATTGGACAGAGTGTGTGTGTCACAAAACCCATTGGACAGTGTGTGTGTCACAATCCGCACTGGACAGCGTTTGTGTCAACAACCCTATTGGACACCGTACGTGTCACAAGCCCCATTGGACAGATGGTGTGTGTGACAAAAACCATTGGACAGCGTGAGTGGCACAAACCCCATTGGACAGCGTGTGTGTGTCACAATCCCCATTGGACAGTGTGTGTGTCACAAACCCCATTGGAAATTTTTTATGTCACAAACCCCATTGGACAGAGTGTGTGTCACAAGCCCCTTTGGACAGGGTGTGTGTGTCACAAACCCCATTGGGAATTTTTTTGTGTCACAAACCCCATTGGACAGAGTGTGAGTCACAAGTCCCATTGGACAGATTGCGTGCGTGCGTCACAAACCCCATTGGAAAGTGTATGTGTCACAAACCCCATTGGAAAGTGTATGTGTTACAAAAGATATTAGATAGAGTGTCTGTGTCACAAAACTCATAGGAAAGTTTGTGTGTCACAAACCCCATTGGATAGCATGTGTGTGTAACAAACCCTATTGGACAGTGTGTGTAGTCACTAACCACACTGGAAAGCGTGTGTGTCACGAACCCCATTGGACAGCGTGTGTGTCACAAGCCCCATTGGACAGAGTGTGTGTGTCACTATCCTCTTTGGACAGTGTGTGTGTCACAAACCCCATTGGAAATTATGTGTGTGTAACAATCCCCATTGGACAGAGTGTGTGTCACAAACCCCTTTGGACAGTCTGTGTGTCACAAACCCCTTTGGACAGTCTGTGTGTCACAAACCCAATTGGACAGCGTGTGTGTTGTACAATACCCATTGGAAAGTGTGTGTGTCACAAACCCCTTTGGACAGCATGTGTGTGTCAAAAACCCCATTGGACAGCGTGTGTATTGTACAATACCCATTGGAAATTGTGTGTGTCACAATTCCCATTGGATTGCGTATGTGTGTCACAAACGGTATTAGACAGTTTGTGTGACACAAAACCCCTGGACTGAGTGTGTGTGTCACCAACACCATTGGACAGCATCCGTGTCACAAACTCCTTTGGACAGCTTGTGTGTCGCACACCCTATTGTACTCTGTGTGTGTCACAATCCCCATTGGGAAGTGTGAGTGTGTTAAAAACCCCATTTCACAGAGTGTGTGCGTCGCAAACCCCATTGGAAAGTGTATGTGTCACAAATCCCATTGGATAGCACGTGTGTGTCACAAAACCTATTGGACAGTGTGTGTGTCACAAACCCCACTGGACAGTGTGTGTGTCACAAAATCCATTGTACAGAGTGTGTGTCACAAACTCAACTTGATAGCTTGTGTTTCACAAACCCCAATGGACAACGTGTGTAGTCACAAACCCCATTGGACAGTGTGCGTGTCACAATCCCCAATGGACAGCGTTTGTGTAACAAACCCCGCTGGACAGTGTGTGTGGCAAAAACCGCATTGGACGGCTTGTGTGGTGCAATCCCCATTGGACAGTGTGGGTGTCACAAACCCCATTGGACCGCGTGTGTTTCACAAACCACCCTGGACAGTGTGTATGTCACAAATCCCTTCGAACAGCATGCGTGTCACAAACACCATTGGACAGCGTGTGTGTGTCACAATCCCCATTGGACAGCGTGTGTGGCACAAACCCCATTGGGCAATGCGTTTGTCACAAACCCCATTGGAAAGTGTGTGTGTGCCACAATCCCCATTGGACAGTGTGTGTGTCACAAACCCCTTTGGACAGTGTGTGTATCGCATACCACTCTGGACACCGTGTGTGTCACAAACACCCCTGGAGAGTCTCTGTGTCACAAAACCCATTGGACAGCGTGTGTGTATCACAATCCCCATTGGATAGTGTGTGTGTTAAAAACCTCATTTGACAGAGTGTGTGTCACAAGTCCCATTGGACCGAGTGTGTGCGTCACAAACCCCATTGGAAAGTGTATGTCTCACAAACCCCTTTGGATAGTATGTGTGTATCACAAAACACATTGGAAAGTGTGTGTGTTACATACCCGATTGGATAGCATGGGTGTGTCACAACCCCCATTGGACAGAGTGTGTGTCACAAACCCCAATGGACAGCATGTGTGTCACAAACACCATGGGACAGCTTTTGTGTGTGTCACAATCCCCTTTGGACAGTGTGTGTGTCACAACCACCACTGAACAGTGTGTGTGTCACAAACCCCTTTGGACAGCATGTGTGTGACAAACCCCATTGGACAGTGTGTGTGTCAAAAACCCCCCTGGACAGTGTGTGTGTCACAAACCCCATTAGACAGCTCGTGTGTCACAAACCCCCCTGCACAGTCTGTGTTTCACAAACCCCATTGGACAGTGTGTCTATCACAAGCCCCGTTGGAGAGAGTGTGTGTGTCACAAACCCCCCCGGATACTGTGCGTGTCACAATCCCCATTTGACAGCGTGTGAGTGATAAACCCCATTGGATAGTGTGTCTTTCACAAACCCCATTGGACAGCCTGTGTGTTTCACAATCCCCTTTGGATAATGCTTGCGTCACAAACCCCATTGGACAGTGTGTGTGTACCACAAAACACATTGGGAAGTGTGTGTGTAACAAACCCCTTTGGACAGTGTGTGTGTCACAAACCTCATTGGACAGCGTCTGTGTATCACAATCCCCATTGGACAGTGTGTGTGTTAAAAACCCCATTGGACAGAGTGTGTGCATCACAAACCGCGTGTGTGTCACAAACCACCCTGGACAGTGTGTATGTCACAAATCCCTTCGGACAGCTTGCGTGTCACAAAAACCATTGGACAGCGTGTGTGTGTCACAATCCCCATTGGACAGCGTGTGTGGCACAAACACCATTGGACAATGTGTGTGTCACAAACTCCATTAGAGAGTGTGTGTGTGTCACAAACCCCATTGGACAGCGTGTGTGTCACAAATCACCCTGGACTGTTTGTTTGTCAAAAACAGCGTTGGAGAGAGTGTTTGTGTCACAAACACCATTGGACAGATAGTCTGTCACAATACCCATTGGACAGCAGGCGTGTCACAAACACCATTTAACAGCGTGTGTGTGTCACAGTGCCCATTGGACAGCCTGTGTGTCACAAGCTCCACTGGACAGATTTTGTGTGTCAGAAAACCCATTGGACAGCGTGTGTGTCAGAAACCCCACTGGAAAGTGTGTGTGTCATAAACCCCATTGGATAGAGTGTGTGTGACGCAAACCCCACTGGAAAGTGTGTGTGTCATAAACCCCATTGGATAGAGTGTGTGTGACACAAACCCCACTGGAGAGCGTTTGTGTCAGCAACCCCATTGGACAGCGTATGTGTCAGAAGCCCCATTGGACAGAGTATGTGTTTCACAAACGCCTTTTGACTGTGTGTGTGTCACAAAACCCATTGGGCAGTGTGTGTTTCATAAACCCCATTGGATAGAGTCTGTGTGTCACAAACACCCCTGGACAGTGTGTGTGGCACAAACCCCATCGGACAGTGTGTTTATCACAAACCCCACTTGAGAGCATGTATGTCACGAACCCCATTGGACAGTGTTTGTGTCACAACCCCTTTGGACAGAGTGTGTGTGTCACAAACCCCATTGGACAGCATGTGTGTCACAAACCCCCCTGGACAGTGTGTGTGTCACAAAACCCATTCGACACCATGCGTGTCACAAACAGTATTGGACAGCGTGTGTGTGTCACAATCCCCATTGGACAGCGTGTGTGGCACAAACACCATTGGACAATGTGTGTGTCACAAACTCCATTAGAGAGTGTGTGTGTGTCACAAACCCCATTGGACAGCGTGTGTGTCACAAATCACCCTGGACTGTTTGTTTGTCAAGAACAGCGTTGGAGAGAGTGTTTGTGTCACAAACACCATTGGACAGATAGTCTGTCACAATACCCATTGGACAGCAGGCGTGTCACAAACACCATTTAACAGCGTGTGTGTGTCACAGTGCCCATTGGACAGCCTGTGTGTCACAAGCTCCACTGGACAGATTTTGTGTGTCAGAAAACCCATTGGACAGCGTGTGTGTCAGAAACCACACTGGAAAGTGTGTGTGTCATAAACCCCATTGGATAGAGTGTGTGTGACGCAAACCCCACTGGAAAGTGTGTGTGTCATAAACCCCATTGGATAGAGTGTGTGTGACACAAACCCCACTGGAGAGCGTTTGTGTCAGCAACCCCATTGGACAGCGTATGTGTCAGAAGCCCCATTGGACAGAGTATGTGTTTCACAAACGCCTTTTGACTGTGTGTGTGTCACAAAACCCATTGGGCAGTGTGTGTTTCATAAACCCCATTGGATAGAGTCTGTGTGTCACAAACACCCCTGGACAGTGTGTGTGGCACAAACCCCATCGGACAGTGTGTTTATCACAAACCCCACTTGAGAGCATGTATGTCACGAACCCCATTGGACAGTGTTTGTGTCACAACCCCTTTGGACAGAGTGTGTGTGT
This sequence comes from Columba livia, assembly GCF_036013475.1. Taxonomy (NCBI): domain Eukaryota; kingdom Metazoa; phylum Chordata; class Aves; order Columbiformes; family Columbidae; genus Columba; species Columba livia. The sequence continues at coordinate 1,147,055 of NW_027043010.1, read as the reverse complement.
CACAAACCCCATTGGACAGCATGTGTGTCACAAACCCCCCTGGACAGTGTGTGTGTCACAAAACCCATTCGACACCATGCGTGTCACAAACAGTATTGGACAGCGTGTGTGTGTCACAATCCCCATTGGACAGAGTGTGTCTGACAAACCCCACTGGACAGCGTGTGTGTCACGAACCGCATTGGACAGCGTGTGTGTCACAACCCCCATTGGACAGAGTGTGGGTGTCACAAAACCTATTGGACAGCATGCGTGTCACAAGCACCATTGGAAAGTGCGTGTGTGTCACAATCCCCATTGAACAGAGCGTGTGTCACAAACCCCATTGGACAGAGTGCGTTTCAGAAACCCCATTGGAAAATGTGTTTCTCACAAAGCCCTTTGGATAGTGTTTGTTTGTCACAAACCATATTGGACAGTGTGTGTGTCACAACCCCCATTGGACCGTGTGTGTGTGCCACAAACCCTTTGGAGAGTGTTTGTGTCACAAACCCCATTGGAAACTGTGTGTGTCACAAAACCCATTCGACAGCGTGTGTTTCACAAAAACCGTTTTGCATCATCCGTGCCACAAAAACCTTTGAACAGCGTTTGTGTGTCACAATCCCCATTGGACAGTGTGTGTATCACAATCCCATTGGACAGTGTTTGTGTCACAAACCCCACTGGACAGCGTGTGTGTCATGAAACCCATTGGACAGTGTGTGTGTCACAAACCTCATTGGACAGCGTGTCTGTGTCAGAATCCCCATTGGAAAGCGTGTGTGTCACAAACCCCATTGGACAGAGTGGCTGTCACAAATCCCATTGGACAGTGTGCTTGTCATAAACCCCATTGGATAGCGCGTGTGTGTCACAAACCCCATTGGACAGCGTGTGTGTCACAAGCCACCCTGGACAGTTTGTTTGTCAAAAACCGCGTTGGACAGAGTGTTTGTGTCACAAACACCATTGGACAGCGTGTGTTTCACAACCCCCATTGGACAGAGTGTGTGTGTCACAAAACCTATTGGACATCATGCGTGTCACGAGCACCATTGGAAAGTGCGTGTTTGTCACAATCCCCATTGAACAGAGCGTGTGTCACAAACCCCATTGGACAGAGTGTGTGTCACAAACCGCATTTGACAGCGTGTGTGTGGCACCACCCCCATTGGAAAATGTGTGTGTCACAAACCCCTTTGGATAGTGTTTGTTTGTCACAAACCATATTGGACAGTGTGTGTGTAACAAACCATACTATATAGCCCTGTGTGTCACGAACCCCATTGGACAGCGTCTGTACCACAAACCCATCGGAAAGATTATGTGTGGTGTGTCACAAACCCCATTGGACAGCATCCGTGTTCACAAATTCCATTGGATAGCGTGTGTGTCGCAAATTCCATTGGACCTTGTGTGTGTCACAATCCCCATTAGACAGTGTTTGTGTGTCACAAACCCCAATGGACAGTGTGTGTGTCACAATACCGATTCTATAGTGTGCGTGGGTCACAAACTCTACTGGACAGTGTGTGTGTCAGAAACGCCACGGGACAGCGTGTGTGTCACAATCTCCATTGAACAGAGCGTGTGTCACAAACCCCATTGGACAGCGTGTGTGTCACAAACCCCATTGGACAGCGTGTGTGTGACACAACCCCCATTGGACTGAGTGTGTGTCACAAACCGCATTTCACAGCGTGCGTTTCAGAAACCCCATTGGAAAATGTGTGTGTCACAAACCCCTTTGCATAGTGTTTGTTTGACACAAACCATATTGGACAGTGTGTGTGTCACAAACCACACTATATAGCCCTGTGTGTCACGAACCCCATTGGACAGCGTCTGTACCACAAACCCATCGGAAAGTGTGTGTGTGGTGTGTCACAAACCCTATTGGACATCATCCGTGTTTACAAATTCCATTGGGTAGCGTGTGTGTCGCAAATCCCATTCAATCTTGTGTGTGTCACTATCCCCATTAGACAGTGTTTGTGTGTCACAAACCCCCCTGGACAGTGTGTGTGTCACAATACCCATTGGATAGCGTGTGTGTGTCACAAACCCTATTGGAAAGTGTGTGTGTCAGAAACGCCAAAGGACAGCGTGTGTGTCACGAACCCCATTGGACAGCGTGTGTGTCACAAGCCCCATTGTACAGAGTGTGTGTGTCACAAACGCAGTTGGACAGCGTGTGTGTCTCAATCCCCATCGTACAGCGTGTGTTTGTCATAATCCCCATTGGAAAGTGTGTGTGTCACAAACACCATTGGATAGCTTGTGTGTGTCACAAACCCCATTAGACAGCCTGTGTGTTACAAGCCCCATTGGACAGAATGTGTGTGTAAAAAACCCCATTGGACAGAGTGTTTGTGTCACAAACACCATTGAACAGAGTGTGTGTGTCACAATACCCATTGGACAGCCTCTGTATCACAAACCCCTTTGGACAGCGCGTGTATGTCACAATGCGCATTAAACAGAGTGTGTGTGACAAATCCCATTGGACAGCGTGTGTGTGTGACAAACCCCATTGGACAACGTGTGTGTGTCACAATCCCCATTGGACAGCGTGTGTGTGTCACAAACCCCATTAGACAGCGTGTGTGTCACAAAACACATTGGACAGCGTGTGTGTCACAAAACCCGTTGGAAAGTGTATGTGTCACAAACACCATTGGACAGCATGTGGGTGTCACAAACCGCATTGGACAGCGTGTGTGTCACATACCCCATTGGACACAGTTTGTGTGTCAGAAACCCCAATGGACACCACGCATGTCACAATCCCAATGGGACAGCATGTGTGTTTCACAATATCCATTGGACAGTGTGTGTTTCACAAACCCCTCTGGACAGCGTGTGTGTCACAAACACCTCCAGAGATTTTCTGTGTCAAAAACCCAATTGGACAGTGTGTGTCTAACAAACTCACCTGGACAGCGTGTTTGTCACAAACCCCTCCAGAGATTTTCTGTGTCAAAAACCCAATTGGACAGTGTGTGTCTAACAAACTCACCTGGACAGCGTGTTTGTCACAAACCCCATTGGACAGCGTGTGCGTCACAAACCCCACTGACCAGTGTGTGTGTCACAAACACAATTGGACAATGTGTGTGTCACAAACACCCCTGGTCAGTGTGCGTGTCAGTATCCCCATTGGACAGCGTGTGTGTCACAACCCCCATTGGACAGTGTGTGGGTCACAAACCCCCTTGGACAGCCTGTTTGTCACAAACCCATTGGACAGCGTGTGTGTCACAAACTCCATTCGACATTATGTTTGTCAAAAACTCACCATTGGACAGCGTGTGTCTCACAAACCCCATTGGACAGCGTGTGTGTCACAAACCCCATTGGACAGCGGTATGTAACAAAACCCCATAGACAGTGTGCGTATCAAAATCCCCATTGGACAGCATGTGTGTCACAAAACCCTTTGGATAACATGTGTGTGTCACAAACCCTATTGGACAGTGTGCGTGTCACAAACCCCCCTGGACAGTGTGTGTGTCACAAGCCCCATTTGACACCTTGTGTGTCACAAACCCCCCTGGGCGGTGTGTGTGTCACAAACCCCATTGGGCAGTGGTATGGAACAAAACCCCCTAGACAGTGTGCGTGTCAAAATCCCCATTGGACAGCATGTGTGAAACAAACCCAATCTGTACAGTATGTGTGTCAGAAACCCGATTGGACAGCGTGTGTGTGTCACAATCCCCATTGGGCAGTGTGCGTGTCAACTGCCCCATTGGACAGAGTGTGTGCGTCATAAAACAAGTCGGAAAGTGTATGTGTCACAAACCCCACTGGAGAGCATTTGAGTGTCACAAATCCTATGGAACAGTGTGTGTGTCACAAACCCCATTGGAAAGCCTGTGTGTGTCACAATCCCAATTGGAGAGTGTGTGTGACACATCCCATTGGACAGTTTGTGTGTCACAAACCCCCCTGGACTGTGTTTGTGTCACAAACCCCATTTGACAGCTTGTGTGTCACAAACCCCCCAGGACAGTGTGCTTGTCAAAATCCCCACTGGACTGAATGTATGTAACAAACCCCATTGGAAAGTGTGTGTTTCACAAACCCCATTGGACAGCGTGTGTCACAAACCCCACTGGATAGTGTGCGTGTCAAAAAACCCATTGGACAGTGTGTGTGTCGCAAACCCCATTGGACAGTGTGTGTGTCACAAACACCTCTGGACAGCGTGTGTGTCACAGACCCTATTGGACAGTGTGTGTATCACAATCACCCCTGGAGAGTATATGTTTCACAGACCCCATTGGACAGTGCGTGTGTCACAATCCCCATTGGACAGCGTGTGCGTCACAAACCCCCCTGGACAGTGTGTGTGTCACAAACCCCACTTGACAGAGTGTGTTTTCACAACCCCCATTGGACAGACTGTGTGTGTCGCAAACCCCATTGGACAGAGTGTGTGTGTCACAAGCCCAGTTGGACAGCGTGTGTGTCACAACCCCCATTGGACAGTGTTTGTGTCACAAACCCCATTGGACAGTCTGTTTGTCACAATACCCATTTGACAGCGTGTGTGTCACTATAACAATTCGACACTGAGTGTGTCAAAAACTCACCTGGACACCGTGTGTCTCACAAACCCCATTGGACAGCGTGTGTGTCACAAAACCCAATGGACAGCGTGTGTGTCACAAATCCCACTGGACAGCGTGTGTGTCAGAAACACCCCTGGAGAGTCTCTGTTTCACAAAACCCATTGGACAGAGTGTGTGTCACAAACCTCATTGGACAGCGTGTGCATCACAAACCCCCCTGGACAGTGTGTGTGTAACAAACGCCAGTGGACAGTGTGTCTGTCACTATCCCCATTGGTCAGCGTGTGTGTCAGAAACCCCATTGGACATTGTGTGTATCGCAAACCCTACCGGACGGTGTTTGTGTCACAAAACCCATTGGAGAGTGTGTGTGTCACAAACTCACCTGGACAGCATGTGTGTCACAAACCCCATTGGAGAGCGCAAGTGTCACAAAACCCCCCGGACAGTGTGCGTGCAACAATCCCCATTGGACAGTGTGTGTGTCACAAAACCCCCTGGAGAGTGTGTGTGTCACAATCCATATTGGACATAGTGTGTGTGTGTCACAAACCCCATAGGACAGCGTGTGTGTCACAACACCCATTGGACAGAGTGTGTGTCACAAACCCCATTGGAAAGCCTGTGTGTGTCACAAACACCACTGGACAGAGTGTGTGTAACACACCCCATTGAACAGTGTGTGTGTCACAAACCCCCCTGGACAGTGTGCTAGTCACAATCCCCATTGGACAGCGTGTGTGTCACAAGCCCCATTGGACCGAGTGAGTGTGTCACAAAACCCACTGGACAGCGTGTGTGTCACAGTCCCCATTGGACAGTGTGTTGCAATAAACCCCTTTTGAAAGTGTGTGTGTCACAAACCGCATTGGATAGCGTGTGTGTGTAACAAACCCTATTGGACTGTGTGTGTGTCACAAACACCACTGGACAGCGTGTGTGTCACAAACCCCATTGGACATTGTGTGTGTTACAAAACCCATTGGACAGCGTGTGTGTGTCACAAACCCTAATGGTCAGTGTGTGTGTCACAAACTCCATTGTACAGCGAGTGTTGCACAAGCCCATTGGACAGAATGTCTGTGTCAGAATCCCTATTGGAAAGTGTGTGGGTCACAAACCCCCTTGGACAGCCTGTTTGTCACAAACCCCATTGGACAGAGTGGCTGTCACAAATCCCATTGGAGAGTGTGTTTGTCACAAATCCCATTGGATAGCGTGTGTGTGACACAGGCCCCATTGGACAGCGTGTTTATCACAAATCACACTGGACAGTTTGTTTGTCAAAAACCCCGTTGGACTGAGTGTTTGTGTCACAAACACCATTGGACAGCATGTGTGTCACAATACCCATTGGACAGCAGGCGTGTCACAAACACCATTTAACACCGTGTGTGTGTCACAATGCCCATTGGACAGCCTGTGTGTCACAAGCTCCACTGGACAGAATTTGTGTGTCACAAAACCCATTGGACAGCGTGTGTGTCAGAAACCACACTGGAAAGTGTGTGTGTCATAAACCCCATTGGATAGAGTGTGTGTGTCACAAACCCCATTGGACAGTGTGTGTGTTACGAAACCCATTAGAAAGCAAGCGTTTCACAAACGCCATTGGATACTGTGTGTGTGTCACAATCCCCATTGCACAGAGTGTGTGTGACAAAACTCATTGGACAGTGTGTTTGTCACAAACCCCATCGGACAGTGTGTTTATCACAAACCCCATTGGACAGCGTGTATGTCACGAACCCCATTGGACAGTGTGTGTGTCAGTACCGCTTTGGACAGAGTGTGTGTGTCACAAAACCCATTGGACAGCATGCGTGTCACAAACACCATTGGACAGCGTTTGTGTGTCACAAACCCCATTGGGCAGCATGTTTGTGATCACAATCCCCATTGGACAGAGTGTGTCTGACAAACCCCACTGGACATCGTGTGTGTCACGAACACCATTGGACAGCGAGTGTGTCACAAGCCCCATTGGACAGAGCGTGTGTCACAAACCCCATTGCATAGTGTTTGTTTGTCACAAACCCCATTGGACAGCGTGTGCGTCACAAACCCCCCGGACAGTGTGTTTGTCACAAACCCCATAGGACGGTGTGTTTCTCACAAACACCATTGGAAAGTGTGTGTCACAAATCCCATTGGACAGCGTGTGTGTCACAAATCCCATTGGTCAGCCTGTGTGTGTCACAAACCCCCCTTGTCAGTGTGTGTGTCACAAACCCCATTTGACAGCGTGTGTGTCACAAACACCATTGGAGAGTGTGTGTGTCACAAACCCCATTGGACAGCGTGTGTGTGTCACAAATCCTCCTGGTCAGTGTGTGTGTCACTAACTCCATTGGACAGTGAGTGTCACACAAGCCCATTGGACAGAGTGAGTGTCACAACATCCATTGGACAGCATGCGTGTTACAAACACCATTGGACAGTGTGTGTGTCACAAACCCCATTGGACAGCGTGTGTGTCACAATCCCCATTGGGCAGAGTGTGTGTCATAAACCCCATTGGACAGCGTGTGTGTGTCACAAACCCTCCTGGTCAGTGTGTGTGTCACAAACTCAATTGGACAGCGAGTGTGTCACAAGCCCATTGGACAGAGTGAGTGTCACAACACCCATTGGACAGCATGCATGTCACAAACACCATTGGACAGTGTGTGTGTAACAAACCCAATTGGTCATCGTGTGTGTCACAAAATCCCTTTTACAGCGTGTGTGTGTCATAATACCCCATTGGGAAGCGTGTGTGTCAAAAACCCCATTGGACAGTGTGTGTGTCACAAAACTGTTTGGATAGCAAGTGTGTCACAAAACTGTTTGGATAGCAAGTGTGTCACAAACCCCATTAGAAAGTGTGTGTGTCACAAACCCTATTGGAACGTGTGTGTGTCAGAAACCCCACTGTACAGCGTATGTGTCACGAACCCCATTGGACAGATTGTGTGTTTCACAAACACCAGTGGACAGCATGTTTTTGTCACAAATCCCATTGGACAGAGTGTGTGTCACAAACCCCATTGAACAGCCTGTGTGAGTCACAAACCCCCCTGGTCAGTGTGTGTGTCACAAACCCCATTTGACAGCGTGTGTTTCACAAACACCAATGGACAGAGTGTGTGTCACAAACCCCATTGGACAGCGTGTGTGTGTCACAAACCCTCCTGGTCAGTGTGTGTGTCACAAACCCCATTGGACAGCCTGCGTGTGTCACAAACCCTCGTGGTCAGTGTGTTTGTCACAAACCCCATTGGACAGAGTGGGGGTCAGAAACCCCCATGGACAGTGCGTGTGTCACAAAACCCATTGGACAGCATGCGTGTCACAAACACCATCGGACAGCCTATGTGTGTCACAACTTTCATTGCATACTGTGTGTGTCACAAAACCCATTTGACAACGTGTGTGTCACAAATGCCATTGGACAGAGTGTGTTTGTGACAAACACCATTGGACAGCTTATGTTTCACAAGAACCATTAGACAGAGTGTGTGTCTCACACACACCATTGGACAGCGTGTGTGTCATAAACCCCATTGGACAGAGTGTGTGTGTAACAATACCCATTGGACAGTGTGTGTGTGTCACAAACACCATTGGAAAGTGAGTGTTTCAGAAGGACTATTGGACAGCGTGTGTGTCACAACCCGTTGGACAGACTGTGTGTGTCACAAAACCCACTGCACAGCGTGTGTGTCATGAACCCCTTTGGACAGCGTGTGTGTCACAAGCAATATTGGACAGAGTGTGTGTGTCACAAACCCCTTTGGGAAGTGTATGTGTCACAAATCTCATTGGATAGCGTGTGTGTGTCACAAACCCCATGGGACACCGTGTGTGTGTCAAAAACCCCACTGCACAGAGTGTGTGTCACGAAACCCATTGGACAGCGTGTATGTGTCACAATCCCCATTGGACAGCGTGTGTGTCACAAACGCCATTGGACAGTGTGTGTGTCACAAACCCCACTGGACAGAGTGTGTGTCACGAACCCCATTTGACAGCTTGTGTGTCACAAACACCATTGGACAGTGTGTGTGTCACAAACCCCATTGGACAGCATGCGTGTCACAAACACCATTGGACAGTGTGTGTGTAACAAACCCAATTTGTCGGTCTTTGTGTCTCAAACCCTATGCGACAGCGTGTGTCTGTCACAAACCCCATTGGAAAGTGTGTGTGTCACAAACCCCATTGGAAAATGTGCGTGTCACAAACCCCATTGTATAGTGTGTGTATGTCACAATCCCCATTGGACAGCGTCTGTGTCACAAACCCCATGGGACAGCGTGTGTGTCTCAAACCCCACTGGACATAGTGTGTGTCACGAACCCCATTGGACAGTGTGTGTGTCACAAGCCCATTGGACAGAGTGTGTGTGTCACAAACCTCATTGTACAGCATGTTTGTCGCAATCCCCATTGGACAGCGTGTGTGTCACAAACCCCATTGGACAGAGTGTATGTGACAAACCCCATTGGACAGCGTGTGTGAGTCACAATCCCCATTGGACAGTGTGTGTGTGTCACAAACCCCATTGCACAGTGTGTGTGTCACAAACCGTCATGGACACTGTGTGTGTCACAATCCCCATTGGTGACCGTGTGTGTCACAAACCCCATTGGACAGTGAGTGTCACACAAGCCCATTGGACAGAGTGAGTGTCACAACATCCATTGGACAGCATGCGTGTTACAAACACCATTGGACAGTGTGTGTGTCACAAACCCCATTGGACAGCGTGTGTGTCACAATCCCCATTGGGCAGAGTGTGTGTCATAAACCCCATTGGACAGCGTGTGTGTGTCACAAACCCTCCTGGTCAGTGTGTGTGTCACAAACTCAATTGGACAGCGAGTGTGTCACAAGCCCATTGGACAGAGTGAGTGTCACAACACCCATTGGACAGCATGCATGTCACAAACACCATTGGACAGTGTGTGTGTAACAAACCCAATTGGTCATCGTGTGTGTCACAAAATCCCTTTTACAGCGTGTGTGTGTCATAATACCCCATTGGGAAGCGTGTGTGTCAAAAACCCCATTGGACAGTGTGTGTGTCACAAAACTGTTTGGATAGCAAGTGTGTCACAAAACTGTTTGGATAGCAAGTGTGTCACAAACCCCATTAGAAAGTGTGTGTGTCACAAACCCTATTGGAACGTGTGTGTGTCAGAAACCCCACTGTACAGCGTATGTGTCACGAACCCCATTGGACAGATTGTGTGTTTCACAAACACCAGTGGACAGCATGTTTTTGTCACAAATCCCATTGGACAGAGTGTGTGTCACAAACCCCATTGAACAGCCTGTGTGAGTCACAAACCCCCCTGGTCAGTGTGTGTGTCACAAACCCCATTTGACAGCGTGTGTTTCACAAACACCAATGGACAGAGTGTGTGTCACAAACCCCATTGGACAGCGTGTGTGTGTCACAAACCCTCCTGGTCAGTGTGTGTGTCACAAACCCCATTGGACAGCCTGCGTGTGTCACAAACCCTCGTGGTCAGTGTGTTTGTCACAAACCCCATTGGACAGAGTGGGGGTCAGAAACCCCCATGGACAGTGCGTGTGTCACAAAACCCATTGGACAGCATGCGTGTCACAAACACCATCGGACAGCCTATGTGTGTCACAACTTTCATTGCATACTGTGTGTGTCACAAAACCCATTTGACAACGTGTGTGTCACAAATGCCATTGGACAGAGTGTGTTTGTGACAAACACCATTGGACAGCTTATGTTTCACAAGAACCATTAGACAGAGTGTGTGTCTCACACACACCATTGGACAGCGTGTGTGTCATAAACCCCATTGGACAGAGTGTGTGTGTAACAATACCCATTGGACAGTGTGTGTGTGTCACAAACACCATTGGAAAGTGAGTGTTTCAGAAGGACTATTGGACAGCGTGTGTGTCACAACCCGTTGGACAGACTGTGTGTGTCACAAAACCCACTGCACAGCGTGTGTGTCATGAACCCCTTTGGACAGCGTGTGTGTCACAAGCAATATTGGACAGAGTGTGTGTGTCACAAACCCCTTTGGGAAGTGTATGTGTCACAAATCTCATTGGATAGCGTGTGTGTGTCACAAACCCCATGGGACACCGTGTGTGTGTCAAAAACCCCACTGCACAGAGTGTGTGTCACGAAACCCATTGGACAGCGTGTATGTGTCACAATCCCCATTGGACAGCGTGTGTGTCACAAACGCCATTGGACAGTGTGTGTGTCACAAACCCCACTGGACAGAGTGTGTGTCACGAACCCCATTTGACAGCTTGTGTGTCACAAACACCATTGGACAGTGTGTGTGTCACAAACCCCATTGGACAGCATGCGTGTCACAAACACCATTGGACAGTGTGTGTGTAACAAACCCAATTTGTCGGTCTTTGTGTCTCAAACCCTATGCGACAGCGTGTGTCTGTCACAAACCCCATTGGAAAGTGTGTGTGTCACAAACCCCATTGGAAAATGTGCGTGTCACAAACCCCATTGTATAGTGTGTGTATGTCACAATCCCCATTGGACAGCGTCTGTGTCACAAACCCCATGGGACAGCGTGTGTGTCTCAAACCCCACTGGACATAGTGTGTGTCACGAACCCCATTGGACAGTGTGTGTGTCACAAGCCCATTGGACAGAGTGTGTGTGTCACAAACCTCATTGTACAGCATGTTTGTCGCAATCCCCATTGGACAGCGTGTGTGTCACAAACCCCATTGGACAGAGTGTATGTGACAAACCCCATTGGACAGCGTGTGTGAGTCACAATCCCCATTGGACAGTGTGTGTGTGTCACAAACCCCATTGCACAGTGTGTGTGTCACAAACCGTCATGGACACTGTGTGTGTCACAATCCCCATTGGTGACCGTGTGTGTCACAAACCCCATTGGACAGTGTGTGTGTCACAAACCCTCCTGGACAGTGTCTGTGTCACAATCCCTATTGGACAGTGTGCGTGTCACAAACCCCATTGGACAGCGAGTGCGTCACAAAACCCCCTGGACAGTGTGTTTGTCACAAACCCCATTGGACAGAATATGTGTCAAAAACCCCATTGGACAGCCTGTGTGTGTCACAAACCCCCCGGTCAGTGTGTGTGTCACAAACCCCATTTAAACAGCCTGTGTGTCACAAACACCATTGGACAGTGTTTGTTTCACAAACCCCATTGGACAGCGTGTGTGTGTCACAAACCCTCCTGGTCAGTGTGTGTGTCACAAACCCCATTGGACTGCATGGGTGTCACAAACACTATTGGACACTGTGTGTGCAACAAACCAAATTGGTCAGCGTGTGTGTCACAAACCCCATTGGAAAGTGTGCGAGTCACAAACCCCATTGTATAGTGTGCCTGTCACAAACCCCATTGTATAGTGTGTGTATGTCATAATCCCCATTGGACAGTGTCTTTGTCACAAAACCCATGGGACAGCGTGTGTATGTCACAGTCACCATTGAACAGTGTCTGTGTCAGAAACCCCAATGCACAGCGTGCGTGTCACAATCACCATGTGACAGCCTGTGTGTGTCACAAACCCCGCTGGTCAGTGCGTGTGTCACAAACCCCATTTGACATCGTGTGTTTCACAAACACCATTGGACAGTGTGTGTGTCACAAACCCCATTGGACAGCGTGTGTGTCACAAGCTCAGTGGAGAGAGTGTTTGTCACAAAACCCATTGGAAATTGTCCGTGTCACAAACCCCATTGGACAGTGTGTGTTTCACAAACCCTCCTGGACAGCATCTGTGTCACTATACCCATTTGACAGTGTGCGTGTCCCAAAGCCCATTGGACAGCGTGTGCATCACAAACCCCCCTGGACAGTGTGTTTGTCACAAACCCATTGGACAGTGTGTGTGTCATAAACCCCATTGGACAGCATGTGTGTCACAATCCCCATTAGACAACGTGTGTCTCGGAAACCCCACTGGACAGTGTGTGTCACAAATCCCATTGGACAGTGTGTGTGTCAAAAACCCCATTGGACAGCCTGTGTGTGTCACAAAGCCCCCAGGTCAGTGTGTGTGTCACAAACCCCACTTGACAGCGTGTGTGTCACAAACACCATTGGACAGTGTGTGTGTCACAAACCCCATTGGACAGCGTGTGTGTCACAAGCCCAATGGACAGAGTGTGTGTCACAAAACCCATTGGACAGCATGCGTGTCACAAACACCATTGGACAGTGTGTTTGTAGCAAACCCAGTTGGTCGGCGTGTGTGTCACAAACCCCATGGGACAGCGTGTGTGTGTCACAAAACCCATTGGACAGCCTGTGTGTGTCACAAACCCCCCAGGTCAAGTGTGTGTGTCACAAACCCCATTTGACAGCGTGTGTGTCACAAACACCATTGGACAGTGTGTGTGTCACAAACCCCATTGGACAGCGTGTGTGTGTCACAAACCCTCCTGGTCTGTGTGTGTGTCACAAACCCCATTGGACAGCGTGTGTGTCACAATCCCAATGGACAGAGTGTGTGTCACAAAACCCATTGTATAGTGTGTGTATGTCACAATCCCCATTGGACAGCGTCTGTGTCACAAACCCCATGGGACAGCGTGTTTGTGTCAGAAACCCCACTGCACACACTGTGTGTCACGAACCCCATTGGACAGCGTGTATGTGTCACAATCCTCATTGGACAGCGTGTGTGTCACAAACCCCATTGGACAGAATCTGCGTCACGAACCCCATTGGACAGTGTGAGCTGACCCTGGCAACTACAGGCCTGTCAGCCTGACCTCGGTGCCTGGCAGGGTTATGGAGCAGATCATCCTGAATGGAATCACACAGCACCTTCAGGATGGACAAGGGATCAGACCCAGCCAGCATGGGTTTAGGAGAGGCTGGTCCTGTCTGACCAACCTAATGTCCTTTTATGATCAGGTGACTCACCTGGTGGATGAGGGGAAAGCTGTGGATGTGGTCTATCTGGACTTCAGCAAGGTCTTTGACACTGTCTCCCATAATATACTCTTGCAAAAGCTGGTAGCCCACGGCTTGGACAAGTTTACTCTACGCTGGGTTAAGAACTGGCTGGAGGGCCGGGCCCAGAGAGTGCTGGTGAATGGGGCTGCATCCAGCTGGCGGCCAGTCACTAGTGGTGTTTCCCAGGGGTCAGTGTTGGGTCCAGTCCTGTTTAACATCTTTATTGATGATTTCGATGAGGGGATTGAGACCATCATCAGCAAATTTGCTGATGACACCAAGTTGGGAGGGAGTGTCGACCTGCTGGAAGGCAGGAGGGCTCTGCAGAGGGATCTGGATAGACTGGAAAAATGGGCTGATTCCAATGGGATGAAGTTCAATAAGGCCAAATGCCGGGTGCTGCACTTTGGTCACAACAACCCCCTGCAGCGCCACAGGCTGGGCACAGAGTGGCTGGAGAGCAGTCAGACAGAAAGGGACCTGGGGGTACTAATTGACAGGAAGCTCAACATGAGCCAACAGTGTGCCCAGGTGGCCAAGAAGGCAAATGGTATCCTGTCCTGTATCAAAAACAGCGTGGTCAGCAGGACAAGGGAAGTGATCCTTCCCCTGTACTCTGCATTGGTGAGGCCACACCTGGAGTATTGTGTTCAGTTCTGGGCCCCTCAGTTCAGGAAAGACATTGAAGTGCTGGAGCGGGTGCAGAGAAGAGCAACACGACTGGTGAAGGGACTTGAACATAAGACCTATGAGGAGAGGCTGAGGGAGCTGGGGTTGTTTAGTCTAGAGAAGGGGAGGCTTAGAGGTGACCTCATCACTCTCTATAACTACCTGAAGGGAAGTTATAGCCAGGTGGGGATTGGTCTCTTCTCCCAGGCAGTTAGCAATAGGACAAGGGGGCATGGGCTTAAACTCTACCAGGGGAAATTTAGGCTGGATATTAGAAAGAAATTCTTTACAGAGAGAGTGATCAGGCACTGGAATGGCCTGCCCAGGGAGGTAGAGGACTCGCCGTCCCTGGAGGTTTTTAAACTGAGATTGGACATGGCACTTAGTGCGAAGATCTAGTAAACAGACTAGAGTTGGACCAAGGGTTGGACTCGATGATCTCTGAGGTCTTTTCCAACCCAGTCGATTCTGTGATTCTGTGATTCTGTGATTCTGTGATTCTGTGATTCTGTGATTCTGTGATTCTGTGATTCTGTGATTCTGTGTGTGTGTCACAAGCCCATTGGACAGAGTGTGTGTGTCACAAACCCCATTGGATAGCGTTTGTGTGTCACAAACCCCATGGGACAGCGTGTGTGTGAAACTAAACCCACTGGACAGAGTGTGTGTCACGAACACCATTGGACAGCGTGTATGTGTCACAATCCCCATTGGACAGCGTGTGTGTCACAAACCCCCCTGGACAGATTGTGTGTGTCACAAACCCCATTGGACAGTGTGTGTGTCACAAACCCCATTGGACAGTGTGTGTGTCATAAACCCCATTGGACAGCATGTGTGTCACAATCCCCATTAGACAACGTGTGTCTCAGAAACCCCATTGGACAGTGTGTGTCACAAGTTCCATTGGACAGTGTGTGTGTCAAAAACCCCATCGGTAAGCCTGTGTGTGTCACAAACCCCCCAGGTCAGTGTGTGTGTCACAAACCCCATTTGAAAGCGTGTGTGTCACAAACACCATTGGAAAGTGTGTGTGTCACAAACCCTATTGGACAGCGTGTGTGTCACAAGCCCAATGGACAGAGTGTGTGTCACAAAACCCATTGGACAGCATGCTTGTCACAAACACCATTGGACAGTGTGTTTGTAGGAAACCCAGTTGGTCGGCGTGTGTGTCACAAACTCCATTGGAAAGTGTGTGTGTCAGAAATCCCATTGGAAAGTGTGCGTGTCACAAACCCCATTGTATAGTGTGTCTATGTCACAATCCCCATTGGACAGCGTCTGTGTCACAAACCCCAATGCAGAGCATGTGTGTCACAAACACCACTGGACAGAGTGTGTGTGTGAAAATCCCCATTGGACAGTGTGCGTGTTCACAAAACCGACTGGATAGCATGTGTGTGACAAACCCCATTAGAAAGTGTGTGTGTCACAAACCCCTTTGTACAGTGTGTGTGTCACAAACCCCATTGGAAAGTTTGTGTGTCACAAACCCCGTTGGATAGCGTGTGTGTGTCACAAACACTACTGGACAGTGTGTGTGTCACAAACCCCATTGGACAGCGTGTTTGTCACAATCCCCATTGTACAGCGTGTTTGTCACAAGCTCCATTGGACAGAGTGCGTGTGTCACACACCCCAATGTACAGCGTGTGTGTCTTAAACCCCATTGGACAGTGTGTGAGTGTCACAACCCCCATTGGACAGTGTGTGTATGTCACAAACCCCATTGGACAGCGTGTGTGTCACAAAAAGCCATTGGATAGCGTGTATGTCACAAACACTATTGGAGAGCGTGTGTGTCACAAGCCCATTGGATAGCGTCTGTGTGTCACAAACCCAATGGGACAGCATGTGTGTGTCACTGAACCCACTGGACAGCGTGTGTGTCACGAACCCCATTGAACAGCGTGTGTGTCACAAGCCCAATGGACAGAGTGTGTGTCACAAACCTCATTTGACAGTGTGTGTGTAACGAACCCAATTGGTCAGCGTGTGTGTCACAAACACCATTGGACAGAGTGTTTGTGTCACAATCCCCATTGGACAGTGTGTGTGTGTCACAAACCCCATTGGACAGTGTGTGTGTCACAATCCCCATTGGACAGCAACTGTGTCACAAACCCCAATGCACAGCGTGTGTGTCACAAACCCCATTAGAAAGTGTGTGTTTGAGAAACCCCATTGGATAGCGTGTGTGTGTCACAAACCCTATCGGACAGTGTGTGTGTCACAAACCCCATTAGAAAGTGTGTGTCACGAACCCCATTGGACAGATTGTGTGTTTCACAAACCCCATTGGACAGCATGCGTGTCACAAGAACTATTGGACAGAGTGTGTGCGTCACAAACCCCATTGGACAGTGTGTGTGTGTCACAAACCCTATTGGAAAGGGTGTGTGTCACAAACCCCATTGGAAAGAGTGTGGGTCAGAAACCCCCGTTGACAGTGCGTGTGTCACAAAACCCATTGGACAGCGTGTGTGTCACAAACCCCATTGGACAGCCGGTGTGTGTCACAAACCCCCCAGGTCAGTGTGTGTGTCACAAACCCCATTTGACAGCGTGTGTGTCACAAATTCCATTGGACAGCGTGTGTGTGTCACAAACCCTCCTGGTCAGAGTTTGTGTCACAAACCCCATTGGACAGCGTGTGTGTCAAAAGCCCAATGGACAGAGTGTGTGTCACAAAACCCATTGGACAGCATGTGTGTCACAAACACCATTCGACAGTGTGTGTGTAACAAAACCAATTGGTCGGCGTGTTTGTCACAAACCCCATGGGACAGCATGTGTGTGTTACAAACCCCATTGGAAAGTGTGCTTGTCACAAACCCCATTGGAAAGTGTGTGTGTCACAAAACCCATTGGAAAGTGTGCGTGTCACAAACCCCATTGGATAGGTTGTGTATATCACAGTCCCCATTGGATAGCGTCTGTGTCACAACCCCGTGGGACAGTGTGTGTATGTCACAATCCCCATTGGACAGAGTCTGTGTCAGAAACCCCAATGCACAGCGTGTGCTTCACAAACACCTTCGGACCAAGTGTGTGTGTTACCATCCCCATTGTACCGTGTGTGTCACAAACCCCATTAGAAAGTGTGTGTGTCACAAACCCCATTGGATAGCGTGTGTGTGTCACAAACCCTATCGGACAGTGTGTGTGTCACAAACCCCATTAGAAAGTGTGTGTCACGAACCCCATTGGACAGATTGTGTGTTTCACAAACCCCATTGGACAGCGTGCGTGTCACAAGAACTATTGGACAGAGTGTGTGCGTCACAAACCCCATTGGACAGTGTTTGTGTGTCACAAACCCTATTGGAAAGGGTGTGTGTCACAAACCCCATTGGAAAGAGTGGGGGTCAGAAACCCCCATAGACAGTGCGTGTGTCACAAAACCCATTGGACAGCGTGTGTGTCACAAACCCCATTGGAAAGTGTGCGTGACACAAACCCCTTTGGATGGCGTGTGTGTGTCACAAACCCTATTGGACAGTGTGTATGTCACAATCCCCATTGGACAGCGCGTGTGTGACAAGACCCATTGGACAGAGTGTGTGTGTCACAAACCCCTTTGGACAGCGTGTGTGTCACAAACCCCATTGGACAGTGTCTATGTGTCACAAACCCTCCTGGTCATTGTGTGTGTCACAAACCCCATTCGACAGCGTTTGTGTCACAAGCCCAATGGACAGAGTGTGTGTCACAAGCCCATTGGACAGCATGCGTGTCACAAACACCATTGGACAGTCTGTGTGTAACAAACCCAATTGGTCAGCGTGTGAGTCACAAAACGCATGGTACAGCGTGTGTGTCACAAACCCCATTGGAAAGTGTGAGTTTCACAAACCCCATTGGATAGCGTGTGTATGTCACAGTCCCCATTGGACAGCATCTGTGTCAAAAACCCCATGGGATAGCGTGTGTGTGTAACAATACCTCTTGGACAGTGTGTGTGTGTCACAAACCCCTTTGGACAGTGTGTGTGTCACAAACCCCATTGGAAAGTGTGTGTGTCACAAATCCCATTGGACAGTGTGTGTGTGTCACAAACTCAATTGGAAAGTGTGTGTGTCACAAACCCCATTAGAAAGTGTGCGTGGTCACAAACCCCTTCGGATAGCGTGTGTGTGTCACAAACCCCACTGGACAGCGTGTTTGTCACGAAGACCGTTAGACAGCGTGAGTGTGACAAGACCCATTGGAAAGAGTGTGTGTTTCACAAACCCCGTTGGACAGCGTGTGTGTCACAATACCCATTGGACAGAGTCTGTGTGTCACAATTCCCTTTGGACAGCGTGTGTGTCACAAAACCCATTGGACAGAGTTTGTGTCACAATCCCCATTGGACAGTGTGTGTGTGTCACAAACACCATTGGACAGTGTGTGTGTCACAAACCGAATTGGTCTGCGTGTCTTTACAAAACCCATGGTACAGCGTGCGTGTGTCACAAACCCCATTGGAGAGTGTGTGTTTCACAAAACCCATTGGATAGCATGTGTGTCACAAGCCCCATGAGAAAGTGTGCGTGTCACAAACCCCATTGTATAGAATGTAGCATGTCACAAACCCCATTGCACAGTGTGTGTGTCACAAAAACCTTTGGACAGAGTGTGTGTGTCCACAAACCCCATTGGACAGAGTGTGTGTCACAGTCCCCATTGGACAGCGTGTGTTTCACAAACACCATTGGACAGCATGCGTGTCACAAACACCATTGGAGAATGTGTGTGTGTCAAAAACCCCATTGGACAATGTGTGTGTGTCACAATCCCCATTGGACTGCGTGATTGTGTGACAAACAGAGTTGGACATACTGTGTGATACAAACTCCATTGGACACAGTGTGTGGCACGAACCCCATTGGACACTGTGTGTGTCACAAACGCCATTGGACAGTGTGTGTGTCACAAAACCGATTGGATAGTGTGCGTGTCACAAACCCCATTAGAAAGTGTGTGTTTCAGAAACCCCATTGGATAGCGTGTGTGTGTCACAAACCCTATTGGACAGTGTGTGTGTCACAAACCCCACTGGATAGAGTGTGCGTCACAAACCATATTAGAAAATGTGTGTGTCACAAATCCCATTGAAAAGCGTGTGTGTCACTAACCCTATTGGACAGTGTGTGTGTTACAATCCTCATTGGACAGTGTGTGTGTCACAAAACCGATTGGATAGCGTGTGTGTCACAAACCCCATTAGAAAGTGTGTGTTTCGGAAACCCCATTGGAAAGTGTGTGTGTCACAAACCCTATTGGACAGTGTGCGTGTTACAAACCCCACTGGACAGCGTGTGTGTCACGAACCCCATTGGACAGATTGTGTGTTTCACAAACCTCATTGGACAGCGTGTGTGTCACAAGAACCATTGGACAGAGTGTGTGTGTCACAAACACCATTGGACTGCGTGTGTGTCATAAACTGCATTGGACAGCGTGTGAGTGTCACAATACCCATTGGACAGCGTGCGTGCGTCACAAACCCCTTTGGACAGTGTGTGTGTTTCACAAACCCTATTGGAAAGGGTGTCAAAAACCCATTGGACAGCATGCATGTCACAAACACCATCGGACTGTGTGTAACAAACCCAATTGGTCGGCCTGTGTGTCACAAACCCCATGAGATAGCGTGTGTGTGTCAAAAACCCCATAGGAAAGTGTGTGTGTCACAAACAGCATTGGAAAGTGTGCATGTCACAAACCCCATTGTATAGTGTGTGTATGTCACAATCCCCATTGGACAGCGTCTGTTTCACAAACCCCATGGGACAGCGTGTGTGTGTCACAAACCCCACTGCACAGAGTGTGTGTCACGAAACCCATTGGACAGCGTCTATGTGTCACAATCTCCGGTGGACACCGTGTGTGTCACAAACCCCATTAGAAAGTGTGTGTTTCACATACTCCATTGTATAACATGTGTGTGTCACAAACTCTATTGGACAGTGTGTGTGTCACCAACCCCCTTGGACAGTGGGTGTGTCATAAACCCCATTGGACAGCGTGTGTGTTTCACAATACCCACTGGACAGCGTGTGTGTGTCTCAAACCTCATTGGACAGTGGGTGTGTCAATAACCATATTGGAAAGTGTGTGTGTCACAAAGCCCATGGGACAGCTTGTATGTGTCACAAACCCCATTGGAAAGTGTGTGTGTCACAAACCCCATTGGACGGCTTTTGTGTCACAATCCCCAATGCACAGCGTTTGTATGTCACAGTCACCATTGGACAGCGTCTGTGTCACAAACCCCAATGCACAGCGTGTGTGTCACAAACACCATTGGACAGCCTGTGTGTGTCACAAACCCCGCTGATCAGTGTGTTTGTCAGAAACCCATTTGACATCGTGTGTGTCACAAACAACATTGGACAGAGTGTGTGTGTCACAATCCCCATTGGACAGTGTGTGTGTCACAAACTCCATTGGACAGAGTGTGTGTCATAAACCGCATTGCACAGCGTGTGTTTGTCACAATACCCATTGGACAGTGTGTGTGTGTCACAAAATCCATTGGACAGCGTGTGCGTCACAAACCCCATTGGAATGTGTGTGCGTCACAAACACTCCTGGTCAGTGTGTGTTTCACAAACCCCATTGGACAGTGTGTGTGTCACAAACCCCATTGGACAGCATGTGTGTCACAAACTCCATTGGACAGCATGTGTGTCACAAACACCATTGGACAGTGTGTGTGCAACAAACCCAATTGGTCGGCGTGTGTGTCACAAATCCCATGGGACAGCGTGTGTGTGTCATAAACCCCATTGGAAAGTGTGGGTGTCACAAAGCCCTTTGGAAAGTGTGCGTGTCACAAACCCCATTATATAGTGTATGTATGTCACAATCTCCATTGGACAGCGTCTGTGTCACAAACCCCATGGTACAGCGTGTGTATGTCGCAGTCAACATTGGACACCGTCTGTGTTCACAAACCCCAATGCACAGCGTGTGTGTCACAAACAGCATTGGACAGCCTGTGTGTGTCACAAACCCCACTGGTCATAGCATAGCGTGTGTGTTCACACACCCCATAAGAATGTGTGTGTTTCACAAAACCCATTGGATCGCTTTGTGTGTCACAAACGCCATGGGACAGTGTGTGTGTGAAACTAAACCCACTGGAGAGAGTGTTTGTCAGGAACCCCATTGGACAGCGTGAATGTGTCACAATCCCCATTGGACTGCGTGTGTGTCACAAACCCCATTGGACAGCGTGTGCGTCACAAACCCCCCTGCACAGTGTGTTTGTCACAATTCCCATTGGACAGTGTGTGTGTCATAAACCCCTTTGGACAGCATGTGTGTCACAATCCCCATTGGACAGCGTGTGTCTCAGAAACCCCATTGGACAGTGTGTGTCACAAATCCCATTGGACAGCGTGTGTGTCACAAACCCCATTGGATAGCGTGTGTGTCACAAACACTACTGGAGAGCGTGTGTGACACAAGCCCTTTGGACAGAGTGTGTGTGTCACAAACCCCATTGGATAGCGTTTGTGTGTCACAAACCCCATGGGACAGCGTGTGTGTGAAACTAAACCCACTGGACAGAGTGAGTGTCACGAACCCCACTGGACAGCGTGTATGTGTCACAATCCCCATTGGACAGCGTGTGTGTCAAAAACACCATTGGACAGACTGTGTGTGTCACAAACCCCGTTGGAAAGCGTGTGCGTCACAAACCCTCCTGGACAGTGTGTTTGTCACAAACCCCATTGGATAGTGTGTGTGTCAAAAACCCCATTGGACAGTATGTGTGTCACAATCCCCATTGCACAGCGTGTGTCTCAGAAACCCCATTGGACAGTGTGTGTCACAAATCCCATTGGACAGCGTGTTTTTTTCACAAACCCCACTGGACAGAGTGTGTGTCACGAACCCCATTGGAGAGCGTGTATGTGTCACAATCCCCATTGGAAAGCGTGTGTGTCACAAACCCCATTGGACAGTGTGTGTGTCACAAACCCCACAGGACAGAGTGTTTGTCACGAACCCCATTGGACAGTGTGTGTGTCACAAGCCCATTGGACAGAGTGTATGTCACAAAACCCCTTTGTAAAGTGTTTGTGTGACAAACCCCATTAGACAGTGTGTGTGTGTCACAAAACCCATTGGAAAGTGTGTGTGTCAGAAACCCCTTTGGACAGCGTCTGTGTCACAAACCCCAATGCACAGCGTGTGTGTCACAAACACCATTGGACAGAGTGTGTGTTTCGCAGTCCCCATTGGACAGTGTGTGTGTCACAAAACGTATTGGATAGTGTGTGTGTCACAAACCCTATTAGAAATTGTGTGTTTCACAAACCCCATTGTATAGCGTGTGTGTGTCACAAACTCTATTGGACAGTGTGTGTGTCACAAACCCCACTGGACAGCGTGTTTGTCACGAACCCCATTGGACAGAGTGTCTGTGTCACAAATCCCCTTGGACAGCGTGTGTGTCATAATATCATTGGACAGCGTGTGTGTGTCACAATACCCATTGGACAGCGTGTGTGTGTCACAAACCCCATTGGACAGTGTGTATGTCAGAAACCCCGTTGGAAAGTGTGTGTGTCATAAACTCCATGGAACAGAGTGTGTGTGTAACAAACCCCTTTGGAAAGTGTGTGTGTCACAAACCTCATTAGAGAGTGTGTGTGTCACAAACCCCACTGGAGAGAGTGGGGTTCAGAAACCCCCATTGACAGTGCGTGTGTCACAATATCCATTGGACAGCATGCGTGTCTCAAACACCATTGGGCAGCGTATGTGTGTCACAATCCTCATTGCACAGTGTGTGTGTCTCAAACCCCATTTGACAGCGTGTGTGATACAAACGCAATCAGAGAGAGTGTTTGTGTGACAAACACCATCGGACAGTGTGTGTGTCACAATCCCTATTGTACAGTGTGTTTGTGACAAACCCCATTGGACAGCATGTGTGTGTATCAATCCCCATTGCACAGCATGTTTGTCACAAAACCCCCTGGACAGTGTGTGTGTCACAAACCCCACTGGATAACGTGTGTGTGTGTCATAAAGACCATCTGACGGCGTGTGTGTCACAATCCCCATTGGACAGTGTGTGTTTCACAAAACCCATTGGATAGCGCATGTGTGTCACAAACCCCACTGGACAGCGTGTGTGTCACGCACCCCATTGGACAGCGTGTGAGTCACATGACCCATTGGACAGAGTGTGTGTGTCACAATCCCCATTGGACAGCGTGTTTGTCACAAACCCCATGGGACAGAGTGTGTGTCCAGAAACCGCATTGGACAGTGTGTGTGCCAGAAAACCTATTGAACAGTGTGTGTGTCACAAACCCCATTGGACAGCGTGTGTGTGTAACAATACCCATTGGACAGTGTGTCTGTCACAAAACCCATGGGACAGTGTGTGTGTGTGTCACAATCCCCAATGTACAGTGTGTCTGTCACAAACCCCATGGGACAGAGAGTGTGTGTAACAATACCCATTGGACACTGTGTGTGTCACGCACGCCATTGGACAGTGTGTGTGTCATAAACCCCATTGGGCAGTATGTGTGTCACAATCCCCAGTGGACAGCATGTGGTTCACAAACCCCATTGGACAGTGTGCGTGTCATATAGCCCACTGGACACGTGTGTGTCACAAACACCCATGGACAGTGTGAGTGTCACAAACCCCATTGGACATCGTGTGTGTCACAATGCCCTTTGGACAGTGTGTGTGTCACAAACCCCATTGGACAGTGTGTGTGTGTCACAATCCCCAATGGACAGTGTGTCTGTCACAAACCCCATGGGACAGAGTGTGTGTGTCACAAACCGCCTTGGACAGCGTGTGTGTCACAAACTCTATTGGACAGTGTGTGTGTCACAAAACGTATTGGATAGTGTGTGTGTCACAAACCCTATTAGAAATTGTGTGTTTCACAAACCCCATTGTATAGCATGTGTGTGTCACAAACTCTATTGGACAGTGTGTGTGTCACAAACCCCACTGGACAGCGTGTTTGTCACGAACCCCATTGGACAGAGTGTCTGTGTCACAAATCCCCTTGGACAGCGTGTGTGTCATAATATCATTGGACAGCGTGTGTGTGTCACAATACCCATTGGACAGCGTGTGTGTGTCACAAACCCCATTGGACAGTGTGTATGTCAGAAACCCCGTTGGAAAGTGTGTGTGTCATAAACTCCATGGAACAGAGTGTGTGTGTAACAAACCCCTTTGGAAAGTGTGTGTGTCACAAACCTCATTAGAGAGTGTGTGTGTCACAAACCCCACTGGAGAGAGTGGGGTTCACAAACCCCCATTGACAGTGCGTGTGTCACAATATCCATTGGACAGCATGCGTGTCTCAAACACCATTGGGCAGCGTATGTGTGTCACAATCCTCATTGCACAGTGTGTGTGTCTCAAACCCCATTTGACAGCGTGTGTGATACAAACGCAATCAGAGAGAGTGTTTGTGTGACAAACACCATCGGACAGTGTGTGTGTCACAATCCCTATTGTACAGTGTGTTTGTGACAAACCCCATTGGACAGCATGTGTGTGTATCAATCCCCATTGCACAGCATGTTTGTCACAAAACCCCCTGGACAGTGTGTGTGTCACAAACCCCACTGGATAACGTGTGTGTGTGTCATAAAGACCATCTGACGGCGTGTGTGTCACAATCCCCATTGGACAGTGTGTGTTTCACAAAACCCATTGGATAGCGCATGTGTGTCACAAACCCCACTGGACAGCGTGTGTGTCACGCACCCCATTGGACAGCGTGTGAGTCACATGACCCATTGGACAGAGTGTGTGTGTCACAATCCCCATTGGACAGCGTGTTTGTCACAAACCCCATGGGACAGAGTGTGTGTCCAGAAACCGCATTGGACAGTGTGTGTGCCAGAAAACCTATTGAACAGTGTGTGTGTCACAAACCCCATTGGACAGCGTGTGTGTGTAACAATACCCATTGGACAGTGTGTGTGTCACAAACCCCTCTGGAAACTGTCTGTCACGAACGCCATTAGACAGTGTGTTTGTCACAAACCCCCCTGGACAATGTGTGTGTCACAATCTCCAGTGGACAGCGTGTGTATCACAAACCACTGTGGACACTGTGTGTGTCACAAAAACCCATGGACAGTGTGCGTGTCACAAACCCCATTGGACATCGTGGGTGTCATAATGCTCTTTGGACACTGTGTGTGTCACAAACCCCATTGGACAGAGTGTGTGTGTCACAAAACCCATTGGACAGTGTGTGTGTCACAAAACCCCCTGGACAGTGTGTGTGTCACAAACAGCATTGGACAGAGTGTGTGTGACAAACCCCATTGGACAGCGTGTGTGTCACATATCCGCCAGGATAGTGAGTGTGTCACAAACCCCCTGGACAGCGTGTGGGTCACAAACCCCGTTGGACAGCGGGTGTGTCACAAGCCCCATTGGACAGCGTGTGTGTTGCAAACCCCTGTGGACACTGTGTATGTCACAAAACCCATTAGAAAGTGTGTGTCACAAACCCCCTGGATAGTACGTCACAAACCCCCTGGACAGCGTGTGTCACAAAACCCATTGGACAGCCTGTGTGTCAAAAACACGGTTGGACAGTGGGTGTGTGTGGCAGACGGCAACCCCCCTCCCTCTTTTAATATGGCACATCTTCCCCTTTCTCTGCTATTTGAGGCTAACAGCTTCTTTTGTCTGGCCCAGAACACCCTGGCTCCTGGGACATTAGAAGAAGGGAGTGCCAAGGCACACTGGGCTGCTCCCAGTGTGGGGGATGTTTGAGGGCTTCAGGGGCACCCACACTCAGTGTGGGGGGTGCAGAGAAGCTTATACAATGCCTACAGTCAGGTCTGATCAGATAACAAAACGGGACTCTCGTCGAGACTCCGCCCATTGCCGCGGGTCTCTTGGAGCACGAGCTTAGCCACTGCCGCCACGAGAGCCCCCCTCCCCGGGATGGAGACTCCGCTTGCCTCGCCGCCACGGTGTAAGTAAAACTTCTTGCAGGATTGCGAGTATATTTTCTTTCCGTGCACATTTGCACAAGTACTTTATTTCCTCGCACAATCGCGAGTGGCGTCCGAGAGCCCCTCGCACAATCGCGAGTATATTTTCCTCCCGTGCTTCCACATAAGCACGTGTAGGATTCCGTGCACATTTGCACGTGTAAAATAACTCTCGCAGGACTGCGAGCGTATTATAAATTTACTCTCGCGACATCGCGAGTGCACACTTTCCGTACTCACTGCGAGTACGTGTATCTCTATAAAAATAATCCCACACCGTTCTTAGGCAAGTGTGTACTCCTCCGGGACTCGGGGACGGCTCCGGCATTGTTTTGGTGAAGCCACGTGCACGCACTCTGTGGACCTCCTGTTGTATTAGTGGCTGCCCCTCTCAATAATTTCCTCCACTGATATCCGAACCTGTATTTAAGTCACATTCGGAGTGCTAAAACCCTGTGCCTCGCTGGTCTAATAAAAGTTGGTTTTGGACCTTGTGGTCCCTAAAATTGACCTGTGGGTTGCTCTGTGACAATTTCTGGCGTAGTCGTGCAGGATATCAGAGATGGAGGAATTATTTGGAGGGTTGAGTAATATCTCTGCAGTAATCTGGGGTCTTGTAGTTATAGGGTCTGCGGTGTGTGCCAGTTTGAGTGTTTACTTAAAGGTAACACAGGATCTGTGTAAACTTAAGGACCGAATGGAGGAAAACCTTTCACGGGAGAGTGAACGATTTGACTCTTTAAGGCAGGATTTTTCGTGGCAAAACAAACAGTTTGACTCTTTAAAGAAAAACCTCTCATGGCAAAATGAGCAGTCCGAGATTGTTAAGCAGGACCTCTCGCGACAAAGCGAATGGTTTGACTCTTTAAAGGAGGACTTTTCGCGGCAAAGCAAACAGTTTGATTCTTTAAAGCAAAGCCTTTCGTGGCAGAGTGAGCAGTCTGACTTTCTTAAGCAGGACTTTGCGCAGCAGAGCGAAAAGTTTGACTCTTTGAAACAAAACCTTTTGCGGCAAAGCGAACAGTTTGAGTCTTTAATACAGGACTTTTCGCGGCAAAGCATACGGTCAGATTATTTAGAACAGAGGTTTGGCTTGTTAGAACAGAAACTTGGTTTTTTGGAACAGAAACTTGAGTTTTTGTTATTTAATATAAGAACCGCCTCTAGTGTCTCCCCCGTTCAGGCGTGCGCCTCGGCCCCCCCGATTCTCGACAAAGATACTGATTCTGAAAACAGTGTTGATGTGTGGGGGGTAGAAACAAAGGACGTGCGTCCTCTTATTAGAACTGAGACACATACGGATGGACGAGGCAGAAATCCGCGCACGGCTACCCATAGCACGCCATATTCAGGACTGGAGCTAGGGGATTTACAAACTAGATTCTCACGGAAGCCGGGCGAAACAGAGACTGAATATCTTTGGCGCGTTTCGCTTACTGGGGGTGACAGAATATTATTGAGTAAGGATGAGGCCACAGGTTTCTGGGGCCCAGGGGTATTTTTAAGTGATGGTCCAGACGGTGATCAGTCCATTACATCTCATGTCGCTTACTGGGCTGGTGGTATAGACCCCAGGGAACGTGGGGAGCCAGTGGCAATTGTTATAAAAGGTTTATCAGATCTTGCCGAGGGAGTTCAAAAGGCGGCTTGTATACAAGCAATGTATGAAAGAGGCCGGCAGTCCCCCCCTATGGCGGCGCCGGTGGATCCGGTCCACCTTCGGCTGCTTATTAAAGGACTACCGGATGCCTTAAAAATATATGTCCAGTCCCTTAAGGAAAAAATTCAGGGGGCTATTGATCGTAATAAGCAAAATCCCCGAAGTGCTCCTGAACATGTATTAACCTGGGCGGAAATTTTACACAATGTGGTTACACATGGGCGCGAGATGGGGTGGGTAGACCCGAGCGGCAGCCCGTGTAGAAGCCGGACGGTCCGGAAGATGAGCCGAGCCGAGCCTCTTCAGGGACCGCCCCCCACTAGGCCGCCCCCCCCGTCACAGAAACCGGAGCGTTTTCCAAATCAGAGTAGCAGCTTGCAGCGGGGCGACCTGTGGCGCCGCGCAGCCGCTTTGGGAGTGCCCCGAACACTGTTACATAAGCTTTCCACTGAGCATTTACAGGAGCTAGTGGAATATTTAGAGGGAAGATCAGAGAACCAAGAGGAGGCACCGGTAACCGCCCCCCTCCCTGAGGACAAGCGAAACACTAACCCGTTCGTATCCTCACAAAGGGAGTCAAAAAACTAGTAAAAGCGGATGGGAACCGGGACCGCCCCACCCGCTTTGTATTTTCTTGCCAATGGTCCAGTGATAAAGAGCCATACATACATATCCCCGTGGGTCCAAGGCGGATAAGTGTGAAATTTCTAATTGACACGGGCGCACAAATCAGTGTTTTGAACAGGCGGCAAGCTGACAAACTTGGGATTAAACCATCAAGGAAAGCCATCAATATAGTGGGGGTAACGGGTGTAGCAGAGAGGTGTCCTTTAGCTCGAACCCACCTTTTGCTGCCTGGGGAAAAGAGGACAACGGCTGTGGAAGTTGCCCTGAGCCCTTATAAGGCGAACATATTGGGATTCGATATTTTGGCAGGTAGACGGTGGTGCTTACCTAATGGAGAGATTTGGAGCTTTGGGAGTCACAGAGCAGAGGTAGCCCGTATTAGAATATTGCCATTTACCTCTGCACCCTTGCAGCCCGAAAGAACCACTGACATTAGGATTTTGCAACTTGCTCCTGCTCCACCCACATCTACAATAACCTGTACCCCACGATACCCCCTGCCAAATGCAGCAAAACGGGGCACTACGGAGGTTATTAATGATCTTGAAGAAAGACAAATAATTAGCCGCGGTGTCCAGACGGCCCCCTCCCCGTACCGGCAACACGGGCGGTCCGGCATAGCAAAGCCCCACCCCGCGAGTGCCGGCCACTGCCCCGGGACTAGCGGTGCAAGACGGAGCAGCCTGAGAAAGCTGCTAGAAACACATGTCCAGTACGGGCATAACCCGAAAAACGGAGGCAAACCTCCCCCCGTAAAACTTCTGTCGCCTCCCGGCTGGCCGCCCCCCCCGCCACCATTCCGGGCATCCAAGTCCTGGTGGTGTGGGGCGGGGCAGCCCGGCCTCGCGAGCGCTGGCAGGCAACCACCTTCCCCGGGTTGGCCACCTCCCCCCCGCTCGCTGCGGGCGGGAGCGCCCCCCCCCCCACTCTTGCGAACTGGAAAAGAAAAAAAAAAGGGGAAAAAAAGCCGCGGCTTGGGACCAGTGACCCCGCCCCGGCTCAGTGCTCTCTGAGGGTCAGAAGCAGCTCCCATTAGGACCCGGCAATGTGCCTCAACACTGCTGCTTACTGAAAGTAGCTGCTAATATTACTTGCTATCAAAAAAAAATTTACTGGCACTCCACTGCAGCTAAATGGGGCATTATGGAGGTCATTAACGATTTTGATAAAGAGTCAATAACAGGAAACCACTCGATAAAGACCCACCCCCAGAACAAAAGGTCCAAGAGATATTTTCTGCTCAGAACCTTCTGAGCTAGTTCAACATGTTAACTATGAAAGGCCGGTTCCAAAGGGACCGAGATCTGTTTTTTGTGTTTTCTTGCAGGGCGAAGGAAGATGACGGGGTGGAAGAAGATTCACCTAACACCAGCAAGGGATGGAAGAGCATCCAGATGCCTTGGAAACAACACCAACAATGACAGGGTGGAAGAGGATCCAGCTAACACCACCAAGCCATTCAGAAGGAAGGCAGCCACAGGAATGGAAACACTAACGAACTGTGACTGATGCTGGGACTCAATAATTACCTTGGGCAATTGTTGATTGTTGTAATTACTTCAATTCTATTCTTGATTGTTATTAATAACTGTTTGGAGGGGTAAGTCAACATATGTTATATGGTGATCCACAGTGGACATTAAGGCTCACTGGCAGAAGTGTCCTCTTTTTACTTTGGAGGCAAGAGGTAACTGTCATACCACTCCAGAGTTCTGCCAGACCATGACTGTAGTCACAGGGTGGGATTGTGGCAGATGGCAACCCCCCTCCCTCTTTTAATATGGCACATCTTCCCCTTTCTCTGCTATTTGAGGCTAACAGCTTCTTTTGTTTGGCCCAGAGCACCCTGGCTCCTGGGACATTAGAAGAAGGGAGTGCCAAGGCACACTGGGCCGCGCCCAGTGTGGGGGATGTTTGAGGGCTTCAGGGGCACCCACACTCAGTGTGGGGGGTGCAGAGAAGCTTATACAATGCCTACAGTCAGGTCTGATCAGATAACAAAACGGGACTCTCGTCGAGACTCCGCCCATTGCCACGGGTCTCTTGGAGCACGAGCTTAGCCACTGCCGCCACGAGAGCCCCCCTCCCCGGGATGGAGACTCCGCTTGCCTCGCCGCCACGGTGTAAGTAAAACTTCTCGCAGGATTGCGAGTATATTTTCTTTCCGTGCACACTTGCACAAGTACTTTATTTCCTCGCACAATCGCGAGTGGCCGCCGAGAGCCCCTCGCACAATCGCGAGTATATTTTCCTCCCGTGCTTCCACATAAGCACGTGTAGGATTCCGTGCACATTTGCACATGTAAAATAACTCTCGCAGGACTGCGAGCGTATTATAAATTTACTCTCGCGACATCGCGAGTGCACACTTTCCGTACTCACTGCGAGTACGTGTATCTCTATAAAAATAATCCCACACCGTGCTTAGGCAAGTGTGTACTCCTCTGGGACTCGGGGACGGCTCCGGCACTGTTTTGGTGAAGCCACGTGCATGCACTCTGTGGACCTCCTGTTGTATTAGTGGCTGCCCCTCTCAATAATTTCCTCCACTGATATCCGAACCTGTATTTAAGTCACATTCGGAGTGCTAAAACCCTGTGCCTCGCTGGTCTAATAAAAGTTGGTTTTGGACCTTGTGGTCCCTAAAATTGACCTGTGGGTTGCTCTGTGACAGTGTGTCACAAACACCATGGGACAGTGTGTGTGTCACAAACCACATTGGACAGTGTGTGTGTCACAAACCCTTCTGGACAGCCTGTGTGACACATACTCCCCTGGACAGTGTGTGTTTCACAAACCACATTTGACAGAGTGGGTGTCACAAACCCCAATGGACAGTGTGTGTGTCACAAACCCTATTGGACAGCGTGTGGGTGTCACAAACCCCAACAGACAGTGTGTGTTTCACAAACCGCATTGGACAGTGTGTGTGTCACAAACCCAACTAGACAGCGTGTGTGTCACGAACCGCATTAGACAGCGTGTGTGTCACAAGTCCCATTGAACAGAGTGTATGTATCACAAACCCCATTTGACAGCGTGTATGTCAGAAACACCATTGGGCAGTGTGTGTCACAAAGCTGCCTGGACAGTGTGTGTGTCAAAAACCCCTTTGTTTAGCGTGTGTGTCACAAACCCTGTCACAGAGCAACCCACAGGTCAATTTTAGGGACCACAAGGTCCAAAACCAACTTTTATTAGACCAGCGAGGCACAGGGTTTTAGCACTCCGAATGTGACTTAAATACAGGTTCGGATATCAGTGGAGGAAATTATTGAGAGGGGCAGCCACTAATACAACAGGAGGTCCACAGAGTGCATGCACGTGGCTTCACCAAAACAGTGCCGGAGCCGTCCCCGAGTCCCAGAGGAGTACACACTTGCCTAAGCACGGTGTGGGATTATTTTTATAGAGATACACGTACTCGCAGTGAGTACGAAAAGTGTGCACTCGCGATGTCGCGAGAGTAAATTTATAATACGCTCGCAGTCCTGCGAGAGTTATTTTACATGTGCAAATGTGCACGGAATCCTACACGTGCTTATGTGGAAGCACGGGAGGAAAATATACTCGCGATTGTGCGAGGGGCTCTCGGCGGCCACTCGCGATTGTGCGAGGAAATAAAGTACTTGTGCAAGTGTGCACGGAAAGAAAATATACTCGCAATCCTGCGAGAAGTTTTACTTACACCGTGGCGGCGAGGCAAGCGGAGTCTCCATCCCGGGGAGGGGGGCTCTCGTGGCGGCAGTGGCTAAGCTCGTGCTCCAAGAGACCCGCGGCAATGGGTGGAGTCTCGACGAGAGTCCCGTTTTGTTATCTGATCAGACCTGACTGTAGGCATTGTATAAGCTTCTCTGCACCCCCCACACTGAGTGTGGGTGCCCCTGAAGCCCTCAAACATCCCCCACACTGGGAGCGGCCCAGTGTGCCTTGGCACTCCCTTCTTCTAATGTC
Organism: Columba livia; assembly: GCF_036013475.1. Lineage (NCBI taxonomy): Eukaryota > Metazoa > Chordata > Aves > Columbiformes > Columbidae > Columba > Columba livia. The sequence goes on along the minus strand of NW_027043010.1, from coordinate 1,114,624 downwards.
CCAGGAGCCAGGGTGCTCTGGGCCAGACAAAAGAAGCTGTTAGCCTCAAATAGCAGAGGAAGAGGGAGAAGTGCCGTGCTGCAAAGGAGGGGGAATTGCAATCTGTCACAATCCCACCCTGTGACTACAGTCATGGTCTGACAGAACTCTGGAGTGGTATGACAGCTACCTCTTGCCTCCAAAGTAAAAGGGGACACTTCTGCCAGTGAGCCTTAATGTCCACTGTGGATCACCATATAACATATGTTGACTTACCCCTGCAAACAGTTATTAATAACAATCAACAATATAATTGAAGTAATTACAACAATCAACAATTGCCCGAGGTAATTATTGAGTCCCAGCATCAGTCACAGTTCGTTAGTGTTTCCATTCCTGTGGCTGCCTTCCTTCTGAATGGCTTGGTGGTGTTAGCTGGATCCTCTTCCACCCTGTCACTGTTGGTGTTGTTTCCAAGGCATCTGGATGCTCTTCCATCCCTTGCTGGTGTTAGGTGAATCCTCTTCCACCTGTCATCTTCCTTCGCCCTGCAAGAAAACACAAAGCAGGTCTCGGTCCCTTTGGAACCGGGCTTTCATAGTTAGTAGGCGGGAACTATCCACCGAGCACTAATACGGTGGGTTTTCCCATTCTCATCAAGGGCTTCCCAGGCATATAACCCTCTGGGTTTTGCTAGAGTCATGGGCACAATACCAATAGACGGTAACTTCACCATGACAGGCTGGCCCACTTGTGTTTTTGGGGACTGTTCTTCCTCTGTGTTGGTTGTCAAGTTGCTGTCTGTCAATGGCTTTTCAGGACAGAAAGCCCTGATTTTGGGGCTTCCATAGCTTCCCCAGCGGTTATTGACAAGGAAGACAGCTTGTGTTAATCGCTTGTCCCAGTTGGGTCGTGATATGTCTGCATATTTCTTAATCAAACCATTGGTTCGTTCCACGATCCCATTGGCTTGGGGATAATATGGTGTATGAAACACCCACTTAATACCTTCTCCCTTGGCCCAGTCCTGAACCACAGCAGCTGAGAAGTGTGTGCCATTATCACTCTGGATATTCTCAGGAGTGGGTAGGACACCAAACCACCCACACAGTGCTTGCACGGTTTGATCTCCAGTGGCTGCTTTGACAGCAGTGGCCATTGATAATCCTGATACTACCTCTACCCCCACCAGGATGTATTTCTTTCCATTAGAGGGTTTCAGTGGCCCAATATAGTCAACTTGCCACGTGCTCCAGAGAGTCTTGCCCTGCCTGATATGTAGGGCCGGGGCCTGATTTGGGTGATCAGCTTTAAGTCTGAGCCGGCATTGTGGACAGGCTGTAAGAATTGCTTCACATGTTCTCATGGATACTGGCCAACCCCGGGATCGGCATTCGTAATAAAGATCTGCCTTTCCAGAATGGCCTCGCTTAAGGTGTAACCATTCAGCTAACCGTGCCCACTCCTCTGGTGTGCTTTCAGCTAGTCTGATCTGGGCTAGAAAATCAACTTGTTGATTCCATTTGGCAGCGGGGGTTCCATCCTTCGCATGTCCTTTTACCCAGCCCACACTCAAAGGTCGTGACCTGCCTATTTCTAATAGTCTTTGCCAGTCTTCAGCTCTCCACACTCTGGTGCGATTTACTTCCCACTGATTAGATTCCCATTGGCATATCCATTCAGTTGCACCCTTATAGGTTGCATAGGAATCAGTGTAAATCGTGGAGGCTCCTCCTTCTGCTGCTAATAAGAGAGCACGCAGTTCTCCCACTTGAGCGCTACCTTCCCCCTCCTCTGTTATTCTTTTTCCAGTAGCAATCTCCAATGCTGCTGCCTTGTACTGCCAGTTTGTCCCTATCCGATGGGCTGATGCATCAGTGAACCAGACTCCTTGTGTGTCTGAGTCCTGGGTTAGCTCAGGTGCCTCTTTAATTGGAGAGGGTTTATAAGGCAGGCTCAACAGGACCGGATCAGCATTTACGGGTTGTTGAAGCTTTGAAACCTTTACAGAACCCTCCTTAAGTGGTAACAATTGGCTAACTCCCTCTAAATAAGCATACCATTTTCGTACCGTTGCTTTCTGTGCCACCCCCTCGGGGGGGGGTAGCCCTCTAAGGATTGAATTCAACAGAGGGAAAGGGCCTTGTACAATAACTTCCTGTGACGTACACAGTTTCTCTGCCTCCTTAACTGCTCGGGTAAGTGAGAGAAGTCCCTTCTCCCACTCTGAATATCGTTGTTCAGCTCCCTTAAATGCGGTGGAGGAGAACAACAAAGGTCTAGCTGGCCCTATTGGCCCCCTTTGGAATATAGCACAATAGGAGGCATGTTCTGCAAACCCCCATTCCACTCTTAATGGGTCTTGTGGGTGAAGTGGGCCCAGTTTCTGATAGGCTTTAAGTTCATCCTTCAGAACATTAAGGGCCTCTGTATGTTGTGAAGTCCAGTTCCATTTCTTGTTTTTTCGGAGTAGGTCATACAGGGGACAGGCAATCACGGAGAATCCCGGGATATGTTTTCTCCAGTACCCTAACGTACCCAACAGGCACTGCAAGTCCGCTTTGCTGTTTGGGGTGTGCCCCTTGTCTATGGTAGCCAGAACATCATCAGGCACTGCTATGGCTCCCCCTATCCACCAGGCCCCTAGGAATTTAACTTCCTGGCTGGGACCCTGGCACTTGGACGGTGGAATATCTAATCCGTTCTGTGTTAATAAATTCCAAAGGGTTTCTGCTACTTGCCCCACCTGTTCCTTACTGTCTCCGCCCACTAAGATGTCGTCTATATATTGATATATGCAAATGCCTGGGGGTACCTGTACAGTATCAATGAGCGCAGCAAGGGCATTGTGGGCAATAGTAGGGGAGTGCTTGTACCCCTGAGGCAGCCGGTTAAAAGTGTATTGCTTCCCTTCCCAGGTAAAAGCAAATTGTGCCTTGTCTTCTTCCCTCAGGAGAATCATGAAGAACATATCTTTAACATCCAAAGCAGCCATCCATGGGTGGGCTGCTGCTTGTATTGCAGTCACCACCGAGGCTATGTTTGGGACAGCAGCTGTTAGTGGTGTTGTGTTATTATTCAGTTTTCTATAATCAATAGTTAGGCGCCATCGCCCATCAGGCTTGCGAACGGGCCAAACTGGAGAATTATAGGGAGAATGGGTGCGGCTAATTATCTGTCTTTCTTCAAGATCATTAATAACCTCGGTAATCCCCCGTTTTGCTGCATTTGGCAGGGGGTATTGGGGAGTACAGGTTATTGTAGATGTGGGTAGAGCAGGAGCGAGTTGCAAAATCCTAATGTCAGTGGTTCTTTCGGGCTGCAAGGGTGCAGAGGTAAATGGCAATATTCTAATGCGGGCTACCTCTGCTCTGTGACTCCCAAAGCTCCAAATCTCTCCATTAGGTAAGCACCACCGTCTACCTGCCAAAATATCGAATCCCAATATGTTTGCCTTATAAGGACTCAGGGCAACTTCCACAGGCGTTGTCCGCTTTTCCCCAGGCAGCAAAAGGTGGGTTCGAGCTAAAGGACACCTCTCTGCTACACCCGTTACCCCCACTATATTGATGGCTTTCCTTGATGGTTTAATCCCAAGTTTGTCAGCTTGCCGCCTGTTCAAAACACTGATTTGTGCGCCCGTGTCAATTAGAAATTTCACACTTATCCGCCTTGGACCCACGGGGATATGTATGTATGGCTCTTTATCACTGGACCATTGGCAAGAAAATACAAAGCGGGTGGGGCGGTCCCGGTTCCCATCCGCTTTTACTAGTTTTTTGACTCCCTTTGTGAGGATACGAACGGGTTAGTGTTTCGCTTGTCCTCAGGGAGGGGGGCGGTTACCGGTGCCTCCTCTTGGTTCTCTGATCTTCCCTCTAAATATTCCACTAGCTCCTGTAAATGCTCAGTGGAAAGCTTATGTAACAGTGTTCGGGGCACTCCCAAAGCGGCTGCGCGGCGCCACAGGTCGCCCCGCTGCAAGCTGCTACTCTGATTTGGAAAACGCTCCGGTTTCTGTGACGGGGGGGGCGGCCTAGTGGGGGGCGGTCCCTGAAGAGGCTCGGCTCGGCTCATCTTCCGGACCGTCCGGCTTCTACACGGGCTGCCGCTCGGGTCTACCCACCCCATCTCGCGCCCATGTGTAACCACATTGTGTAAAATTTCCGCCCAGGTTAATACATGTTCAGGAGCACTTCGGGGATTTTGCTTATTACGATCAATAGCCCCCTGAATTTTTTCCTTAAGGGACTGGACATATATTTTTAAGGCATCCGGTAGTCCTTTAATAAGCAGCCGAAGGTGGACCGGATCCACCGGCGCCGCCATAGGGGGGGACTGCCGGCCTCTTTCATACATTGCTTGTATACAAGCCGCCTTTTGAACTCCCTCGGCAAGATCTGATAAACCTTTTATAACAATTGCCACTGGCTCCCCACGTTCCCTGGGGTCTATACCACCAGCCCAGTAAGCGACACGAGATGTAATGGACTGATCACCGTCTGGACCATCACTTAAAAATACCCCTGGGCCCCAGAAACCTGTGGCCTCATCCTTACTCAATAATATTCTGTCACCCCCAGTAAGCGAAACGCGCCAAAGATATTCAGTCTCTGTTTCGCCCGGCTTCCGTGAGAATCTAGTTTGTAAATCCCCTAGCTCCAGTCCTGAATATGGCGTGCTATGGGTAGCCGTGCGTGGATTTCTGCCTCGTCCATCCGTATGTGTCTCAGTTCTAATAAGAGGACGCACGTCCTTTGTTTCTACCCCCCACACATCAACACTGTTTTCAGAATCAGTATCTTTGTCGAGAATCGGGGGGGCCGAGGCGCACGCCTGAACGGGGGAGACACTAGAGGCGGTTCTTATATTAAATAACAAAAACTCAAGTTTCTGTTCCAAAAAACCAAGTTTCTGTTCTAACAAGCCAAACCTCTGTTCTAAATAATCTGACCGTATGCTTTGCCGCGAAAAGTCCTGTATTAAAGACTCAAACTGTTCGCTTTGCCGCAAAAGGTTTTGTTTCAAAGAGTCAAACTTTTCGCTCTGCTGCGCAAAGTCCTGCTTAAGAAAGTCAGACTGCTCACTCTGCCACGAAAGGCTTTGCTTTAAAGAATCACACTGTTTGCTTTGCCGCGAAAAGTCCTCCTTTAAAGAGTCAAACCATTCGCTTTGTCGCGAGAGGTCCTGCTTAACAATCTCGGACTGCTCATTTTGCCACGAGAGGTTTTTCTTTAAAGAGTCAAACTGTTTGTTTTGCCACGAAAAATCCTGCCTTAAAGAGTCAAATCGTTCACTCTCCCGTGAAAGGTTTTCCTCCATTCGGTCCTTAAGTTTACACAGATCCTGTGTTACCTTTAAGTAAACACTCAAACTGGCACACACCGCAGACCCTATAACTACAAGACCCCAGATTACTGCAGAGATATTACTCAACCCTCCAAATAATTCCTCCATCTCTGATATCCTGCACGACTACGCCAGAAATTGTCACAGAGCAACCCACAGGTCAATTTTAGGGACCACAAGGTCCAAAACCAACTTTTATTAGACCAGCGAGGCACAGGGTTTTAGCACTCCGAATGTGACTTAAATACAGGTTCGGATATCAGTGGAGGAAATTATTGAGAGGGGCAGCCACTAATACAACAGGAGGTCCACAGAGTGCGTGCACGTGGCTTCACCAAAACAATGCCGGAGCCGTCCCCGAGTGCCGGAGGAGTACACACTTGCCTAAGCACGGTGTGGGATTATTTTTATAGAGATACACGTACTCGCAGTGAGTACGAAAAGTGTGCACTCGCGATGTCGCGAGAGTAAATTTATAATACGCTCGCAGTCCTGCGAGAGTTATTTTACACGTGCAAATGTGCACGGAATCCTACACGTGCTTATGTGGAAGCACGGGAGGAAAATATACTCGCGATTGTGCGAGGGGCTCTCGGACGCCACTCGCGATTGTGCGAGGAAATAAAGTACTTGTGCAAATGTGCACGGAAAGAAAATATACTCGCAATCCTGCAAGAAGTTTTACTTACACCGTGGCGGCGAGGCAAGCGGAGTCTCCATCCCGGGGAGGGGGGCTCTCGTGGCGGCAGTGGCTAAGCTCGTGCTCCAAGAGACCCGCGGCAATGGGCGGAGTCTCGACGAGAGTCCCGTTTTGTTATCTGATCAGACCTGACTGTAGGCATTGTATAAGCTTCTCTGCACCCCCCACACTGAGTGTGGGTGCCCCTGAAGCCCTCAAACATCCCCCACACTGGGAGCGGCCCAGTGTGCCTTGGCACTCCCTTCTTCTAATGTCCCAGGAGCCAGGGTGTTCTGGGCCAGACAAAAGAAGCTGTTAGCCTCAAATAGCAGAGGAAGAGGGAGAAGTGCCGTGCTGCAAAGGAGGTGGAATTGCAATCTGTCACAAACCCGTTTGGACTGCTTGTGTGTATCACAAACCGTATCGGAGAGTGTGTGTGTCAGAAACCCCATTGGATATAGTATGTGTGTCACAAACCCCATTGGATAGTGTGTATGTGTCATAATCCCCATTGGACAGTGTGTCTGACACACCCTCATGGACCGTTTGTATGTCAAAAACCCCATTGGACAGTATGTGTGTAATAAAACCCATTGGACAGCCTGTGTTTCACAATCCCCATTGGACAGTGTGTGTGACACACCCCCATGGACAGTGTGTATGTCAAAAAACCCATTGGACAGTGTGTGTGTCAGAAACCACATTAGACAGTGTGTGTGTCACAAAAAACCTTGGACAGTGTGTGTCACAAACCCCATTGGACAGTGTGTGTGTCACAAACCCCCCTGTACAGTCCTTGCGTCACGAACGCCATTGGACAGTGTGTGTGTCATAAACCCCATTGGACAGCGTGTGTCACAAACCCTCCTGGACAGTGTCTGTGTCACAAAACCCCTGGGCAGTGTGTGTGTCACGATCAGCATTGGATATTTTGTGTGTCACAAACCACATTGGAAAGCATGTGTGTGTCACAAACTGCATTGAATAGTTTGTGCGTGTCACAAATCCAATTAGACAGTGTGTGTGTCATAAACCCGATTGGACAGCGTTTGTGTGTCACAATCCCCATTGGACAGCGTGTGTGTCACAAACCCCATTGGACTGCCTGTGTTTCACAAACCCCATTGGACAGTGTGTGTGTCCAAATCCCCATTGGACAGCGTGCGTTTCACAAACCCCATTGGACAGTGTGTGTGACACAAACCCTATTGGACAGTGTGTGTGTCACAAACCCCATTAGACAGTGTGTGTGTCACGAACCCCATTGGACAGTGTGTGTGTCACAAACCCCATTGGACAGTGTGTGTGCCACAAACCCCATTAGACAGTGTGTGTGTCAAAAACCTGATTTGACAGTGTGTGTGTCACAAAACCCATTGGACAGTGTGTGTCACAAACCTTCCTGGGCAGTGTGTGTGTCACGAACCCCATTGGAAAACGTTGGTGTGTCACAATCCCCATGGACAGCGTGCATGTCACAATACCCATTGGAAAGTGTTTGTCAAAACCCCCATGGACAGTATGTGTGTCACAAACCCCATTGGACAGCTTGTGTAGTCACAAACCTCATTGGACAGTGTGTGTGTCACAAAGCCCCCTGGACAGTGTGTGCTTCACGATCCCCATTGGACAGCTTGTGTGTCACAAACCACATTGGAATGCATGTGTGTGTCACAAACCCCATTGGAATGTGTGTGTGTCACAAATCACATTGAATATTGTCTGGGTGTCACAAAACCCATTAGACAGTGTGTGTGTAATAAACCCCATTGGACAGCCTGTGTATCACAATCCTATTTGGACAGCGTGTGTGTAACAAACCCCATTGGACTGCATGTGAGTATCACAAAAGCTATTGGAATGAGTGTGTGTCAGAAACTCCATTGTATAGAGTACGCGTGTCACAAACCCCATAGGATAGTGTGCGTGTGTCACAAACCCCATTAGAAAGTGTGTGTGTCACAAACCCCATTGGACACTGTATATGTCTTTAACCCCATTGGACAGCGTGTGTGTGTCACAATCCCCATTGCACAGCGTGTGTGCGACAATCCCCATTGGACAGTTTGTGTCACAAACCCCCCTGGACAGTGTGTGTGTCACGATCACCATTGGACAACTTGTGTGTCATAAACCCGTTGCAAAGCCTGTGTTTCTCAATCCCCATTGGACACCGTGTTTGTCACAAACCCCATTGGACAGTGTGTGTCACGATCCCCATTGGACAGTGTGTTTGTAACAAACCCCCCTGGACAGAATGTTTGTCACAAACACCATTGGACAGTGTGTGTGTCACAAACCGCATTGGATAGTGTGTGTGTGTCACAAACCTTGTTGGACCGTGTGTTTGTCACGAACCCCATTGGACAGTGTGTATGTAACAAACCCCGTAAGCCAGTGTGTGTGGCAAAAACCGCCCATCACAGTCTGTGTGTCACGAACGCCACTGGACAGCGCGTGTGTCTCAGAAACCACATTGGACAGTGTGTGTGTCACAATCCAAATTGGACAGCGTGTGTGTCACAAACCCCGTTGGACAGTGTGTGTCATAAACCCCATTAGACAGTGTGTGTGTCACAAAACCCATTTGAGAGCGTGTGTGTCACAAACCCCATTGTACAGTGTGTATGTCATAAAACCCGTTGGACAGCGTGTGTTTGTCACAATCCTCATTGGACATTGTGTGTGTCATAAACCCCATTGGACAGCCTGTGTTTCGTATTTCCCATTGGACAGCGTGTGTGTCACAAATCCCATTGGACTGTGTGTGTCAGATACCCCCATGGACAGCGTGTTTGTCACAAGCACCATTGGACACAGTGTGTGTGTTACAATCTCCATTGGACAGTGTGTGTGTCATAAACCCCATTGAACAACTTTGTTTCACAATCCCCATTGGAAAGCGTGTGACTGACGAACCGCATTGGACAGTGTGTGTCACAAACACCCCTGGACAGCGTGTGTGTCACGAACCCCATTGGACAGTGTGTGTGTTTTAAACGCACCTGGACAGCGTGTATGTCAGAATCCGCATTGGACAAAGCGTTTGTCACAAATCCCATTGGACAGTGTGTGTCACAAACCCCCCTGTGCCGAGAGAAAAATTCCATCAGAGTTCCAAACCCGAGCGGACGGAGGAAGGAATGCGGTCGACCCAATATGAGTGATAAGCATACCTCAACTTTATTGATGCACTAAGCTGGTTTATATAAGACTTACAATAATTATGCATACTCGTCATCTATTAATTGGATAGTATACAGTAATTATGCCTACTCGTCTTCTATTAATTGGATAGTATACAATAATTATGCCTACTCGTCTTCTATTGATTGGATAGTATACATAATGAGCTCAACCTTTTTGTGGTTTCTCTGGAATGCAACCTTCTCACCCTGCTAGAGATAATTCCCCAGCTTGTTTATCTTAGACTCTCAGCTAACCAGAGAGCAACCGCTCAGTACTTTTCCACTATGCTACACCAAACTCATGCTAACTGAGGCCTACTCATGCTAACTTAGAACAAAATTCTCCTGATACAACGGATCAATAGAGCCATGCCCCTTCTCTATTAGCCATGTCCCAACACACCTGGACAGTGTATGTGTCACAAACACCATTTGACAGCGTGTGTGTGTCACGATCCCCATTGGACAGCGTGCGTGTCACAATCCCCATTGGACAGTGTTTGTCACAAACCCCCATGGACAGTGTGTCTGTCAAGAACCCCATTGCACAGCGTGTCTGTCACAAACCCCATTGGACAGCGTGTGTGTCTCAAACTGCATTGGATCATTTGTGTGTGTCACAAAACCCATTAGAAAGTGTGTGTGTCATAAACCCCATTGGACGGCCTTTGTGTCACAATCCCCATTGGAAAGCGAGTGTGTCACAATCCCCAGTGGACAGTGTGTGTCACAAAGCTGCCTGGACAGTGTGTGTGTCAAAAACCCCTTTGTTTAGCGTGTGTGTCACAAACCCGTTTGGACTGCTTGTGTGTATCACAAACCCTATCGTAAAGTGTGTGTGTCAGAAACCCCATTGGACAGAGTATGTGTGTCACAGACCCCATTGGATAGTGTGTATGTGTCACAATCCCAATTGGACAGTGTGTGTGTAATAAACCCCATTGGACAGCGTGTGTGTGTCACAATCCCCATTGGACAGTGTGTGTGACACACCCCCATGGACCGTGTGTATGTCAAAAACCCCATTGGACAGTGTGCGTGTCACAAACCCCATTAGACAGTGTGTGTGTCACAAAACCCTTTGGACAGCGTGTGTGTCACAAAGGCCATTGGACAGCTTGTGTGTCACAGAAAACATAGGACAGTGTGTGTCACAGACCAGCCTGGATAGTGTGTGTGCCACAATCCCCATTGGATAGCAGGAGTGTCATAAACCCATTGGACAGCCTGTGTTTCACCATACCCATTGGACACTGTCTTTATCGCAAACCCCATTGGACAGTGTGTGTCACGATCCCCATTGGACAGAATGTGTTTTACCAAACCCATTGGACAGTGTCTGTGTCACAAGTCCTCCTGCACTGTGTGTGTGTCACGGACCCCATTGAACAGCGTGTGTGTCAGAAACCACATTGGACAGTGTGTGGGTCACAAAGCCCCCTGGACACAGTGTGTGTCACAAACAACATTGGACAGCGTGCGTGTCACAAAACCGATTGGACAGTGTGTGTGTTGTAAACTCCATTGGACATGTTGGTGTATCACAATCATCACTGGACAGCGTGCGTGTCACAATACCCATTGGACAGTGTTTGTCACAAAGCCCCATTGGACAGCGTGTGTGTCACAAACCCCATTGGACAGAGTGAGTGTCACAAACCCCCCTGGACTGTGTTTGTGTCACGATCCCCATTGGACAGCTTGTGTGTCACAAACCACATTGGAAATCATGTGTGTGTCACAAACCCCATTGGAATGTGTATGTGTCACAAACCGCATTGGATAGTGTGTGTGTGTGTGTCACAAAACCCAATAGACAGCGTTTGTGTCATAAACCCCCTTGGACAGCCTGCGTGTCACAATCCTATTTAGACATCATGTGTGTCACAAACCCCATTGGTCAGCGGCTGTGTCATAAAGCCAATTGGACAGCCTGTGTTTCACAAACCCCATTGGATAGTATGAATGTCATAAAACCCATTGGACAGCGTTTGTGTGTCACAATCCCCATTGGACAGCATGTGTTTCACAAAACCCATTTGACAGTGTCTGTCACAAACGCCCCTGGACAGTGTGTGTGTCACGAACCCCATTGGACAGCGTGTGTGTCACAAACGCCATTGGAAAGCGTGTGTGTCACAAACCCCTTTGGACTGTGAGTGTCACAAACCATCTTGGACAGTGTGTGTGTCACGAACCCCATTGGACAGCGTGCGTGTCACAAAAACGATTGGACAGTGTGTGTGCCATAAACCCCATTGGACATGTTGGTGTATCACAATCATCACTGGACAGCGTGCGTGTTCACAATACTCATTGGACTGTGTTTGTTACAAACCCCAATTCACAGTGTGTGTGTCCCAGTCCCCATTTTACAGCGTGTGTGTCTCAATCCCCATTGGACAGTGTCTGTGTCACAATCCCCTCTTGACAGTGTGTGTGTCATAAACCCCATTGGACAGTGTCTGTGTCACAATCCCCTCTTGACAGTGTGTGTGTCATAAACCCCATTGGACAGCCTGTGTGTCACAATCACCATTGGACAGCCTGTGTGTAACAAACCCTGTTGGAAAGTGTGTGTGTCAGAAATCCCATTGGACAGCGTGTCTGTGGCACAAACACCATTGGATAGTGTGTGTGTGTGTCAGAAAACCCATTGGAGAGTCTGTTTGTCATAAACCCCATTGGACAGCGTGTGTGTCTCACAAACCCCCATGGACAGTGTGTGTGTCACGAACCCCATTGGACAGCGTGTGTGTCACAAACCCCATTAAACAGTGTGTATGTGTCACAAACACTATTGGACAGCGTGCGTGTCACAATCCCCGTTGGACAGTGTTTGTCAAAAACCCTGGACAGTGTATGTGTCATGATCCTCATTGGACATCGTGAGTATCACAAAACCCATTGGAATGTGTGTGTGTCTCAAACTGCTTTGGATCGTTTGTGTGTGTCACAAAATCATTAGACAGTGTGTTTGTCATAAACCCCATTGGATAGATTATGTGTGTCACAAACCCCATTGGATAGTGTGTGTGAAACAAACCCCATTAGAAAGTGTGTGTGTCACAAAACCCACTTAGCAGTGTGTGTGATTGTCACAATCCTCATTGGACAACGTTCGTGTCATAATCCCCATTGGACAGTATGTGTCACAAACCTCCATGGACAAAGTGTGTGTCACAAACCCCTTTGGAAAGGGTGTGTCACAAAACCCATTGGACACTGTGTGTCACAAAACCCATTGGTCAGTGTGTGTGTCTTAAATGCCATCAGTCAGCGTGTGTGTGTCACAGTCCCCAATGGACAGTGTGTATTTCATAGACCTCATTGGAAAGCCTGTGTTTCACAATCCCCGTTGGCCAGTGTGTGTGTCAAAAACCCCATTGGACAGGGTGTGTCAAAAACACCACTGGACAGTCTGTGTGTCATAAACCCCATTGGACAGCGTGTGTGTTACCAAGCCCATTGGACAGTGTGTGTGTGTCACAATCCCTATTGGACAGTGTGTGTCACAAATCCCCCTGTACAGTCTGTGTGTCACGAACGTCATTGGACATCGTGTGTGTTACCAACCCCATTGGACAGCGTGTGCGTGTCACAATTCCCATTGGACAGTGTGTGTACAACAAACCCCATTGGATAATGTGTGTCACATTCCCCATTGGACAGTGTATGTGTCACAAACACCATTGGACAGTGTGTGTGCTACAAAACGTAATGGACAGTGTATGTGTCACAAAAGCAGTTGCACAGCGTGTGTTTTACAAACCCCATTGGACAGCGTGTGGGTCACAATCCCAATTGGACATCGTGTGTGTCACAAACACCATTGGACAGTGTGTGTGTCACAAACCCCATTGGACAATGTGTGTGTCACAAACACCTCTGGACAGCGTGTGTGTTACAAACCCTTCTGGACAGTGTGTTTGTCACAAACCCATTTGGAAAGTGTGTTTGTATCTCAAACCCCATTGAATAGCGTGTGTGTGTCACAAACCCCATAGGACACTGTGTGTGTCATGAACCCCATTGTATAGCGTGTTTGTGTCACAAACCCCATTAGACAGCGTGTTTGTCTCAAACCCCATTGGACAGCGTGCGTGACTCAAACCTCATTGGACAGAGTGTATGTCACAAAAGTCATTGGACAGCATGTGAGCCTCAAACATATTGGACACTGAGTGTGTGTCTCACATGCCATTGGACAGCTATTGTGTGTCACAAGCCCCATTGAACAGTGTGTGTGACACAAATATCATTGGACAACGTGTATATCACAAACCCCTATGGACAGTGTGTGTGTCTCAAACCCACTGGACAGTGTGCGTGTGACAAACTCCTCTGGACAGCGTGTTTTTCACAAACCCTTCTGTACAGTGTGTGTGTCACAAAAGACATTGGACAACGTGTGTGTCTCAAACCTCACTGGACAGTGTGTGTGTCACAAACGACATTGGACAGTGTGTGTGTCTCTCAATCACATTGGACAATGTGTGTGTATCATATCCCATTGGACAGCGTGTGTGTGTCACAAACCCCATTGGACAGCGTGTGTGTCACAAACCCCATTGGACAACATGTGTGTCTCAAACCGCATTGGACAGTGTGTGTGTCAGAAACCCCATTGGACAGTGTGCGTTTCTCAAACCCCATTGGACAGCGTGTGTCTCAAAAACCCCATTGGACAGTGTGTGTGTCACAAACCCCCTTTAACAGCCTCTGTGTTTCACAAACCACATTGGACAGCGTGTGTGTGTCACAATCCCCATTGGACAGTTTGGTTGTCACAAAACCCACTGGACAATATGTGTGTCATAAACTCCATTCGAATATTTGTTTATCACAAGCCCCTTTGATTATCCTGTGTGTGTCACAAACCCCACTGGACACTCTGTGTGACAAAAACCCCATTGGGCATCCTGTATTTCTCAAACCCCATTGGACATTGTGCATGTCTCAAATCCCTTTGGACAGTGTGTGTCTCAAACCCCATTGGACACTCTGTCTGTCTCAAACCCCATTGGACAGCGTGTGTTTTACAAACCCCTCTAGACAGTGTTTCAAATTTTTCCAGTTCTCTCAAAATTTTTAAAATCCTGTTGAATCTTATAAAATTCCCACTGAATTTTTCCAAATATCCGTCAAAATATTTACAATTTCACTTCAAAATTTCTAAAATTCCAGTTGAGAGTCTTAAAGTTAATGTTGAATTTTTTCAAATTCCTGTTAAAATTTTTGAAGTTTTTTAAGATTTTTAAATTTTCACCTCAAAATTTCTGAAATTCTAGTTGAAGTTTGTAAAATTAGTGTTGAAATATTTCAAATTCCCTTCAAAATTTTTCAATTCCTTTAAAATTGTTCAAATTCCCATTGAAATTTTTGAAATTCCTTTCAAATTTTTGAAATCCTGTTGAATTTTTTAAAATTCTCACTGAAATTTTCCAAATCCCTGTCAAAATTTTTACAATTTCACATCTATATTTCTAATATTCCATTTGATATTTGTAAAATCAGTGTTGACAGTTTTCAGTTCGTTCAAAATTTTTAAATTCCCATCAAATTTTTTTAATTCCCATTGAAATTTTTCAAATTCCTTACGAAATTTTTCAAATCCTGTTGAAACTTTAAAAGTTCTGCTGAAGGTTTCCAAATCCCCATTATAATTTTTACAATTTCTCATCAAAATTTCTAAAATTCCAGTTGAAATTCTTAAAATTAATGTTCAAATTTTTAAAATTCCCATCTAAATTTTTAAAATTTCTATTGAAATTTTGTCAATTCCTTTTGAAATGTTTAAAATTCCCATTCAATTTTTTCAATTCCTGTTCAAATTGTTCAAATTTTCTTCAAAATGTTTCAAATTTCATTTCAAAATTTTTCAAGTCCTGTTGAAACTTTTTAAATTCTCAAAAGAATTTTTCAAATGTTTGTCAAAACTTTTCAATTTCACATCCAAATTTCTAAAATTCCAGTTGTAATTCTTAAAATTTATGTTCAAATTTTTAAAGGTCCCATCAATATTTTAAAAATCCCTGTCAATATTCTTCAAATTTTTCTCAAAATTTTTACAATTTTACTTCAAAATTTTTAAAATCCCAGTTGAAATATGTAAAAGTAGTGTTGAAATTGTTCAAGTTTCCTTCATAATTTTCAAAATCCTAACAAAATTTTTCAAATTCCCTTCTAAATTTTTAGAATTTCACTTCGCAATTTCTAAAATTGCAGTTGAAATTCGCAAAATTAATGTTGAAATTTTTCAAATTCCCTTCATAACTTTTGAATTCCTGTCCAAATTGTTCAAATTCCCATTGAAATCTTTCAAATTCCTCTCAAAATTTTTAAATCCTGTTGAAACTTTTAAAATTCTCACTAAATTTTCCAAATCCCCATCAAAATTTTTACAGTTTCACATCAAAATTTCTAAATGTCCAGTTGAAAATCTTAAAATTAATGTTCAAATTTTTAAAGTTCCCATTCAAAATTTTTAAATCCCCACCAAAATTCTTTGATTTTTTGTTAAAATTGTTACAATTCCATGTCAAAATTTCTAAAATTCCAG
Source organism: Columba livia (assembly GCF_036013475.1). Lineage (NCBI taxonomy): Eukaryota > Metazoa > Chordata > Aves > Columbiformes > Columbidae > Columba > Columba livia. Next base: position 1,098,867 of record NW_027043010.1, on the reverse strand, counting down.
TTGAAATTTGTAAATTTAATGTTGAAATTGTTCAAGTTTCCTTCTAAAATTTTCAAAATCCCCAACAAAATTTTTCAAATTCCCGTCAAAATTTTTAAATTTCACATCACAAGTTCTGAAATTCCAGTTGAAATTCTTAAAATTAATGTTGAAATTTTTAAAGTTTCCTTCAAAAGTTTCCTTCCTTCCATGGCCCTGGAAGAGGCTGAGGCGTTTTCTTGGAGTTGCATCCAGCAAAAGTTAAGTTTCAATAATTCCAGAATGAAACCATCCTAACATGAAGCACAGCGCTGGCCATTCCCAACTTCCATCACCAAAAGCAAAAGGCAGACCAGCTGCTTCTTTAAGGCAGCATAGACAAAATAAAGACGCTTGGAACCACAGCAACTCTTCTGTGCAAAACCTGATCATTTGATTGCTATGGAGGAAATTCAGCCTCCCTGGGAAAAGAAGTCTGAATTTTGGGAAATGAGTTACCCAAGGCCTTTTTGGAAGAACGTTACGTTTGAATCCCATTTGACTATCAAAACCAGCCTTTAAAGCTTGGTGTAGGAAAGAAGCAAACAGATCGATGTCTCCTGGAGCTCTGCAGTGTGATCAGACCCACTCTCTGGGCACTACCCAGGGAGACACATAAACCTTCATGCACGGACACAGCTCCCAAGCATGACTCCAGCCCTCCCTCATTGCTCCCTTGCATTTTTCAGCATGGCTTTTGCTGTTAATTTAGCAAGAACTCCTCCTGTTGGCAAACTACTGTTGGTAACAAATTACTTGTTGGTCAACAAGTCCAATGGCTTCGTAGCCTACACTGGGACCCAGATTGCTCCTAGGAAGGAAGTGTTGATTTCAGAGAGAACACATAATACAGATTAAAGAGAAGTACACATTGCTGAGTCAACACCTTGAACTGGGCACCTACTGAATTGGAACTGGGAGGCTTAGAGGAGTCAATGCAGCTGTGATTTAGGGCCCAGCAAGTCCCGTGTGTCAAAAGTGTTCCAAATCGTGCTGAGGAAACAGATGCTTCCCACAAAATGATGTGGGTATCTCTAGATGTGCATCACTACCTTTCTGGCCACGGCCCCAACTGACTTGTTGCAGCACAGCCCCGCAGCACCAGAACATGTTGCTGGTCACCTCCCACCTGAGGAGTGCAGGTTGGACAGCTGTGGCAAGTTACTTGCTTTGTTCTATGTCAGTTTTACTCCTTTTGCTTTTCATGAAGTGAGGCTGTTTCACATCCACTCCATCATGACGTTCCAATTTCCCTGAAAGTGCTGGCGTCACCTCATCCCCAAGAAGGACCGCACTGTGAGCAGGAGGAATACACCAGTCCAAGCCAGGAAAAGAAGGGCTCTGCTCCGGGGACGTGGCAGTGCTGTGCTTTGTCCTGAGCCCCCAGCCGATCGCAATACAACTCTGCCCTTCCCAGGCAGAAATTCCCTGCAGGGCAACTGGAGGCTGGGGAGAGAGATGCTGCTGCTCCCGGTGCTGCCCCAGTCATTGCAATCAGCTCTGGTTCTGTGCAGTGCACGGGGGTGCTGGGGAAGAGGAGGATGCTGCGAAGGCTGCAGCCCAGGGCATGCAGCAGCCACAGACAGCCATGGCTGGTTTGCAATGCGCCACACAGGGATCAGCAGCTGCTGCGGCTCTTGGCTAACGGGGTTTATACCTGAGCCTCCCTCCATTTTTGGGCCCCAGAAACCCAGGGCAGAGTAACTCACACCTGAGACGAAGCTCTGAGTGGGTGGATTTCTTGTCAAGACCAGCACTGTTTGCGGCGCTTCTCCCCGGTGTCTCAGGCCTGAACGTGCTCTCGTGACACTGGAAGCCTCGTGCATCAGAGCCTTGTGCAGAGATGGATCATGGCTCAGATTTCCAGCAAGGGAGCGAGCAGCCAGCTCTTCATGACTTGGAAGACCCTCGGGGGAGGCGAGGGACCACATGTGGGTTTGGAGGGTCTCGCCTGTATCAGCTAATGTAGGTGCTCCGAAACACCCCCGCAACAGGGCGGTTCCTTGTGAGACGAAGGGGATGCCGTACAGTGCAGGTCAAGAAGGCCAAGTCGGCAATAGATCTCAAATGTTCCAAGTCCTGGACTGGAATTGGAGACAGGCGGGTGGGAAGGGAGCTTGAGGGGGATCCGGTCAAACTGCCGGCTTGCGGCAGCACCAGCCCAGGGCTTCCCGCAACCAATGCCGGGACACCCCGAGGACAGAGATTTCCTGCAGCCTTCTTTGTCCCAAGGTGGAGCAGGAACAGATGAGCACAGGGGGAAAACTGCCATTTTTTTTTTTATTGTGGATTTATTGATTTCTGAAAACAATCCAAGGCCGAGCAGAGGCTGGCAGCACCATGTCCTCAGGGCAGGTGAATGCCGCAGTCACCGTCCATGCACCTATCCCTGGCTTGGCACCCTCAGACGCTCCCTCTGGACCCTGCGCAGGCTCAGGACCAGCCGCATGTGCAGGCACCCGCGTGGCGCTGGCAGCCGGGCTCTACTCCTCTTGCTGTCCCGCGGTGCAGCTGCAGCGGAAAGCCCTGTGCAGAGCCCGGAGTGCCCTCCTGAACCGGGAAGGCCGTCGCTGTGGAGCTGGGCCATGCACTGGGCAGGCGATGTCTGCACTGGTCTCTCTTCCATGCTCTGCAGACATTGGAGAAACCGTGTTCTCTTCTTCATCCTTTGCAACTGGGACGAGAGGGGCTGTGCTGGCCTGTCCCTCATCCTCTCCTGCCAAATGAGCCTCAATGGCTTCAAGTCCTGCAGGTGCTGGTGCTGCCACTGGAACATCCATGCATTGGGCCAGGTCCTGCTGTTCCACCGGTTGCTGGCCAGGTCCCTGGATCTCAGCCTCAGCCCTGCACACAGCCTCACTGATGATATACTGCACAATGTCTGCCAGGTCCACACTGTCCTCTGTGGGGCTGTGCTGGGCAGGTGCTGGGCGCTCTGCCTCTGCTGCTGCCTCCGTGTCTGTGCAGCTGGGCAAGCCAGACCCCTCCTGGGGACCTGCAGGGGCATCCTGGAGGTGCTCCTGGACCGAGGGGTTGATCCAGATGCTGTGGATGGTGTCTCCGCCTTGGCACCCCTCTTTGCTGTTCTCGTCTTGCAAGTCCATGCGCTGGGCCAGGTCCTGCTGTTCCTCCGGTTCCTGGCCAGCTGCCATGATCTCAGCCACAGCCCTGCGCATGGCCTCACTGACGATGCGCTGAGCTGTGTCCCACAGAGCCGTGTCGACGGCTGTGGGGCCCTGTGGGGCAGGTGCTGGGCACTCTGCCTCTGCTGCTGCCTCGGTGTTGGTGCTGCGAGGCCAGCCAGACCCCTCCTGGGGACCTTTATGGTTGTCCTGCAAGTGCTCCTGGATCAAGGGAGTGACCCAGGTGCTCTGGAGGGTGTGCTGGCCAAGGCTGTGACTGATCTGCGAGCAGGAGGAGGAGCAGGACACATGGGATGGAGGCGGCAGTCCCGGCACTGCAGCAGCTGCTTGCGGCCCCGTCCAACCACCGGCCTCTCCCTCCTGCCCTGTCCTGTCCCTCCCCTGTGGCCTACGGAGTAAGGGGGGCAGCCCGAAGGGCTGGGAGTGGGTGTTCGCCTCCTCGTCAATGGGCATCTTGGGTCTCGTCTATCACAGAGCTACAGTGAGCACCCAGGGGAGATGATGCCTCCTGAGAAGCTGCTGTCTCCTGAGAAGCTGCTCTCCTGGGAGTGAGCACCCCAGTGCTCTCGCTCCTTAAATACCCCCATGGTCAGGGCGGGGACCCCCGTGTCACAATGGCCTCTGGCTATGACGACCCCATGTCACAATGGCCTCTGGTTATGACGTCACAGAACCCGGGCGGTCGTCACGGAGACACCCACCTCCGGGCCCGGCTGGGACTGGCTGTGCGTGGCGTGGGGCAGCCCCTGCTTGAAGGAGGAGGGAGCAGAGAATGGCGAGGGAAGCTGTCCCCAGCACACAGGACCCCGTCCCCCAGAGTTTTGCTCAGAGACGCTGCTGCCTGCTCCACTACACCTGCAAGAATCCGCATTCAGAGCTTGGTTGCAGGACAAACCAAGGGCCACTCTACAGCCTCACCACACTGATTCTTTGTTTTTGTCGTGGTTTGATCGTGGGGAGACAATCAAAACCATGGGAGAAGGTTTCCCTTCACCCTTTTTCCCCCTTCCCCCTTCAGGCCACAATAGTCTACAGTTAACCTCCACTCATCGCTAGACTTACACACTGGCCAAATTGGGCTATTGAAAGGTGAGCGAGTCTTCCTGATCACACCCTGGCTTTCCAGTTGATGAATCAATTTCTGAATAGGAATCCAAGAGTCCCGATTGGTGTGATACTGTCGACAATGCACCGTTGTGGTAGCAACTGGCACCTGCTGATCATCAACCATCAGCAGTCCTACAACAGAAGGACCATCTGAAAGACCAGGAAAATCAGACAGCTGTTCAATTCTCTCAGTGTCCACAGCTGCTATCCCAAATGCCCACCTATACCCTTCTGGGTCCTTAAAATACCCTCTCTTAAGGTAGTCTGTGCCAAGGATGCACGGAACATCTGGGCCAGTCACAATGGGATGCTTTTGCCAATTTTTTTCCAGTTAGGCTCACTTCAGCCTCTACAACAGTCAGCTCTTGGGATTCCCCAAGTCACTCCAAAAATACTGATGAGTTGTGTCCCCTTACAGTCTGAAGGAATTATTGTGCACTGAGCAGCAGTGTCCACCAAAGCCTTGTACTCCTGAGGGTGTGTTGTACCAGCCCATCTTATCTGTACCGTCCAGTAAACTCTGTTATCCCTTTCCTCTGCCTGGCTGGAGGCAGGGCACCTCTAATCTCGGTCTTCCACGGTCACTTGGTGTGAATTAGAGGTTCCTTCACAAGCACCAGAATCTCTTTTGTAAACCGGGGCAGCCCTTTTCCTAGAAGCCTGCCCTGTTAACTCGTGCACTCGTTCTTGAAGTTCCCCAGCAGGTTTATTGTGCCACTTACTCATATCTTCTCCCTGCTCACGAAGGAAGGACCACAGTAAACCTCTGATGGTGGCCTGCCTGTGTTCTCTCTCTCTGGAGATTGGGGACACCTTTTCTCTCTCTGGGGACTGGAAACGCTTTCTCTCTCTCTCTGGATATTGGAAATGCTTTCTCCTAATAGCTGAAACATTGGTTCCTACAAATCGAGAGTCATGTGTGTGTTCCCTGAGTGCTTTCATTTTTCTCAACAGCTTTTCAAAACATTCAACAGTTGTTTCACTCAGTTTCTCCACCCTAGAGACATAAGCCCCTAGGGGATCAGAAAGGTTTTCCTCAAATTCCCAGAGCCGCTCAGTCATGTCATTAATACTTTGTCTACCACCAGTTGACACGAACGTTCCTGCCAATATCTTAGCATATGGAGCTGGTGCACTCTGTGAGAATCTGCGCCACATAGACCGTGTACACTCAACTCTATCTGGATTCACCCCCTCCTGGCTATCTGGCCCAAAATAGATAATCTCTCGTGCAGCTAACTCTCTCAGGAACTGGATACCTCACTCCGTAGCATTCCATTTCCTTGATGTGCATTGACAGTCATCCTTGTTACGAAACCTTGTTTTCATGGCTGTCAAGAGTCGGGTCCAGAGGGCCGTGGGGTTGGGCTCACTGGCAATTGCCCTATCAAGGGCGGAATCCCTTGACAGGGATCCCAACTGTTTGGCTTCTCCGCCCTCCAGTTCTCTTGTGTCAGCCCCGTCATCCCAGCATCAGAGCATCCAGGTTAACATATTCTCACCATCTTTACGAGTATATTCTTTTCGCAACTCTCTTAGCTCACTTGGAGAAAAAGACCGGCTAACGGTCACTTCCTCCCCTGTTGACACCCCGGGGGATGAATGTGGCCCCTTGCCATCATCTGCAGCCCGATTAATCTTCTTAGTCGCTTTCTTACAACCGGCTACTGATGCCGATATGGGCTTAACATTATCGCTGGGCTTGTTTTTGCTACAACAGGAACAATGCCCCTTATTTGAGGAAGAAGCTTGAGCCTGAGTAGCCATGGTGTTTATGACTGGGGAAGTGGCGGCTGTAATAAGTGATGGTCAAAATTGTTAATGTTGAACAAATCGAGTAGGATTCAATTGTATTATGCATATTATTGTAAGCAGTAACTGCGCTTGTGCAAGTTTGATTATGTTTTGTAGAACCTTGTAGTAGTAGTTAAAGCCAATGCCATAAATAACAGGACTCCCAGATGGTGCCATAAATAACAGGACTACCAGGTGGTGCCATAAATAACAGGACTACCGGATGGTGTCATAAATAACAGGACTCCGGGATGGTGCCACAGATAATAGGACTCCCAGATGGTGTTACAGATAACAGAGTGCCCGGATGTTGCAACAGATAACAAAAGTTCCAGAGACGGAAATTCCCAGCACGTAAACGAGCGTATAACATATATAAGCACATACGAAAGGTTGATTTGGTGTGCCTGTTGGCGGAACTGAGCTTCCCCCGGTCACCCAGCGCTGTTTTGCTTAATTACCGCTTGCTAAATAAAATCGATTGATTGACTCAGAATCGATTTATTGGCTCTTATTTATAACAGTGGCCACAACGGCAGCCCCTTTTCCAGCCTCACCAGACACCGTGCAACTCTCATTGATCAAAAGATACACAAGCCTTCGATTTAACCTAATCTCTCCTAACAAATATATGAATACTAAGATATTTGTCAGGACAGAGATCAGTATCATAGTTCTTTCAAAACTCCATGAATATTCCAAGTGCTCAAAAACATCGGGAATCGGCTCAAATGAGAAGGGAGAAGTATGCTGAGTCCTACTTTCCCAAGATTCACTAGCCCATTTAGCAAACACATAACTGGAATTTAGCTCTCCTGGCGGTCTCTCAAGGTACAGCAGAAAGGAGCAGAAACTCATTATTGGTTGCACTACCATAAAGTAAACCACTGCCAAGCCACAGAGTACCGTTATAAGCATGGTCCAGTTCTTTGTCGTTATCTAATGTAAAACTCTATTGACAAGAAACATCCAGAGAAAACAAGAAATACTTGTGCAAAAGGTATCAAATAACTTACAGAAATTATACCACAGCATTTTTCAAATCAAAGTAATTCACCTCTACGTTAATACCACTATTCAATATTCTAAACACCCAGACCTGCAAGTCTTGTAATCCTATGAGTTAACACTGTGCCAGGAAAATTCAAAGGTACTGTTGATCAGTTTTAAAAACCTCCCGGTTTTTTTCCCCGTGCCACCCTACGCTGAGCCTGCCGCGTGGCCACGTGGAGCCGAGCCGCGCTCAAACAAAGACACGCCAGACAGCGACACCTAGTGCCTGCGCTGCACAACGCTGAGCCCGCCACATGGCCGCCGAGGCAAAGGCTGATAGCGGCAGAGAAACGGCAGGGCGCAGGAGCACGAGGGTCCGACCCTGCCCTTATAAGTGCCAAAATACTAAAAATTTCTCAAGTCCCGAATTTGCCCGCATTCTCCACCAATTATCTGTCGTGGTTTGATCGTGGGGAGACAATCCAAACCGTGGCAGATGGTTTCCCTTCACCCTTTATTCCTCTTCAGCAACCCTCCCTCTCTCCTTCCCCCTCCTTCTCACTAGGATGTGGGGAGGACAGGAAAAGAGAAAAGTAAAGGAAAAGAGAATTGGGAAACTTGAAAACGTTTACTAAGACTAGGAAAACGAACACAGGGCAAAAATAACACAGAAACAAATATTGGAAAACCAGTCCTGAAGTCCAGCAGGATCCCACAGTTGAACCGGAAACAGCACGAGACTTCAGCTTGCAGGAACAGTAGAATGAAGGAAAGCAGTCCGATGAAAAACAACCCATGTGCCGAGCAGCCCATGCAAAAAGAGAGTAAGCCAGTCCACGTGCTCTGCTTTTATAGGCAGGAAATCGTGAATGGGATGGAATACCCCTATTGGTCAGTTCGTGGCCACATGACTCAGGCCAGTTCCTTCCATTGCTCCCCGCTTCCGCTTCAGCCCAAAACGAGGGGGGGTGGTTCACAACACCAGGACGGTTTTCAACATGATCGTCATGAGTTTTCTTAAGTAGGTATGAGCCTCCTTTGAAGAAATAGGCTGAAGCCACATTCACAAGACCACACAGTCCATTTTCAGCAATAGAATCTACCGTTTCCCCCTTTAGTGACAACCAGGGTTCTCTCAAGGTGCGCTTTTACAGTACTTCTGAGCTGTTCAGTGACTCACTTGCTAAAGGAGGTGGCCTCATCCAACTCCCAGTTTTAGCCTGCCAGCTCTCCAATGCATTGCCTCTGCCACCTTCCTTCTACCGGGCCCTAAGTGCATTCTACTACCTGGCTAGGGAGGTGCACATGCCACCGGTCCCAAAGCATCACTCTGGGGACCCATCATAGCTGGCCATTACCTCTCAGCTGCTGCACCAGCCAAACCTTTCTGGAACAGCAAACTCTCAGAATCTGCTCCAGGTCTGTAAGAGTCGGTCCAAAACCAGTATCTGCCTGAACATCGCTACCAAGAACAGACTGACAGTGACTTAGAGAGAGGCTTGAGGAGAAGCATTGTGTTAAACAGGTGTCTCCAACATGGAAGGCTACTGCTAACAATGGCTGCTGTGTGGAGTTTGCTTGCTGCTTCAGCCAAGCTAGCCCCCACCTCCTAAAAGGGACTGTTAGACAGGTCTCTCTGACCCAGGGACAACCACTGCCATCCAGAAGATGGATTCTTGCCTGCAGCCTCAGTCACACCTTGTCCCCCACCCGCTCCCTCGAACAAAGAATAACAAAAAAGAGCATGCCCAGAAGCTCGCCAAGGGTCCTGAGGCCACCCAATTGACCAGAGAGATACCCCTGAATGCAGGCCACGCAGGCACAGACAAGCGCTGGCAAGAGAGGTGAAGACTTTTTGAGCCTGCGCAGTTAAGCCCGGATTGAGAAACAAAGGCGGAGATTGGCCTGAAACAATGGGAGCGAGGGGGATGAAGAAGTATAAAGATAGTTCCTGACTGGACGTCATTGAGATCTCCCCACCAGAGGATCCCAAACCACCATGGAGGACCGGCAGGACTCCATGGGACTGGACACCAGAGGGATGCCTTTGGAGCTCACCTGCTAGTAAACCAGTCCTCATTCCCATCTTTTCCTTCTTCTTTCCCTGTTTCTTTTTCCTTTCCCTTTTTCTTACTCTCTCGCTATCGCGTGCCGCTTTACGGGCAAAATAATAAAGTAACACTGTTTGACTGTATTCTAATCCCTTGGCATTTCCGATGCCTTAATTTTGTGCTTCGAGAAGAACGTAAATGAACCATCAGGAATCCATCACTGAGTGGACCCTAACAAGGTCCTTGCAAGCTCTCAATCTCCTTTTGCTCCCCTAGCACACTTCTTCCCCCCTCCATGCAGTTTGGTTTCAGCCTAGGGAGCAGACAAATCCTTGGAAAAAGTAGGCATTCTTTTCATGTCCTATGTCGGCACGGGAAAAGAAGAAAATCCCAAAGTCTCAACATCTACACCGCCCTAAGTGGAAGGCCAACGTGTCCCCACCATCCACCAGCATGATGTGCCACTAGTTCATATACGACTCAGTGATTTTGAGAGAGGTAGAAGAAAACAGGCCCCAAAAATTAGAAAAAAGTCTGAAAGCTTAAGACAAAACAGCACTTCTTTAGAAGGAGATGATTGGCTCGAAGGGGGATGGGGTTGTAGCTGAGCTTGTCCCAGTCGGGCAGCATTCTAAAACTGATGAGGACCAGGTGGCCTCCTATGCCCCTAGGGAGAAATTGATGTGCTCTGCTCGCTCCCTGAAATGCCTGTACACCAATGCGCGCAGCATGGGGAATAAGCAGGAGGAGTTAGAATCCTATGTTCGGTCGGGAGATTATGATCTGGTGGCAATTACAGAAACATAGTGGGACAGTTCACATGACTGGAATGTGGTCATGGATGGCTATGCCCTTTTCAGGAAAGACAGGCCAGCCAGGCATGGTGGTGGAGTTCCTCTCTATGTGAGAGAGCAACTACAATGTACTAAATTCTGCCCAGGAGTGGATGACGAGCGAGTTGAGAGTGTATGGGTCAGGATCAAGGGGCAGGCTTGCAGGGGTGACACTGTTGTGGGCGTCTGTTACAGGCCACCAGATCAGGCTGAGGAAGTTGATGAGGCCTTCTATGGGCAGTTGAGAGTGGCCTCACAGTCGCAGGCCCTGGTTGTTGCGAGTGATTTTAACTTCCCTGATGTTTGCTGGAAGGACCATTCAGCCAGCCAGCCACAGTCCAGGAGGTTCCTCCAGTGCATTGATGATAACTTCCTCATGCAGATGGTGGAGGAGCCGACTAGGAGAGGTGCACTGCTGGATCTCATCCTCACTAACAAGGAGGGTCTGGTCGAAGCAGTAAAGGTTGAGGGCTGCCTGGGTTGCAGTGACCACGAGATGGTGGAGTTCAGCATCTTGGGTGGCAGGAACAGAATAGCAAGTGGAATTGCAACCCTGGACTTTAGCAGGGCTAACTTTGGCCTTTTCAAGAAATTGCTGGGGGAAATCCCATGGGCAAGACTGCTTGAAGGTAAAGGGGCCCAAGATAGCTGGATTGCATTCAGAGATTGCTTCTTCCACGCTCAGGACCAGAGCATCCCCACACGTAGGAAGTCAAGGAAGGGAGCCAGGAGGCCTGCCTGGTTGAATAGGGATCTGTTGGGTATGCTCAAGCAGAAGAGGAGAGTTTACAGGTCATGGGAACAGGGGCTGGCCACTTGGGAAGAATATAAGGCTGCTGTTAGAAGATGTAGGAAGGCAGCTAGGATAGCCAACGCCTCCTTAGAATTACAGCTGGTGAGAGGGGTCAAGGACAGCAAAAATAACTTTTTCAAATACATAGCAGATAAAACTAATACCAGAGGCGATGTAGGCCCACTGATGAACGGGGTGGGTACCCTGGTGGCAGAAGATACAGAGAAGGCAGAATTACTGAATGCCTTCTTTGTCTCTGTCTACTCTGCCGGAGGCTGTCCTGGGGAGCCCTGTACCCCTGAGACCCCGGATGAAGCCAGGTCAATGGAGGAGTTTGCTTTAGTCGATGAGGACTGGATTAGGGAGCAATGAAATAGTCTGGACATCCATAAATCCGTGGGTCCAGATGGGATGCATCCATGGGTGCTGAGGTAGCTGCCTGAAGTCATTGCTGGACTGCTCTCCAACATCTTTGCCAAGTCTTGGGAAACGGGGGAGGTGCCCGAGTATTGGAGGAAAGCAAATGTCACTCCAGTCTTCAAAAAGGGCAAGAAGGAGGACCCGGGTAATTATAGACCGGTCAGCCTCACCTCTGTCCCTGGGAAAGTAATGGAACAGCTTATCCTTGGTGCCATCTCAAGGCATATCAAGGATAAGAGGGTTATTAGGGGCAGTCAGCATGGCTTTACCAAGGGTAAGTCATGCTTGACCAACCTCATAGCCTTTTATGAGAATGTAACAAGGTGGATGGATGATGGCAGAGCGGTGGATGTGGTCTACCTTGACTTCAGTAAAGCCTTTGACACAGTCTACCACAGCATTCTCACAGCTAAGTTGAGGAGGTATGGTCTGGACAATAGAGTAGTGAGGTGGGTTGCAAACTGGCTTACGGAGAGAAGCCAGAGAGTGGTAGTCAATGGTGTGGAGTCTAGTTGGAGGCCAGTATCTAGTGGAGTGCCTCAGGGGTCAGTACTGGGGCCAATGTTATTCAATATATTCATTAACGTTTTGGACGAGGGAATAAAGTGTACTATCAGCAAGTTTGCTGATGACACTAAGCTGGGAGGGGTGGCTGACATGCCAGAAGGCTGTGCTGCCATCCAGTGGGACTTGGACAGGCTGGAGAGTTGGGCGGGGAATAACCTAATGAAATTTAACAAGGGAAAGTGTAGAGTCCTGCATCTGGGCAGGAACAACCCCAGGTTCCAGTATAGGTTGGGAAATTACATATTAGAGAGCACTGTAGAGGAAAGGGACCTGGGGGTCCTGGTGGACAGCAGGATGACCATGAGCCAGCACTGTGCCCTTGTGGCCAGGAAGGCCAAAGGCATCCCGGCATGTATTACGAGGGGGGTGGTTAGTAGATCGAGAGAGGTCCTCCTTCCCCTCTACTCCACCCTGGTGAGACCCCATCTGGAATGTTGTGTCCAGTTCTGGGACCCTCAGTTCAAGAAGGACAGGGAACTGCTGGAGAGGGTCCAGCGTAGGGCAACGAAGATGATGAAGGGAGTGGAACACCTCCCTTATGAAGAAAGGCTGAGGGAGCTCGGTCTCTTTAGTTTGGAGAAGAGGAGACTAAGGGGGGACCTTATAAATGTTTATAAATATATAAAAGGTGAGTGCCATGAGGATGGAGCCAGGCTCTTCTCGGTGGCCAACAATGACAGGACAAGGGGTAAAGGGATAAAGCTGGAACACAAGAGGTTCCACTTAAATTTGAGAAAAAACTTCTCAGTAAGGGTGACAGAACACTGGAACAGGCTGCCCAGGGAGGTTGTAAAGTCTCCTTCTCTGGAGACATTCAAAACCCGCCTGCACATGTTTCTGTGTGACCTCATTTAGGGATTCCTGCTCCAGCAGGGGGATTGGACTAGATGATCTTTTGAGGTCCCTTCCAATCTCAAACATACTGTGATAATGTGATACTGTGATCCCTGCACCAAACCACCAAGACTCAGCCTAAGGAGATCTGCAGTTTCTTTTTTCGTACTGCCAGCAGATTGTGGAAGTACAGTATAAAAACCATCCTTATGGAGAGATCTTCGTATTTTAGGCTTAGTCTAAGTGTCTCAAATAGCTGGAGTTTTTGCTTGGGTCTAATCCATACGGTCTTATGGCTTTCCTCCTCGTCTGAAGACGAATGTGCTAGAAACTATAAAGCAAAAAAATGTCCTACAGTCTTGCCTGTCCTTGCCTGTCCTTGACTTGCCTCATTTTCTTCTCATCCTGTTCTCTGTCCCATCCTCTCTCACTAAGCCCTCGTCTGGCTGCATGTCTCTTCTTTCCTATTCTCTTTCCTTTTCTCTGGCTCTCCTGCTTCCTGCCTCTTTTCTTTCAATTCCTCCATCTCACTCGTGCAGACCAACACTACTTTTTATTCTTCCTTCCCTTTCTCCTGCTCCCTTCGCTTTCTTCCTCTGTCCCATATCTTTCTTCCCGACTTGTCTCTTGGAGACTTTGGGCCAAACTGGCCCCAAGTCTGGGCATGGTTTGACAAGTTTTCAGAGGCCTGGCTGGTGGCAGCAGGGCCAGCAGGCAGTGACAGGCCTGGGGCTGACAGGCTCCCCATCCCCTAGGGGGCGCCTGGCTGCCACACCCAGCTGACATAGAACCTTTGTCACAATGCCCGCTACCGTGGTGAGGATGCAGTGACTCTGCAGGTGACAGGGACACTGCAGGACTTGGTGTCAGCTCAGCAATTTATCAGTTCTCCAAAGAAGTAGAATTCTGCAAATTGCTGCCTTTGCTCTTGAAAGGATGTCATCAGGTGGGTGTTTTGGTGTAATACACTAAAAACCAGAGCAGAAATGGTGAAATATTCCCATGGTATGCGTGGTCCCTGCACCAAAGCACCATGACTCAGCCTAAGGAGATCTGCAGCTTCTTTTTTTGTATTGCCAGCAGATTGTGGAAGTACAGTATAAAATCCATCCTTACGGAGAGATCTTCGTATTTTAGGCTTAGTCTAAGTGTCTCAGGTAGCTGGGGTTTTTGCTTGGGCCTAATCCATACGGTCTTATGGCTTTCCTCCTAGTCTGAAGACGAATGTGCTAGAAACTATAAAGCAAAAAAGTGTCCTGCAGCTTAGCCTTGCCTTGCCTGTCCTTGCCTGTCCTTGCCTTGCCTTATTTCCTTCTCATCCTGTTCTCTGTCCCATCCTCTCTCACTAAGCCCTCGTCTGGCTGCATGTCTCTTCTTTCCTTTTCTCTCACTCTCCTGCTTCCTGCCTCTTTTCCTGCAATTCCTCCATCTCACTCCTGCAGCCCAACACTGCTTTTTATTCTTCCTTACCTTTCTCCTGCTCCCTTCGCTCTCTCCCTCTATCCCATATCTTTCTTCCCAACTTGTCTGTTGGAGACTTTGGGCCAAATTGGCCCCATGTCTGGGCATGGTTTGACAAGTTTTCAGAGGCCTGGCTGGTGACAGCAGGGACAGCAGGCAGTGACAGGCCTGGGGCTGACAGGCTCCCCATCCCCTAGGGGGCGCCTGGCTGCCACACCAGGCTGACATAGAACCTTTGGCACAATGCCCGCTACCGTGGCGAGGATGCGGTGACTCTGCAGGTGACAGGGACACTGCAGGACTTGGTGTCAGCTCAGCAATTTCTCAGTTCTCCAAAGAAGTGGAATTGTGCAAATTGTTGCCTTTGCTCTTGAAAGGATGTCATCAGGTGGGTGTTTTGGTGTAATATACTAGAAACCAGAGCAGAAATGGTGAAATATTCCCATGGTATGCGTGGTCCCTGCACCAAAGCACCATGACTCAGTCTAAGGAGATCTGCAGCTTCTTTTTTTGTACTGCCAGCAGATTGTGGAAGTACAGTATAAAATCCATCCTTATGGAGAGATCTTCGTATTTTAGGCTTAGTCTAAGTGTCTCAGGTAGCTGGGGATTTTGCTTGGGCCTAATCCATACGGTCTTATGGCTTTCCTCCTAGTCTGAAGACGAATGTGCTAGAAACTATAAAGCAAAAAAATGTCCTGCAGCCTAGCCTTGCCTTGCCTGTCCTTGCCTGTCCTTGCCTTGCCTTATTTCCTTCTCATCCTGTTCTCTGTCCCATCCTCTCTCACTAAGCCCTCGTCTGGCTGCATGTCTCTTCTTTCCTTTTCTCTCACTCTCCTGCTTCCTGCTCTTTTCTTGCAATTCCTCCATCTCACTCCTACATCTCAACACTACACTTTATTCTTCCTTCCCTTTCTCCTGCTCCCTTCGCTCTCTCCCTGTGTCCCATATCTTTCTTCCCGACTTGTCTGTTGGAGACTTTGGGCCAAATTGGCCCCGAGTCTGGGCATGGTTTGACAAGTTGTCAGAGGCCTGGCTGGTGACAGCAGGGACAGCAGGCAGTGACAGGCCGGGGGCTGACAGGCTCCGCATCACCTAGGAGTCACCTGGCTGCCACACCCAGCTGACATAGAAACTTTGTCACAATGCCCGCTACCGTGGCGAGGATGCGGTGACTCTGCAGGTGACAGGGACACTGCAGGACTTGGTGTCAGCTCAGCAATTTATCAGTTCTCCAAAGAAGTAGAATTCTGCAAATTGCTGCCTTTGCTCTTGAAAGGATGTCATCAGGTGGGTGTTTTGGTGTAATACTCTAAAAACCAGAGCAGAAATGGTGAAATATTCCCATGATATGCATGCTCTCTGCACCAAAGCACCATGACTCAGCCTAAGGAGATCTGCAGCTTCTTTTTTTGTACTGCCAGGAGATTGTGGGAGTACAGTATAAAAACCATCCTTATGGAGAGATCTTCCCATTTTAGGCTTAGTCTAAGTGTCTCAGGTAGCTGGGGTTTTTGCTTGGGCCTAATCCATACGGTCATATGGCTTTCCTCCTAGTCTGAAGACGAATGTGCTAGAAACTATAAAGCAAAAAAGTGTCCTGCAGCCTATCCTTGCCTTCCCTGTCCTTGCCTGACTTGCCTTGCTTTATTTCCTTCTCATCCTGTTCTCTGTCCCATCCTCTCTCACTAAGCCCTCGTCTGGCTGCATCTCTCTTCCTTCCTTTTCTCGCACTCTCCTGCTTCCTGCCTCTTTTCTTGCAATTCCTCCATCTCCCTCCTGCAGCCCCATACTACTTTTTATTCTTCCTTCCCTTTCTCCTGCTCCCTTCGCTCTCTCCCTCTATCCCATATCCTTCTTCCCGACTTGTCTCTTGGAGACTTTGGGCCAAATTGGCCCCAATTCTGGGCATGGTTTTACAAGTTTTCGGAGGCCTGGCTGGTGACAGCAGGGACAGCAGTCAGTGACAGGCCTGGGGCTGACAAACTCCCCATGCCCTAGGGGGCGCCTGGCTGCCACACCAGGCTGACATAGAACCTTTGGCACAAGGCCTGCTACCGTGGCGAGGATGCGGTGACTCTGCAGGTGACAGGGACACTGCAGGACTTGGTGTCAGCTCAGCAATTTCTCAGTTCTCCAAAGAAGTGGAATTGTGCAAATTGTTGCCTTTGCTCTTGAAAGGATGTCATCAGGTGGGTGTTTTGGTGTAATATACTAGAAACCAGTGCAGAAATGGTGAAATATTCCCATGGTATGCGTGGTCCCTGCACCAAAGCACCATGACTCAGCCTAAGGAGATCTGCAGCTTCTTTTTTTGTACTGCCAGCAGATTGTGGAAGTACAGTATAAAATCCATCCTTATGGAGAGATCTTCGTATTTTAGGCTTAGTCTAAGTGTCTCAGGTAGCTGGGGATTTTGCTTGGGCCTAATCCATACGGTCTTATGGCTTTCCTCCTAGTCTGAAGACGAATGTGCTAGAAACTATAAAGCAAAAAAATGTCCTGCAGCCTAGCCTTGCCTGCCCTGTCCTTGCCTGTCCTTGCCTTGCCTTATTTCCTTCTCATCCTGTTCTCTGTCCCATCCTCTCTCACTAAGCCCTCGTCTGGCTGCATGTCTCTTCTTTCCTTTTCTCTCACTCTCCTGCTTCCTGCTCTTTTCTTGCAATTCCTCCATCTCACTCCTACATCTCAACACTACACTTTATTCTTCCTTCCCTTTCTCCTGCTCCCTTCGCTCTCTCCCTCTGTCCCATATCTTTCTTCCCGACTTGTCTCTTGGAGATTTTGGGCCAAATTGGCCCCATGTCTGGGCATAGTTTGACAAGTTTTCAGAGGCCTGGCTGGTGACAGCAGGGACAGCAGGCAGTGACAGGCCTGGGGCTGATAGGCTCCCCATCCCCTAGGGGGCGCCTGGCTGCCACACCCAGCTGACATAGAACCTTTGACACAATGCCCGCTACCGTGGCGAGGATGCAGTGACTCTGCAGGTGACAGGGACACTGCAGGACTTGGTGTCAGATCAGCAATTTCTCAGTTCTCCAAAGAAGCGGAATTCTGCAAATTGCTGCCTTTGCTCTTGAAAGGATGTCATCAGGTGGGTGTTTTGGTGTAATACACTAAAAACCAGAGCAGAAATGGTGAAATATTCCCATGATATGCGTGGTCCCTGCCCCAAAGCACCATGACTCAGCCTAAGGAGATCTGCAGCTTCTTTTTTTGTACTGCCAGCAGATTGTGGAAGTACAGTATTTATGGAGAGATCTTCGTATTTTAGGCTTAGTCTAAGTGTCTCAGGTAGCTGGGGTTTTTGCTTGCGCCTAATCCATACGGTCTTATGGCTTTCCTACGAGTCTGAAGACGAATGTGCTAGAAACTATAAAGCAAAAAAGTGTCCTGTAACGAAGCCTTGCCTTGCCTGTCCTTGCCTGTCCTTGCCTTGCCTTATTTCATTCTCATCCTGTTCTCTGTCCCATCCTCTCTCACTAACCCCTCGTCTGGCTGCATGTCTCTTCTTTCCTTTTCTCTCACTCTCCTGCTTCCTGCCTCTTTTCTTGCAATTCCTTCATCTCACTCCTGCAGCCCCATACTACTTTTTATTCTTCCTTCCCTTTCTTCTGCTCCCTTCGCTCTCTCCCTGTGTCCCATATCTTTCTTCCCGACTTGTCTGTTGGAGACTTTGGGCCAAATTGGCCCCGAGTCTGGGCATGGTTTGACAAGTTGTCAGAGGCCTGGCTGGTGACAGCAGGGACAGCAGGCAGTGACAGGCCGGGGGCTGACAGGCTCCGCATCACCTAGGGGTCACCTGGCTGCCACACCCAGTTGACATAGAATCTTTGCAACAATGCCCGCTACCGTAGCGAGGATGCGGTGACTCTGCAGGTGACAGGGACACTGCAGGACTTGGTGTCAGCTCAGCAATTTCTCAGTTCTCCAAAGAAGCGGAATTCTGCAAATTGCTGCCTTTGCTCTTGAAAGGATGTCATCAGGTGGGTGTTTTGGTGTCATACACTAAACACCAGAGCAGAAATGGTGAAATATTCCCATGATATGTGTGGTCCCTGCACCAAAGAACCATGACTCAGCCTAAGGATATTTGCAGCTTCTTTTTTTGTACTGCCAGCAGACTGTGGAAGTACAGTATAAAAACCATCCTTATGGAGAGATCTTCGTATTTTAGGCTTAGTCTAAGTGTCTCAGGTAGCTGGGGATTTTGCTTGGGCCTTTCCATACGGTCTTATGGCTTTCCTCCTAGTCTGAAGACGAATGTGGTAGAAACTATAAAGCAAAAAAGTGTCCTGCAGCTTAGCCTTGCCTTCCCTGTCCTTGCCTGTCCTTGCCTTGCCTTATTTCCTTCTCATCCTGTTCTCTGTCCCATCCTCTCTCACTAAGCCCTCGTCTGGCTGCATGTCTCTTCTTTCCTTTTCTCTCACTCTCCTGCTTCCTGCCTCTTTTCTTGCAATTCCTCCATCTCACTCCTGCAGCCCAACACTACTTTTTCTTCTTCCTTACCTTTCTCCTGCTCCCTTCGCTCTCTCCCTCTGTCCCATATCTTTCTTCCCAACTTGTCTGTTGGAGACTTTGGGCCAAATTGGCCCCATGTCTGGGCATGGTTTGACAAGTTTTCAGAGGCCTGGCTGGTGACAGCAGGGACAGCAGGCAGTGACAGGCCTGGGGCTGACAGGCTCCCCATCCCCTAGGGGGCGCCTGGCTGCCACACCAGGCTGACATAGAACCTTTGGCACAAGGCCCGCTACCGTGGCGAGGATGCGGTGACTCTGCAGGTGACAGGGACACTGCAGGACTTGGTGTCAGCTCAGCAATTTCTCAGTTCTCCAAAGAAGTGGAATTGTGCAAATTGTTGCCTTTGCTCTTGAAAGGATGTCATCAGGTGGGTGTTTTGGTGTAATATACTAGAAACCAGTGCAGAAATGGTGAAATATTCCCATGGTATGCGTGGTCCCTGCACCAAAGCACCATGACTCAGCCTAAGGAGAGCTGCAGCTTCTTTTTTTGTACTGCCAGCAGATTGTGGAAGTACAGTATAAAATCCATCCTTATGGAGAGATCTTCGTATTTTAGGCTTAGTCTAAGTGTCTCAGGTAGCTGGGGATTTTGCTTGGGCCTAATCCATACGGTCTTATGGCTTTCCTCCTAGTCTGAAGACGAATGTGCTAGAAACTATAAAGCAAAAAAATGTCCTGCAGCCTAGCCTTGCCTTCCCTGTCCTTGCCTGTCCTTGCCTTGCCTTATTTCCTTCTCATCCTGTTCTCTGTCCCATCCTCTCTCACTAACCCCTCGTCTGGCTGCATGTTTCTTCTTTCTTTTTCTCTCACTCTCCTGCTTCCTGCCTCTTTTCTTGCAATTCCTCCATCTCCCTCCTGCAGCCCCATACTACATTTTATTCTTCCTTCCCTTTCTCCTGCTCCCTTCGCTCTCTCCCACTGTCCCATATCTTTCTTCCCGACTTGTCTGTTGGAGACTTTGGGCCAAATTGCCCCCAAGTCTGGGCATGGTTTGACAAGTTGTCAGAGGCCTGGCTGGTGACAGCAGGGACAGCAGGCAGTGACAGGCCCGGGGCTGACAGGCTCCCCATCACCTAGGGGGTGCCTGGCTGCCACATCCAGCTGACATAGAACATTTGTCACAATGTCCGCTACCGTGGTGAGTATGCGGTGACTCTGCAGGCGACAGGGACACTACAGGACTTGATGTCAGCTCCGCAGTTTCTCAGTTCCCCAAAGAAGCAGAATTCTGCAAATTGCTTCCTTTGCTCTTGAAATGATGTCATCAGGTGGGTGTTTTGGTGTAATATACTGAAAACCTGAGCAGAAAGGGTGAAATATTATGATGATATGCATGGTCCCTGCACCAAAGCAGCATGACTCAGCCTAAGGAGATCTGCAGCTTCTTTTTTTGTACTGCCAGCAGATTGTGGAAGTACAGTATAAAAACCATCCTTATGGAGAGATCTTGGTATTTTAGGCTTAGTCTAAGTGTCTCAAGTAGCTGGGGTATTGCTTGGGCCTAATCCATACGGTCTTATGGCTTTCCTTCTAGTCTGAAGACGAATCTTCTAGAAACTATAAAGCAAAAAAGTGTCCTCCAGCCTAGCCTTGCCTTCCCTGTCCTTGCCTGTCCTTGCCTTGCCTTCTTTCCTTCTCATCCTGTTCTCTGTCCCATCCTCTCTCACTAACCCCTCGTCTGGCTGCATGTCTCTTTTTTATTTTCTCTCACTCTCCTGCTTCCTGCATCTTTTCTTGCAATTCGTCCATCTCACTCCTGCAGCCCAACACTACTTTTTATTCTTCCTTCCCTTTCTCCTGCTCCCTTCGCTCTCTCCCTGTGTCCCATATCTTTCTTCCCGACTTGTCTGTTGGAGACTTTGGGCCAAATTGGCCCCATGTCTGGGCATTGTTTGACAAGTTTTCAGAGGCCTGGGTGGTGACAGCAGGGCCAGCAGGCAATGACAGGCCCGGGGCTGACAGGCTCACCATCCCCTAGGGGGCGCCTGGCTGCCACACCCAGCTGACATAGAACCTTTGTCACAGGGCTCGCTACCGTGGCGAGGATGCGGTGACTCTGCAGGTGACAGGGACACTGCAGGACTTGGTGTCAGCTCAGCAATTTCTCAGTTCTCCAAAGAAGCGGAATTCTGCAAATTGCTGCCTTTGCTCTTGAAAGGATGTCATCAGGTGGGTGTTTTGGTGTAATACACTAAAAACCAGTGCAGAAATGGTGAAATATTCCCATGATATGCATGGTCCCTGCCCCAAAGCACCATAGAATCACAGAATCACAGAATCGACTGAGTTGGAAAAGACCTCAGAGATCATCGAGTCCAACCCTTGGTCCAACTCTAGTCCGTTTACTAGATCATGGCACTAAGTGCCATGTCCAATCTCAGTTTAAAAACCTCTAGGGACGTCGAGTCCACTGCCTCCCTCGGCAGGCCATTCCAGTGCCTGTCCACTCTCTCTGTAAAGAATTTCTTTCTATTATCCAGCCTAAATTTCCCCTGGTAGTATTTAAGCCCATGCCCCCTTGTCCTATTGCTATCTGCCTGGGAGAAGAGACCAATCCCCACCTGGCTATAACTTCCCTTCAGGTAGTTATTGAGAGTGATGAGGTCACCTCTAAGCCTCCCCTTCTCTAGACTAAACAACCCCAGCTCCCTCAGCCTCTCCTCATAGGTCTTATGTTCAAGTCCCTTCACCAGTCGTGTTGCTCTTCTCTGCACCCGCTCCAGCACTTCAATGTCTTTCCTGAACTGAGGGGCCCAGAACTGAACACAATACTCCAGGTGTGGCCTCACCAATAGAGTACAGGGGAAGGATCACTTCCCTTGTCCTGCTGACCGCGCTATTTTTGATACAGGACAGGATACCGTTGGCCTTCTTGGCCACCTGGGCACACTGTTGGCTCATGTTGAGCTTCCTGTCAATTAGTACCCCCATGTCCCTTTCTGTCTGACTGCTCTCCAGCCACTCTGCGCCCAGCCTGTAGCGCTGCAGGGGGTTGTTGTGACCAAAGTGCAGCACCCGGCACTTGGCCTTATTGAACTTCATCCCATTGGAATCAGCCCATTTTTCCAGTCTATCCAGATCCCTCTGCAGAGCCCTCCTGCCTTCCAGCAGGCCGACACTCCCTCCCAACTTGGTGTCATCAGCAAATTTGCTGATGATGGTCTCAATCCCCTCATCTAAATCATCAATAAAGATTTTAAACAGGACTGGACCCAACACTGACCCCTGGGGAACACCACTAGTGACTGGCCGCCAGCTGGATGCAGCCCCATTCACCAGCACTCTCTGGGCCCGGCCCTCCAGCCAGTTCTTAACCCAGCATAGAGTACACTTGTCCAAGCCGTGGGCTACCAGCTTTTGCAAGAGTATATTATGGGAGACAGTGTCAAAGGCCTTGCTGAAGTCCACATAGACCACATCCACGGCTTTCCCCTCATCCACCAGCTGGGTCACCTGATCATAAAAGGAGATCAGGTTGGTCAGACAGGACCTGCCCCTCCTAAACCCATGCTGGCTGGGTCTGATCCCTTGTCCATCCTGAAGGTGCTGTGTGATTCCATTCAGGATGATCTGCTCCATAACCCTGCCAGGCACCGAGGTCAGGCTGACAGGCCTGTAGTTGCCAGGGTCAGCTCTGCAGCCCTTTTTGTGGACTGGGGTAACACTGGCCAATTTCCAATCATATGGGACCTCCCCAGTGAGCCAGGACTGTTGGAAGATGATGGAGAGCGGCTTGGCAAGTTCTTCTGCTAGCTCCCTCATCACCCTAGGATGGATCCCATCTGGTCCCATAGACTTATGAGGATCCAGATGGCTCAGTAAATCACCAACTATTTCCTCCTGGAATACAAGGGGCCTATTTGGCTTCCTATCTCTGTTAACTACCTCCAGAGATGAGTTGTCCTGAGGGCCACCTGTCTTACTGGTAAAAACTGAGGCAAAGTAGGTATTAAGTACCTCAGCTTTCTCCTCATCTTTGTTAACTATGTTTCCCTCAGAGTCCAACAGAGAGTGGAGGTTTTCCTTGCCCCTCCTTTTGTTATTAACATATTTGAAGAAGGACTTTTTATTATCCCTGACAGAATTGGCCAAGTTAACTTCAAATTGCACTTTTGTTTCCCTGATCTTTTTTCTGCATGATCTAGCTATTTCCATAAATTCTTCATAAGCAGCCAGCCCTTTTTTCCACAGTTGGTAAAGTCTCCTTTTATTTCTGATTTCATTCAGAATCTCCCTGTTTAGCCAAGCCGGTTGTCTTCCCCGCCGGCTAGCCTTTCGGCACACTGGTATAGCCTGTTCCTGTGCACTCAAAACCACCTGCTTGAAGCATGTCGAACCCTCCTGGGCCCCCTTGTTTTTAAGCGTTGTTTCCCAGGGTATGCTCTGAACTAGACTTCTGAATAGGCAAAAATCTGCCCTCCGGAAGTTCAGCGTAGAGGTTTTGTTAATGGTTCTCCCTGCATCTCTGAGTATTGAAAATTTTATTATTTCATGGTCGCTATGCCCCAGGCGGCCTCCAACCACTACATCTCCCACCAGCCCTTCTCTGTTTGTAAACAGTAGGTCTAGCGGGGTCTTGCCCCTGGTGGGCTCATTTACCAGCTGATGAAAGAAATTGTCCTCTATACACTCAAGGAACTTCCTAGACTGCCTCTTCTGTGCAGTATTGAGCTCCCAGCAGATATCCAGCAGGTTAAAGTCACCCACAAGAACAAGGGCCGTCGATTTTGAGACATCTGCCAGCTGCTTGTAGAATAATTCATCTCCTTCATTGTCCTGGTTGGGCGGTCTATAACAGACACCCACGAGGATGTCAGCCTTGTTGGACTTCGCCCTGATTCTGGTCCACAGGCACTCAACCTTGTCACTGCTGACCTCAAGTTTAACAGAGTCGAGTGACTCTCTAACATATAAAGCCACCCCTCCACCTCTCCTACCCTGCCTATCTTTTCTGAAGAGCTTGTAGCCACACATAGCAGCACTCCAGTCATATGAGTCATCCAGGCATGTTTCTGTGATGGCAACTATGTCATAGCTTTCCTGCTGCACGATGGCTTCCAGCTCCTCTTGTTTGTTGCCCATACTACGTGCATTAGTGTACATGCACTTCAAGTGGGCTGCTGATCTCCCTCTTAATTCGGGCTTTCAATCCTTAGGCTGATCTTTGGAGAGCCCAGTTTCAATCCCTTCCCCCTTCAAACCTAGTTTAAAGCCCTCCTGATCAGCCCTGCCAACTTATGGGCTGTAGTCCTCTTTCTCTCCCTAGAAGGATGAAGCCCATATGATTTGAGGAGACTGGGTACCACGGAGCTTGCCCCATGGTCAAAAAACCCAAAATTTTGACGGTGACACCAATCCTTAAGCCACCTGTTGATGAGATGGGCTTTTCTGATCCTCTCTTATTTAGTTCCTCATACATCCCAGCTAGCACAGGAACTGAGGCAAATATCACTTGTGCTCCCATGCCATGAACTGACTGACCCAGTGCTTTAAAGTCCTTTTTAATTATCTTGATACTTCTTCTGTTGATGTCCTCGCTGCCAGCTTGGACTACTGACAGGGGACTACTAACCATGACTCGGCCTAAGGAGATCTGCAGCTTATTTTTTTGTACTGCCAGCAGATTGTGGAAGTACAGTATAAAAACCATCCTTATGGAGAGATCTTCGTATTTTAGGCTTAGTCTAAGTGTCTCAAGTAGCTGGGGTTTTTGCTTGGGCCTAATCCATACGGTCTTATGGCTTTCCTCCTAGTCTGAAGACGAATGTGCTAGAAACTATAAAGCAAAAAAGTGTCCTGCAGCCTAGCCTTGCCTTGACTGTCCTTGCCTGTCCTTGCCTTGCCTTATTTCCTTCTCATCCTGTTCTCTGTCCCATCCTCTCTCACTAACCCCTCGTCTGGCTGCATGCCTCTTCCTTCCTTTTCTCTCACTCTCCTGCTTCCTGCCTCTTTTCTTGCAATTCCTCCATCTCACTCCTGCAGCCCAACACTACTTTTTATTCTTCCTTCCCTTTCTCCTGCTCCCTTCTCTCTCTCCCTGTGTCCCATATCTTTCTTCCCGACTTGTCTCTTGGAGACTTTGGGCCAAACTGGCCCCAAGTCTGGGCATGGTTTGACAAGTTTTCAGAGGCCTGGCTGGTGACAGCAGGGACAGCAGGCAGTGACAGGCCTGGGGCTGAAAAACTCCCCATCCCCTAGGGGAACCTGGATGCCACACCCAGCTGACATAGTACCTTTGTCACAATGCCCGCTACCGTGGTGAGGATGCGGTGACTCTGCAGGTGACAGTGACACTGCAGGACTTGGTGTCAGCTCAGCAATTTCTCAGTTCTCCAAAGAAGCGGAATTCTGCAAATTGCTGCCTTTGCTCTTGAAAGGATGTCATCAGGTGGGTGTTTTGGTGTAATACACAAAAACCAGAGCAGAAATGGTGAAATATTCCCATGATATGCATGGTCCCTGCACCAAAGAACCATGACTCAGCCTAAGGAGATCTGCAGCTTCTTTTTTGTACTGCCAGCAGATTGTGGAAGTACAGTATAAAAACCATCATTATGGAGAGATCTTCGTATTTTAGGCTTAGTCTAAGTGTCTCAAGTAGCTGGGGTTTTTGCTTGGGCCTAATCCATACGGTCTTATGGCTTTCCACCTAGTCTGAAGACGAATGTGGTAGAAACTATAAAGCAAAAAAGTGTCCTGCAGCCTAGCCTTGCCTTGCCTGTCCTTGCCTGTCCTTGCCTTGCCTTATTTCCTTCTCGTCCTGTTCTCTGTCCCATCCTCTCTCACTAACCCCTCGTCTGGCTGCATGTCTCTTCCTTCCTTTTCTCTCACTCTCCTGCTTCCTGCCTCTTTTCTTGCAATTCCTCCATCTCACTCCTGCAGCCCAACACTACTTTTTATTCTTCCTTCCCTTTCTCCTGCTCCCTTCTCTCTCTCCCTCTGTCCCATATCTTTCTTCCCGACTTGTCTCTTGGAGACTTTGGGCCAAACTGGCCCCAAGTCTGGGCATGGTTTGACAAGTTTTCAGAGGCCTGGCTGGTGACAGCAGGGACAGCAGGCAGTGACAGGCCCGGGGCTGACAGGCTCCCCATCCCCTAGGGGGCGTCTGGCTGCCACACCCAGCTGACATAGAACCTTTGTCACAATGCCCGTTACTGTGGCGAGGATGCGGTACTCTGCAGGTGACAGGGACACTGCAGGAGTTTGTGTCAGCTCAGCAATTTCTCAGTTCTCCAAAGAAGCGGAATTCTGCAAATTGCTGCCTTTGCTCTTGAAAGGATGTCATCAGGTGGGTGTTTTGGTATAATACACTAAAAACCAGAGCAGAAATGGTGAAATATTCCCATGATATGCGTGGTCCCTGCACCAAAGCACCATGACACAGCCTAAGGAGTTCTACAGCTTCTTTTTTGTACTGCCAGCAGATTGTGGAAGTACAGTATAAAAACCATCCTTATGAAGAGATCTTCGTATTTTAGGCTTAGTCTAAGTGTCTCAGGTAGCGGGGGTTTTTGCTTGGGCCTAATCCATACAGTTTTATGGCTTTCCTCCTAGTCTGAAGACGAATGTGCTAGAAACTATAAAGCAAAAAAATGTCCTGCAGCCTAGCCTTGCCTTCCCTGTCCTTGCCTGTCCTTGCCTTGCCTTATTTCCTTCTCATCCTGTTCTCTGTCCCATCCTCTCTCACTAAGCCCTCGTCTGGCTGCATGTCTCTTCTTTCCTTTTCTCTCACTCTCCTGCTTCCTGCCTCTTTTCTTGCAATTCCTCCATCTCACTCCTGCAGCCCAACACTACTTTTTATTCTTCCTACCCTTTCTCTTGCTCCCTTCGCTCTCTCCCTCTGTCCCATATCTTTCTTCCCGACTTGTCTGTTGGAGACTTTGGGCCAAAATGGCCCCAAGTCTGGGCATGGTTTGACAAGTTTTCAGAGGCCTGGCTGGTGACAGCAGGGACAGCAGGCAGTGACAGGCCCGGGGCTGACAGGCTCCCCATCCCCTAGGGGGCGCCTGGCTGCCACACCCAGCTGACATAGAACCTTTGCAACAATGCCCGCTACCGTGGTGAGGATGCGGTGACTCTGCAGGTGACAGGGACACTGCAGGACTTGGTGTCAGCTCAGCAATTTCTCAGTTCTCCAAAGAAGCGGAATTCTGCAAATTGCTGCCTTTGCTCTTGAAAGGATGTCATCAGGTGGGTGTTTTGGTGTAATACACTAAAAACCAGAGCGGAAATGGTGAAATATTCCTATGGTATGCGTGGTCCCTGCTCCAAAGCACCATGACTCAGCCTAAGGAGATCTGCAGCTTCTTTTCTTGTACTCCCAGCAGATTGTGGAAGTACAGTATAAAAACCATCCTTATGGAGAGATCTTCGTATTTTAGGCTTAATCTAAGTGTCTCAGGTAGCTGGGGTTTTTGCTTGGGCCTAATCCATACGGTCTTATGGCCTTCCTCCTAGTCTGAAGACGAATGTGCTAGAAACTATAAAGCAAAAAAGTGTCCTGCAGCCTAGCCTTGCCTTGCCTGTCCTTGCCTGTCCTTACCTTGCCTTATTTCCTTCTCATCCTGTTCTCTGTCCCATCCTCTCTCACTAACCCCTCGTCTGGCTGCATGTCTCTTCTTTGTTTTCTCTGACTCTCCTGCTTCCTGCCTCTTTTCTTGCAATTCCTCCATCTCACTACTGCAGCCCAACACTACTTTTTATTCTTCCTTCCCTTTCTACTGCTCCCTTCTCTCTCTCCCTCTGTTCCATATCTTTCTTCCCGACTTGTCTCTTGGAGACTTTGGGCCAAATTGGCCCCACGTCTGGGCATGGTTTGACAAGTTCTCAGGGCCTGGCTGGTGACAGCAGGGACAGCAGGCAGTGACAGGCCCGGGGCTGACAGGCTCCCCATCCCCTAGGGGGCGCCTGGCTGCCACACCCAGCTGACATAGAACCTTTGTCGCAATGCCCGCTACCGTGGCGAGGATGCGGTGACTCTGCAGGTGAGAGGGACACTGCAGGACTTGGTGTCAGCTCAGCAATTTCTCACTTCCCCAAAGAAGCGGAATTCTGCAAATTGCTGCCTTTGCTCTTGAAAGGATGTCATCAGGTGGGTGTTTTGGTGTCATACACTGAAAACAGAGCATAAACTCTGAAATATTCCCATGATATGCATGGTCCCTGCCCCAAAGCACCATGACTCAGCCTAAGGAGATCTGCAGCTTATTTTTTTGTACTGCCAGTGAAAAAAAAAAGGTCATAGGTAGGCACTGGGTAGAGACTCGAACTCTTGTGGGTTACTCTGAGCAGTATTTATTGTAGAAGATTCACAGGAACAGCAGCGTTGGGTCACCTCCTCAGAGAGTGACCATCATACAGCAGTATAACTAGTCATTATATAGGGTTCTAACAGGTATTATGCAGCTAAGCAAAATTTATCAATGTCTATCACTGTCGATATCCTCAGGTTCCTTCCGTTCCAGTGGTCTGCAGGTTCCACTTCTTCTTTCTTGGCAAGTACAGAACGACAGGTCATCAGGTCGCAGGGCTAGCTTCTTTTGAAGTTCCACCTGTCTCATTTGTTATCCTTAGTTCACCAGTCTAGCATAGAAATCAGCAACCCTAAGAATAGCATTTATCAATGTCTTAACTAAAGGTACAAAGCAAGCATAAGGTAACCACGCTCGTGGTTCTGGGTAAGGACTGTACAGGGGACAAGCTGAGACTTTCAGCCTTAGCAGCACAGCTTATAACACTGATATAGGCCTAAAATCCTAATTTCCTATTTTCCTACAACAGTCCCCCATTTTCTCTTTAAAATTTCCCAATTTACTGATAACGATAATAAAGCTTCTGTTGATTCAAGAGATTACAGCAACAATTACAAAACATTGACATACATGAATCAAAACAAAGATGATCACAAAGACAATTACAATGACAATGACAATCATCAAAATCTTCTTCACTAACGTTCCGAGATCAGGAAACCAGGAAGTCATCCATTGCCACACGTCTGCTACACCCCAGTTAGCATCATCTCGTTGAATTTGCTGCATAACATGACTAACCTTCCAGATTTTATCCACTTCAGTTATCAATTGCTTACTCTGATCGATATACATACAGCAACTGGAGTTTAGCATGGTACAGACACCTCCTTGCGAAGCTATCAGGATGTCTAAAGCCATTCGATTCTGTAAAACAATCTGAGATAGGTTGCGCAATTCTTGAATTTCTGGTGTCACTCCTTGATACCAATGCATATAATTTCTGATCCGAGTAAAACTGTTTTGCAGATAGAGCAAGTACTGCGTTACTGCCTCGTCCCCTTCCAGGAGGGCAGTTTTGGCAGACATAAAGGTAAACAGAACTGCCAAAACTCGCCCGAACAAAACTTCAGCAGGGCTGAGTTTAGTAGTAGCATGAGGAGTTGTACAAAGATCCCATAAAACAAGCGGTAATGCTTCAGGCCATTTGAGACCTATGTCTGCAGTGACTTTTGCCAAACGATCTTTAATAGTGCGATTCATCCGCTCTACCTGACCAGAAGATTGTGGATGGTAGGGCGTGTGAAAGGCAACCTGTATATCAAGAGCAACATAAACTTGCATTAGAACAGCAGCAGTAAAGTGCGGTCCCCTATCAGAATCAATAATTTCAGGGATACCGTACCTCGGAATGATATCACGAAGCAGGGTCTTAACCACAATTTTCGAATCGTTCTTGCGAGTAGGAAAGGCTTCCACCCAGTGCGAAAGTTGATCAACAATAACAAGAATGTACTTATATCCCATAGGAGGGGGGAGTTCTGCGAAATCAATTTGCAGTTTCTGGAAAGGAAAGTAAGCAGGCGGCCGCTTGCCAGGGACTGTTGTGACCTTTGTGACCCCATATTTCTTGCAAAGAGTACAAGAGTCAGTCAGGCGTTTTGCAGCACTGTAAACTCCAGGCGCTGCCCACAACTGTTGGATTTTAGAAGCTACAGCTTCAGGCCCCCCATGAGTACGATCGTGAATCCAGTGAGTTAGAGGAAGGACATACCTCATAGGCAATAAGGGTTTATCACCTAGTTTCCAAATGCCGTCCTGTTGCGTTGTTTCCCAGCGTTTCCATTTGTTGAGCTCTTCTTCATCCAGTTCATCATAAAGAGCAGGACCAACGGGAAAAGGAAGAAGGGTAGCAACCACAGTCGTAGCAGGAGATGCATCGTGGACTGCCGCCGCTCTCGCCGCGGAGTCGGCCAAGGCGTTGCCATGAGCGAAAGAATCAAGGCGTTTAGTATGAGTAGGAATATAAATAACAGCAATTTCTCATGGTTCCTGGATAGCGAGCAGCAAATCATGAATTAATTGTCCATGAGCAATAGTACGACCGGCGGAGGTCAAAAAAACGCGTTCTTTCCAAAGTGTGCCAACAGAATGACAAATGCCAAAAGCGTACTTAGAGTCTGTATAGATATTAACTCGGAGACCTTTAGCAAACGTTGCAGCACGAGTCAAGGCAATTAGTTCTGCGGCTTGTCCTCCAAGTGCTGGAGAGAGAGGTTCAGCAAAAAGTACGCGATTTTCAGTGGCAACAGCAAAACCAGTAAAACGCTTACCATGCAGATAGTAACTTGATCCGTCTGTGAACAAGTTAAGGTCAGGGTGGGCGAGAGGAACATCTTGCAAATCTTCTCTG
The DNA here is from genome assembly GCF_036013475.1 of Columba livia. Taxonomy (NCBI): domain Eukaryota; kingdom Metazoa; phylum Chordata; class Aves; order Columbiformes; family Columbidae; genus Columba; species Columba livia. The sequence continues at coordinate 1,068,666 of NW_027043010.1, read as the reverse complement.
GTTTTAGAATAAGTGGTGACGAATTGCACACAGTCGTGTGGGTCATTGGAAAGGTGCACCTCAGGTAGAAGGGTAGATGGGTTTAAGGGTTTTGACCGTTTTAAAGAGATATTATCAGTCAGTAACAGGATGGCTTCGTATCGATGTGTGCGCTGCGGTGAGAGAGACTTGGTAGCATATCGGGTTAGTAAAAGTTCAACTTCATGAGGCACGGCAACAATCAATTTGTGACCCAGAACAAGTGGGCGAACTTTTTCCACTAATTCCGCAGCTGCTGCTACTGATCTAAGGCAATGTGGCGACCCTTTGATAACTGGGTCAAGAGCAACTGAATAATAACCCACAGGTCTTTCATAGGGTCCATGAGGTTGTACTAGGACCCCCTTTGCAATGCCACCCTTCTCGGTAGCATACAAAGTGAAAGGTTTAGAGCAATTTGGCAGGCCTAAAGCTGGGGCTGTGACTAAGGCTTGCTTCAAAGATGCAAAGGCATCGGACAATTCTGGCGTCCAGACAATTGGCTCTGGAGCTTTGTCCTTTGTAGTTTCAATAAGTGGTCTAGCTAGTTCGCTAAACCCTAAAATCCATGGCTGACAGAACCCAGCTTGGCCAAGGAAAGCTCTCATTTGTTTTTTAGTAACAGGTGGTGTAATTTGAAGAATAGCGTTGATTCTGTCTGGATCAATCTTTCGAACTCCTCCTGCTAAAACAAAGCCCAAATATTTTACCTCTGGTTCACAGAATTGTAACTTAGCTAATGAGGCACGATGACCCTTATGATATAGTCGAATGCAAAGGTGCTCTGTATCAATTGCACAGGCCTCCCGAGTTCAGCTAGCAACAAGTAAATCATCAACATATTGAATCAGTGCAGATTTGTTTGGCAATTCAATATCTTGGAGATCATATTTGAGAATTTGCGAAAACAAGGTAGGGGAAGCAGTAAAGCCTTGAGGGAGCCGAGTCCAAGTCAATTGGCGACCTTCCCAAGTGAAGGCAAACAAAGGTTGGCTTTCTTCTGCTACAGGTATGCTAAAGAAAGCTCCTGTCAGATCTAAAACAGTGTACCAGTGCACCCAAGATGGAATTTAGGTTAAAATTAAACTTGGATCTGGTACAACTGGGTGTGGAGCTTCAACATAATCGTTGATAGCCCATAAATCTTGTACAAAACGGTACTCGGGATCTCCATCCTCATCTAGTCGATTTTTACTAACTGGAAGAATTGGGGTATTAAATGGACTCATAATAGGTTTTAGAATCCCTTCATTGAGAAAGGTTTGAATTTGTTTTCGCAAACTTGGTAATGCAACAGCTGGTATTGGATATTGCTTAATAGCAGGAGGGGGACCACCTTTAGTTTTAATGACAACCGGCAGCGCAGACTTCAAAAGACCAATATCTTTAGTTGTACGACTCCAAAGTCCAGAGGGACATTCCGCAATTCCCACGGAATGGCCACTTCTTTCTTCGGAGTATGATCTAGAGTGAAAACACTTCCAATAAAAATCAATTTAGCTTTACCTTTACCATAGGTCAATTGAGTACCAAACTCTTGTAAGAGATCTCGTCCCAGCAAAGAAGTCGGTGCCCCTGGTGCAACAATAAAGCGAGCCCATGTAACTTTATCGCCTACAGTAACAGGGAGTGGTTTAGAGAGAGCATGGTTAAGCACAGAGCCTGTAACACCCTTGATAGCAATCATTTCCTGCGATGTCTGTGGCACATCAAAGTTGAGAAGCGAGAGTGTAGCCCCAGTATCTACTAAGAAAGAGACTGATTTTCCATTAACATCAGCTAAGACATGGCCTGTAGAGGAAATTTCTAAGGTCATTATGCTTACTGAGAGTAGCTACGATGATATGGAGGCGGCGGAGCAGAAGGGGCGTCAGTAATACCACCAAGTTGACTACCAGCAGTGGCAGCAGGTGCAGGTAGAGTAGCTCCTGGTTGATATTGGGGTCGCAACGGGCATTCACGTTGCATGTGTCCTAAATTACCACACCAAAAACAGGTTAATTGCATTGCGTCATTCGTAGGGTTGGTAACAGCAGGGTTTGTAACAGGGAAAGAACCCCCCATGGGTGGAAAGGAACTTCCCATCCCGATTCCTCTGCCGAGGAGTCCCCGGCCCCGAGGGAAGCGAGCTCGGAATACCCCTCGGACTCCTCGGGGACACCCACGTCCCCGAGTTGCGGAAACCCCCTGAGCTATGGCTACAGCTAGTAAGTTCATATCTTCCTGTTTTTCTCTCCGATACCGTCTACGTTCGACCTCATGTTCTTTCTCCTGCCGAAGGCGCTCAGCCTCCCTTTCTAATTGTAGCTTACGTTGTTGCTCTTCTGTACGGCCGTTATACACAAAATTAGCAACAGAGAGAACTTTTTGTAAATTCTCTGCTTGCCAGCCAGGCATATGTTTTTGAAAATGTTTTCGAATATCAGGGGCTGACTGATTGACAAAAATGCTAATAGCCAATGGTTCCTGAAAATTATCTTCGGTCATTCCTCCATACTGTATTAAAGCTTTTCTTAAGCGGTGCCAAAAGTCTCCCGGGTGTTCATCAGGAGCCTGTTGGCACTCTGTAACTTTTGACCAATTAGTCACTTTTTCATCACACTTTCGAATTGCTTCAATCAGATTATCAATTGCGACTAAATAGGCAGCTTTTTGGTCCTCTTCATGTAAATTCCAATTTGGATCTTGGTCTGGCCAGGGATTATGTCCCTGTGTCTGTTCAGCCAATTCTTTATCTTTAGCCAGGATTTTTTGTTTTTCCTCATGTGTAAATAATTCGGACAAAAGTGTTTGCATATCATTCCAGCTGGGTGAGTAATCTCGGGCAATAGTTCGAATTATTTTAGAGCATCGCTCCGCGTCATCACGGAGTCGCGGCATTTTATCATGCCAGAGTAAAAGATCACCTGGTTTCCAGGGGTAATGTGTAGTTACCATGAGAAGCAGTGGCTGGTTGCCAGCATTACTACGACCAGCTCTAGGATTAGCCACATAGGATAAAGTCATAGGGAAAATACCTGCAGGTGAATCAGTTTTGGGCTTAGAATTGTCACTTATTTCATCATCCAGATAAGCAAGTAGTTGGTGTTTATTCATGCTCTTCTGGAGTTGTTTTCGTTTTCGTATATCAGCATAGTCAAACCACAAATACAAATAGTCCATTTGTTGGGGCTGGCGGTCCTCCAGGATTTTCCGGAGAGACTGCAATTTAGTTTCTTCAAATGAGCCATAAATCGGCCACCGATCGTCAAGGGAAGCCCCAGCCACTCTGCTTATAAAAGGACAATCATCTTGGCAGAGGGCAATTAATCTTTTTATGTGCAACCCTGCGGTTCCTGACAATCTTCCCCAATTTGAAATCATTTCAGCCAAAGGCGTATTTTTAGGAACTGAGGGACCAGCCCCCATCCTTGTAAATATATTTAGAGACTTGAACTCTAATAAAAATATAAAGAAAAGAAACAAATCGGGAGAACAGGAGAGACTCGAACTCACCTGTCCCTGGCCAGGTACCGTTGTTTCAGTTTGTGCTGCAGAGTCCCATCTGTGGGGTGCCAACTGAAAAAAAGTCATAGGTAGGCGCTGGGTAGAGACTCGAACTCTTGTGGGTTACTCTGAGCAGTATTTATTGTAGAAGATTCACAGGAACAGCAGCGTTGGGTCACCTCCTCAGAGAGTGACCATCATACAGCAGTATAACTCGTAATTATATAGGGTTCTAACAGGTATTATGCAACTAAGCAAAATTTATCAATGTCTATCACTGTCGATATCTATCACTGTCGATATCCTCAGGTTCCTTCCGTTCCAGTGGTCTGCAGGTTCCACTTCTTCTTTCCTGGCAAGTACAGAACGACAGGTCATCAGGTCGCAGGGCTAGCTTCTTTTGAAGTTCCACCTGTCTCATTTGTTATCCTTAGTTCACCAGTCTAGCATAGAAATCAGCAACCCTAAGAATAGCATTTATCAATGTCTTAAATAAAGGTACAAAGCAAGCATAAGGTAACCACGCTCGTGGTTCAGGGTAAGGACTGTACAGGGGACAAGCTGAGACTTTCAGCCTTAGCACCACAGCTTATAACACTGATATAGGCCTAAAATCCTAATTTCCTATTTTCCTACAACAGAGAGCAGACTGTGGAAGTACAGTATAAAAACCCTCCTTATGGAGAGATCTTCGTATTTTTGGCTTAGTCTAAGTGTCTCAAGTAGCTGGGGTTTTTGCTGGGGCCTAATCCATACGCTCTTATGGCTTTCCTCCTAGTCTGAAGATGAATGTGCTAGAAACTATAAAGCAAAAAAAATGTCCTGCACCCTAGCCTTGCCTTGCCTTTCCTTGCTTTGCCTTATTTCCTTCTCATCCTGTTCTCTGTCCCAGCCCCTCTCACTAACCCCTAGTCTGGCTGCATGTCTCTTCTTTCCTTTTGCCCACTCTCCTGCTTCCTGCCTCTTTTCTTGCAATTCCTCCATCTCACTCCTGCAGCCCAACACAACTTTTTATTCTTCCTTCCCTTTCTCCTGCTCCCTTCGCTTTCTCCCTCTGTCCCATATCTTTCTTCCCGACTTGTCTCTTGGAGACTTTGGGCCAAATTAGCCCCATGTCTGGGCATGGTTTGACAAGTTTTCAGAGGCCTGGCTGGTGACAGCAGTACCAGCAGGCAGTGAGAGGCCCGGGGCTGACAGGCTCCCCATCCCCTAGGGGGCGCCTGGCTGCCACACCCAGCTGACATAGAACCTTTGTCACAATGCCCGCTACCATGGCTATGATGCGGTAACTCTGCAGGTGACAGGGACACTGCAGGACTTGTCAGCTCAGCAATTTCTCAGTTCCCCAAAGAAGTGGAATTCTGCAAATTGTTGCCTTTGCTCTTGAAAGGATGTCATCAGGTGGGTGTTTTAGTGTAACACACTGAAAACAAGGCAGAAACTGTGAAATATTCCCATGATATGAATGGTACCTGCCCCAAAGCACCATGACTCACCCTAAGAAGATCTGCAGCTTATTTTTTTGTACTGCCAGCAGATTGTGGAAGTACAGTATAAAAACAATCCTTATGGTGAGAGATCTTCGTATTTTAGGCTTAGTCTAAGTGTCTCAAGTAGCTGGGGTTTTTGCTCGGGCCTAATCCATACGCTCTTATGGCTTTCCTCCTAGTCTGAAGACGAATGTGCTAGAAACTATAAAGCAAAAAAATGTCCCGCAGCCTAGCCTTGCCTTGCCTGTCCTTGCCTGTCCTTGCCTTGCCTTATTTCCTTCTCATCCTGTTCTCTGTCCCATCCTCTCTCACTAACCCCTCGTCTGGCTGCATGTCTCTTCTTTCCTTTTCTCTCACTCTCCTGCTTCCTTCCTCTTTTCTTGCAATTCCTCCATCTCACTCCTGCAGCCCAACACTACATTTTATTCTACCTTCCCTTTCTCCTGCTCCCTTCGCTTTCTCCCTCTGTTCCATATCTTTCTTCCCGACTTGGCTCTTGGTGACTTTAGGCCAAATTGGCCCCACGTCTGGGCATGGTTTGACAAGTTTTCAGAGGCCTGGCTGGTGACAGCAGTACCAGCAGGCAGTGAGAGGCCCGGGGCTGACAGGCTCCCCATCCCCTAGGGGGCGCCTGGCTGCCACACCCAGCTGACATAGAACCTTTGTCACAATGCCCGGTACCGTGGCGAGGATGCGGTGGCTCTGCAGGTGACAGGGACACTGCAGGACTTGGTGTCAGCTCAGCAATTTCACACTTCCCCAAAGAAGCGGAATTCTGCAAGTTGCTGCCTTTGCTCTTGAAAGGATGTCATCAGGTGGGTGTTTTGTTGTAATACACAGAAAACGGGGCAGAAACTGTGAAATATTCCCATGATATGCATGGTCCCTTCCCCAAAGCACTATGACTCAGCCTAAGGAGATCTGCAGCTTATTTTTTTGTACTGCCAGCAGATTGTGGAAGTACAGTATAAAAGCCATCCTTATGGAGAGATCTTCGTATTTTAGGCTTAGTCTAAGTGTCTCAAGTAGCTGGGAAACACGGGGTGGAGGGAAGGCAGGGCTGGAGTAGTTTCTCTAACCAAGGCTTAGAGAAGTTTAAATAATCTTCGCATCCCTCCTTTTTTGAATTATGTTGCATGTTTGTACCTGTAGACAAGAACCTTGAGTATCACACTTTCCGTGTTGCTCAGTATATTATAATTTCACAGTGTCAGTTCAAGTGAATTTATTTTTCTTACAATTCCTCCATCTCACTCCTGCAGCCCAACACAACTTTTTATTCTTCCTTCCCTTTCTCCTTCTCCCTTCGCTTTCTCCCTCTGTCCCATATCTTTCTTCCCAACTTGTCTGTTGGAGACTTTGGGCCAAATTGGCCCCACGTCTGGGCATGGTTTGACAAGTTTTCAGAGGCCTGGCTGGTGACAGCAGGGCCAGCAGGCAGTGACAGGCCTGGGGATGACAGGGTAACCATCCCCTAGGGGGCGCCTGGCTGCCACACCCAGCTGACATAGAACCTTTGTCGCAATGCCCGCTACTGTGGCGAGGATGCGGTGACTCTGCAGGTGACAGGGACACTGCAGGACTTGGTGTCAGCTCAGCAATTTCTCATTTCCCCAAAGAAGAGGAATTCTGCAAATTGCTGCCTTTGCTCTTGAAAGGATGTCATCAGGTGGGTGTTTTGGTGTAATACACAGAAAACAGGGCAGAAACTGTGAAATATTACCATGATATGCATGGTCCCTGCCCCAGAGCACCATGACTCAGCCTAAGGAGATCTGCAGCTTATTTTTTTGTGCTGCCAGCAGATTGTGGAAGTACAGTATAAAAACCATCCTTATGGAGAGATCTTCTTATTTTTGTCTTAATCTAAGTGTCTCAAGTAGCTGGGGTTTTTGCTTGGGCCTAATCCATACGCTCTTCTGGTTTCCTCCTAGTCTGAAGTCGAATGTGCTAGAAACTATAAAGCAAAAAAATGTCCCGCAGCCTAGCCTTGCCTTGCCTGTCCTTGCCTGTCCTTGCCTTGCCTTATTTCCTTCTCATCCTGTTCTCTGTCCCAGCCCCTCTCACTAACCCCTCGTCTGGCTGCATGTCTCTTCTTTCCTTTTCTCTCACTCTCCTGCTTCCTGCCTCTTTTCTTGCAATTCCTCCATCTCACTCCTGCAGCCCAACACTACTTTTTATTCTTCCTTACCTTTCTCCTGCTCCCTTCGCTTTCTCCCTCTGTAACATATCTTTCTTCCCGACTTGTCTCTTGGAGACTTTTGGCCAAATTAGCCCCATGTCTGGGCATGGTTTGACAAGTTTTCAGAGGCCTGGCTGGTGACAGCAGGACCAGCAGGCAGTGAGAGGCCTGGGGATGACAGGCTCCCCATCCCCTAGGGGGCGCCTGGCTGCCACACCCAGCTGACATAGAACCTTTGTCACAATGCCCGCTACCATGGCTATGATGCGGTAACTCTGCAGGTGGCTGGGACACTGCAGGACTTGTCAGCTCAGCAATTTCTCACTTCCCCAAAGAAGAGGGATTCTGCAAATTGCTGCCTTTGCTCTTGAAAGGATGTCATCAGGTGGGTGTTTTGGTGTAATACACAGAAAACGGGGCAGATACTGTGAAATATTCACATGATATGCACGGTCCCTGCCCCAAAGCACCATGACTCAGCCTAAGGAGATCTGCAGCTTATTTTTTTGTACTGCCAGCAGATTGTGGAAGTACAGTATAAAAGCCATCCTTATGGAGAGATCTTCGTATTTTAGGCTTAGTCTAAGTGTCTCAAGTAGCTGGGAAACACGGCGTGGAGGGAAGTCAGGACTGGAGTAGTTTCTCTAAACAAGGCTTAGAGAAGTTTAAATAATCTCCACATCCCTCCTTTTTTGAATTATGTTGCATGTTTGTACCTGTAGACAAGAACCTTGTGTATCACACTTTCCATGCTGCTCAGTGCATTATAATTTCACTGTGTCAGTTCAAGTGAATTTATTTTTCTTACAATTCCTCCATCTCAATCCTGCAGACCAACACTACTTTTTATTCTTCCTTCCCTTTCTCCTGTTCCCTTCGCTTTCTCCCTCTCTCCCATATCTTTCTTCCCGACTTGTCTGTTGGAGACTTTGGGCCAAATTGGCCCCACGTCTGGGCATGGTTTGACAAGTTTTCAGAGGCCTGGCTGGTGAGAGCAGGGACAGCAGGCAGTGACAGGCCTGGGGATGACAGGCTCCCTATATCCTCGGAGGCGCCTGGCTGTCACACCCAGCTGACATAGAACCTTTGTCACAATGCCCGCTACCGTGGCGAGGATGCGGTGACTCTGCAGGTGACAGGGACACTGCAGGACTTGGTGTCAGCTCAGCAATATCTCACTTCGCCAAAGAAGCGGAATTTTGCAAATTGCTGCCTTTGCTCTTGAAAGGATGTCATCAGGTGGGTGTTTTGGTGTAATACACTGAAAACAGGGCAGAAACTGTGAAATATTCCCATGATATGCATGGTCCCTGCCCCAAAGCACCATGACTCAGCCTAAGGAGATCTGCAGCTTATTTTTTTGTGCTGCCAGCAGATTGTGGAAGTACAGTATATAAACAATCCTTATGGAGAGATCTTCGTATTTTTGGCTTAGTCTAAGTGTCTCAAGTAGCTGGGGTTTTTGCTTGGGCCTAATCCATACGGTCTTATGGCTTTCCTCCTAGTCTGTGACGAATGTGCTAGAAACTATAAAGCAAAAAAATGACCTGCAGCCTAGCTTTGCCTTGCCTGTCCTTGCCTGTCCTTGCCTTGCCTTATTTCCTTCTCATCCTGTTCTCTGTCCCAGCCTCTCTCACTAAGCCCTCGTCTGGCTGCATGTCTCTTCTTTCCTTTTCTCTCACTCTCCTGCTTCCTGCCTCTTTTCTTACAATAGCTCCATCTCACTCCTGCAGCCCAACACAACTTTTTATTCTTCCTTCCCTTTCTCCTTCTCCCTTCGCTTTCTCCCTCTGTCCCATATCTTTCTTCCCAACTTGTCTGTTGGAGACTTTGGGCCAAATTGGCCCCATGTCTGGGCATGGTTTGACAAGTTTTCAGAGGCCAGGCTGGTGACAGTAGGGCCAGCAGGCAGTGACAGGCCTGGGGATGAAGGGTCCCCATCCCCTAGGGGGCGCCTGGCTGCCACACCCAGCTGACATAGAACCTTTGTCGCAATGCCCGCTACCGTGGCGAGGATGCGGTGACTCTGCAGGTGACAGGGACACTGCAGGACTTGGTGTCAGCTCAGCAATTTCTCACTTCCCCAAAGAAGAGGAATTCTGCAAATTGCTGCCTTTGCTCTTGAAAGGATGTCATCAGGTGGCTGTTTTGGTGTAATACACAGAAAACGGGGCAGATACTGTGAAATATTCCCATGATATGCATGGTCCCTGCCCCAAAGCACCATGACTCAGCCTAAGGATATCTGCAGCTTATTTTTCTGTACTGCCAGCAGATTGTGGAAGTACAGTATAAAAACCATCCTTATGGAGAGATCTTCGTATTTTAGGCTTAGTCTAAGTGTCAGAAGTATCTGGGGTTTTTGCTTGGGCCTAATCCATACGGTCTTATGGCTTTCCTCCTAGTCTGAAGACGAATGTGCTAGAAACTATAAAGCAAAAAATTGTCCCGCAGCCTAGCCTTGCCTTGCCTGTCCTTGCCTGTCCTTGCCTTGCCTTATTTCCTTCTCATCCTGTTCTCTGTCCCATCCTCTCTCACTAACCCCTCGTCTGGCTGCATGTCTCTTCTTTCCTTTTCTCTCACTCTCCTGCTTCCTTCCTCTTTTCTTGCAATTCCTCCATCTCACTCCTGCAGCCCAACACTACATTTTATTCTACCTTCCCTTTCTCCTGCTCCCTTCGCTTTCTCCCTCTGTTCCATATCTTTCTTCCCGACTTGGCTCTTGGTGACTTTAGGCCAAATTTGCCCCACGTCTGGGCATGGTTTGACAAGTTTTCAGAGGCCTGGCTGGTGACAGCAGTACCAGCAGGCAGTGAGAGGCCCGGGGCTGACAGGCTCCCCATACCCTAGGGGGCGCCTGGCTGCCACACGCAGCTGACATAGAACCTTTGTCACAATGCCCGCTACCGTGGCGTGGATGCGGTGACTCTGCAGGTGACAGGGACACTGCAGGACTTGGTGTCAGCTCAGCAATTTCTCACTCCCCCAAAGAAGAGGAATTCTGGAAATTGCTGCCTTTGCTCTTGAAAGGATGTCATCAGGTGGGTGTTTTTGTGTCATACACTGAAAACAGGGCAGAAACTGTGAAATATTCCCATGATATGCATGGTCCCTGCCCCAAAGCACCATGACTCAGCCTAAGGAGATCTGCAGCTTATTTTTTTGTGCTGCCAGCAGATTGTGGAAGTACAGTATAAAAACCATCCTTATGGAGAGATCTTCTTATTTTTGTCTTAATCTAAGTGTCTCAAGTAGCTGGGGTTTTTGCTTGGGCCTAATCCATACGCTCTTCTGGTTTCCTCCTAGTCTGAAGTCGAATGTGCTAGAAACTATAAAGCAAAAAAATGTCCTGCAGCCTAGCCTTGCCTTTCCTGTCCTTGCCTGTCCTTGCCTTGCCTTATTTCCTTCTCATCCTGTTCTCTGTCCCATCCTCTCTCACTAAGCCCTCGTCTGGCTGCATGTCTCTTCTTTCCTTTTCTCTCACTCTCCTGCTTCCTGCCTCTTTTCTTGCAATTCCTCCATCTCACTCCTGCAGCCCAACACTACTTTTTATTCTTCCTTCCCTTTCTCCTGCTCCCTTCTCTCTCTCCCTCTGTCCCATATCTTTCTTCCCGACTTGTCTCTTGGAGACTTTGGGCCAAACTGGCCCCAAGTCTGGGCATGGTTTGACAAGTTTTCAGAGGCCTGGCTGGTGACAGCAGGGACAGCAGGCAGTGACAGGCCCGGGGCTGACAGGCTCCCCATCCCCTAGGGGGCGTATGGCTGCCACACCCAGCTGACATAGAACCTTTGTCACAATGCCCGTTACTGTGGCGAGGATGCGGTACTCTGCAGGTGACAGGGACACTGCAGGAGTTTGTGTCAGCTCAGCAATTTCTCAGTTCTCCAAAGAAGCGGAATTCTGCAAATTGCTGCCTTTGCTCTTGAAAGGATGTCATCAGGTGGGTGTTTTGGTATAATACACTAAAAACCAGAGCAGAAATGGTGAAATATTCCCATGATATGCGTGGTCCCTGCACCAAAGCACCATGACACAGCCTAAGGAGTTCTACAGCTTCTTTTTTGTACTGCCAGCAGATTGTGGAAGTACAGTATAAAAACCATCCTTATGAAGAGATCTTCGTATTTTAGGCTTAGTCTAAGTGTCTCAGGTAGCGGGGGTTTTTGCTTGGGCCTAATCCATACAGTTTTATGGCTTTCCTCCTAGTCTGAAGACGAATGTGCTAGAAACTATAAAGCAAAAAAATGTCCTGCAGCCTAGCCTTGCATTCCCTGTCCTTGCCTGTCCTTGCCTTGCCTTATTTCCTTCTCATCCTGTTCTCTGTCCCATCCTCTCTCACTAAGCCCTCGTCTGGCTGCATGTCTCTTCTTTCCTTTTCTCTCACTCTCCTGCTTCCTGCCTCTTTTCTTGCAATTCCTCCATCTCACTCCTGCAGCCCAACACTACTTTTTATTCTTCCTACCCTTTCTCTTGCTCCCTTCGCTCTCTCCCTCTGTCCCATATCTTTCTTCCCGACTTGTCTGTTGGAGACTTTGGGCCAAAATGGCCCCAAGTCTGGGCATGGTTTGACAAGTTTTCAGAGGCCTGGCTGGTGACAGCAGGGACAGCAGGCAGTGACAGGCCCGGGGCTGACAGGCTCCCCATCCCCTAGGGGGCGCCTGGCTGCCACACCCAGCTGACATAGAACCTTTGCAACAATGCCCGCTACCGTGGTGAGGATGCGGTGACTCTGCAGGTGACAGGGACACTGCAGGACTTGGTGTCAGCTCAGCAATTTCTCAGTTCTCCAAAGAAGCGGAATTCTGCAAATTGCTGCCTTTGCTCTTGAAAGGATGTCATCAGGTGGGTGTTTTGGTGTAATACACTAAAAACCAGAGCGGAAATGGTGAAATATTCCTATGGTATGCGTGGTCCCTGCTCCAAAGCACCATGACTCAGCCTAAGGAGATCTGCAGCTTCTTTTCTTGTACTCCCAGCAGATTGTGGAAGTACAGTATAAAAACCATCCTTATGGAGAGATCTTCGTATTTTAGGCTTAATCTAAGTGTCTCAGGTAGCTGGGGTTTTTGCTTGGGCCTAATCCATACGGTCTTATGGCCTTCCTCCTAGTCTGAAGACGAATGTGCTAGAAACTATAAAGCAAAAAAGTGTCCTGCAGCCTAGCCTTGCCTTGCCTGTCCTTGCCTGTCCTTACCTTGCCTTATTTCCTTCTCATCCTGTTCTCTGTCCCATCCTCTCTCACTAACCCCTCGTCTGGCTGCATGTCTCTTCTTTGTTTTCTCTGACTCTCCTGCTTCCTGCCTCTTTTCTTGCAATTCCTCCATCTCACTACTGCAGCCCAACACTACTTTTTATTCTTCCTTCCCTTTCTACTGCTCCCTTCTCTCTCTCCCTCTGTTCCATATCTTTCTTCCCGACTTGTCTCTTGGAGACTTTGGGCCAAATTGGCCCCACGTCTGGGCATGGTTTGACAAGTTCTCAGGGCCTGGCTGGTGACAGCAGGGACAGCAGGCAGTGACAGGCCCGGGGCTGACAGGCTCCCCATCCCCTAGGGGGCGCCTGGCTGCCACACCCAGCTGACATAGAACCTTTGTCGCAATGCCCGCTACCGTGGCGAGGATGCGGTGACTCTGCAGGTGAGAGGGACACTGCAGGACTTGGTGTCAGCTCAGCAATTTCTCACTTCCCCAAAGAAGCAGAATTCTGCAAATTGCTGCCTTTGCTCTTGAAAGGATGTCATCAGGTGGGTGTTTTGGTGTCATACACTGAAAACAGAGCATAAACTCTGAAATATTCCCATGATATGCATGGTCCCTGCCCCAAAGCACCATGACTCAGCCTAAGGAGATCTGCAGCTTATTTTTTTGTACTGCCAGTGAAAAAAAAAAGGTCATAGGTAGGCACTGGGTAGAGACTCGAACTCTTGTGGGTTACTCTGAGCAGTATTTATTGTAGAAGATTCACAGGAACAGCAGCGTTGGGTCACCTCCTCAGAGAGTGACCATCATACAGCAGTATAACTAGTCATTATATAGGGTTCTAACAGGTATTATGCAGCTAAGCAAAATTTATCAATGTCTATCACTGTCGATATCCTCAGGTTCCTTCCGTTCCAGTGGTCTGCAGGTTCCACTTCTTCTTTCTTGGCAAGTACAGAACGACAGGTCATCAGGTCGCAGGGCTAGCTTCTTTTGAAGTTCCACCTGTCTCATTTGTTATCCTTAGTTCACCAGTCTAGCATAGAAATCAGCAACCCTAAGAATAGCATTTATCAATGTCTTAACTAAAGGTACAAAGCAAGCATAAGGTAACCACGCTCGTGGTTCTGGGTAAGGACTGTACAGGGGACAAGCTGAGACTTTCAGCCTTAGCAGCACAGCTTATAACACTGATATAGGCCTAAAATCCTAATTTCCTATTTTCCTACAACAGTCCCCCATTTTCTCTTTAAAATTTCCCAATTTACTGATAACGATAATAAAGCTTCTGTTGATTCAAGAGATTACAGCAACAATTACAAAACATTGACATACATGAATCAAAACAAAGATGATCACAAAGACAATTACAATGACAATGACAATCATCAAAATCTTCTTCACTAACGTTCCGAGATCAGGAAACCAGGAAGTCATCCATTGCCACACGTCTGCTACACCCCAGTTAGCATCATCTCGTTGAATTTGCTGCATAACATGACTAACCTTCCAGATTTTATCCACTTCAGTTATCAATTGCTTACTCTGATCGATATACATACAGCAACTGGAGTTTAGCATGGTACAGACACCTCCTTGCGAAGCTATCAGGATGTCTAAAGCCATTCGATTCTGTAAAACAATCTGAGATAGGTTGCGCAATTCTTGAATTTCTGGTGTCACTCCTTGATACCAATGCATATAATTTCTGATCCGAGTAAAACTGTTTTGCAGATAGAGCAAGTACTGCGTTACTGCCTCGTCCCCTTCCAGGAGGGCAGTTTTGGCAGACATAAAGGTAAACAGAACTGCCAAAACTCGCCCGAACAAAACTTCAGCAGGGCTGAGTTTAGTAGTAGCATGAGGAGTTGTACAAAGATCCCATAAAACAAGCGGTAATGCTTCAGGCCATTTGAGACCTATGTCTGCAGTGACTTTTGCCAAACGATCTTTAATAGTGCGATTCATCCGCTCTACCTGACCAGAAGATTGTGGATGGTAGGGCGTGTGAAAGGCAACCTGTATATCAAGAGCAACATAAACTTGCATTAGAACAGCAGCAGTAAAGTGCGGTCCCCTATCAGAATCAATAATTTCAGGGATACCGTACCTCGGAATGATATCACGAAGCAGGGTCTTAACCACAATTTTCGAATCGTTCTTGCGAGTAGGAAAGGCTTCCACCCAGTGCGAAAGTTGATCAACAATAACAAGAATGTACTTATATCCCATAGGAGGGGGGAGTTCTGCGAAATCAATTTGCAGTTTCTGGAAAGGAAAGTAAGCAGGCGGCCGCTTGCCAGGGACTGTTGTGACCTTTGTGACCCCATATTTCTTGCAAAGAGTACAAGAGTCAGTCAGGCGTTTTGCAGCACTGTAAACTCCAGGCGCTGCCCACAACTGTTGGATTTTAGAAGCTACAGCTTCAGGCCCCCCATGAGTACGATCGTGAATCCAGTGAGTTAGAGGAAGGACATACCTCATAGGCAATAAGGGTTTATCACCTAGTTTCCAAATGCCGTCCTGTTGCGTTGCTTCCCAGCGTTTCCATTTGTTGAGCTCTTCTTCATCCAGTTCATCATAAAGAGCAGGACCAACGGGAAAAGGAAGAAGGGTAGCAACCACAGTCGTAGCAGGAGATGCATCGTGGACTGCCGCCGCTCTCGCCGCGGAGTCGGCCAAGGCGTTGCCATGAGCGAAAGAATCAAGGCGTTTAGTATGAGTAGGAATATAAATAACAGCAATTTCTCATGGTTCCTGGATAGCGAGCAGCAAATCATGAATTAATTGTCCATGAGCAATAGTACGACCGGCGGAGGTCAAAAAAACGCGTTCTTTCCAAAGTGTGCCAACAGAATGACAAATGCCAAAAGCGTACTTAGAGTCTGTATAGATATTAACTCGGAGACCTTTAGCAAACGTTGCAGCACGAGTCAAGGCAATTAGTTCTGCGGCTTGTCCTCCAAGTGCTGGAGAGAGAGGTTCAGCAAAAAGTACGCGATTTTCAGTGGCAACAGCAAAACCAGTAAAACGCTTACCATGCAGATAGTAACTTGATCCGTCTGTGAACAAGTTAAGGTCAGGGTGGGCGAGAGGAACATCTTGCAAATCTTCTCTGGTTTTAGAATAAGTGGTGACGAATTGCACACAGTCGTGTGGGTCATTGGAAAGGTGCACCTCAGGTAGAAGGGTAGATGGGTTTAAGGGTTTTGACCGTTTTAAAGAGATATTATCAGTCAGTAACAGGATGGCTTCGTATCGATGTGTGCGCTGCGGTGAGAGAGACTTGGTAGCATATCGGGTTAGTAAAAGTTCAACTTCATGAGGCACGGCAACAATCAATTTGTGACCCAGAACAAGTGGGCGAACTTTTTCCACTAATTCCGCAGCTGCTGCTACTGATCTAAGGCAATGTGGCGACCCTTTGATAACTGGGTCAAGAGCAACTGAATAATAACCCACAGGTCTTTCATAGGGTCCATGAGGTTGTACTAGGACCCCCTTTGCAATGCCACCCTTCTCGGTAGCATACAAAGTGAAAGGTTTAGAGCAATTTGGCAGGCCTAAAGCTGGGGCTGTGACTAAGGCTTGCTTCAAAGATGCAAAGGCATCGGACAATTCTGGCGTCCAGACAATTGGCTCTGGAGCTTTGTCCTTTGTAGTTTCAATAAGTGGTCTAGCTAGTTCGCTAAACCCTAAAATCCATGGCTGACAGAACCCAGCTTGGCCAAGGAAAGCTCTCATTTGTTTTTTAGTAACAGGTGGTGTAATTTGAAGAATAGCGTTGATTCTGTCTGGATCAATCTTTCGAACTCCTCCTGCTAAAACAAAGCCCAAATATTTTACCTCTGGTTCACAGAATTGTAACTTAGCTAATGAGGCACGATGACCCTTATGATATAGTCGAATGCAAAGGTGCTCTGTATCAATTGCACAGGCCTCCCGAGTTCAGCTAGCAACAAGTAAATCATCAACATATTGAATCAGTGCAGATTTGTTTGGCAATTCAATATCTTGGAGATCATATTTGAGAATTTGCGAAAACAAGGTAGGGGAAGCAGTAAAGCCTTGAGGGAGCCGAGTCCAAGTCAATTGGCGACCTTCCCAAGTGAAGGCAAACAAAGGTTGGCTTTCTTCTGCTACAGGTATGCTAAAGAAAGCTCCTGTCAGATCTAAAACAGTGTACCAGTGCACCCAAGATGGAATTTAGGTTAAAATTAAACTTGGATCTGGTACAACTGGGTGTGGAGCTTCAACATAATCGTTGATAGCCCATAAATCTTGTACAAAACGGTACTCGGGATCTCCATCCTCATCTAGTCGATTTTTACTAACTGGAAGAATTGGGGTATTAAATGGACTCATAATAGGTTTTAGAATCCCTTCATTGAGAAAGGTTTGAATTTGTTTTCGCAAACTTGGTAATGCAACAGCTGGTATTGGATATTGCTTAATAGCAGGAGGGGGACCACCTTTAGTTTTAATGACAACCGGCAGCGCAGACTTCAAAAGACCAATATCTTTAGTTGTACGACTCCAAAGTCCAGAGGGACATTCCGCAATTCCCACGGAATGGCCACTTCTTTCTTCGGAGTATGATCTAGAGTGAAAACACTTCCAATAAAAATCAATTTAGCTTTACCTTTACCATAGGTCAATTGAGTACCAAACTCTTGTAAGAGATCTCGTCCCAGCAAAGAAGTCGGTGCCCCTGGTGCAACAATAAAGCGAGCCCATGTAACTTTATCGCCTACAGTAACAGGGAGTGGTTTAGAGAGAGCATGGTTAAGCACAGAGCCTGTAACACCCTTGATAGCAATCATTTCCTGCGATGTCTGTGGCACATCAAAGTTGAGAAGCGAGAGTGTAGCCCCAGTATCTACTAAGAAAGAGACTGATTTTCCATTAACATCAGCTAAGACATGGCCTGTAGAGGAAATTTCTAAGGTCATTATGCTTACTGAGAGTAGCTACGATGATATGGAGGCGGCGGAGCAGAAGGGGCGTCAGTAATACCACCAAGTTGACTACCAGCAGTGGCAGCAGGTGCAGGTAGAGTAGCTCCTGGTTGATATTGGGGTCGCAACGGGCATTCACGTTGCATGTGTCCTAAATTACCACACCAAAAACAGGTTAATTGCATTGCGTCATTCGTAGGGTTGGTAACAGCAGGGTTTGTAACAGGGAAAGAACCCCCCATGGGTGGAAAGGAACTTCCCATCCCGATTCCTCTGCCGAGGAGTCCCCGGCCCCGAGGGAAGCGAGCTCGGAATACCCCTCGGACTCCTCGGGGACACCCACGTCCCCGAGTTGCGGAAACCCCCTGAGCTATGGCTACAGCTAGTAAGTTCATATCTTCCTGTTTTTCTCTCCGATACCGTCTACGTTCGACCTCATGTTCTTTCTCCTGCCGAAGGCGCTCAGCCTCCCTTTCTAATTGTAGCTTACGTTGTTGCTCTTCTGTACGGCCGTTATACACAAAATTAGCAACAGAGAGAACTTTTTGTAAATTCTCTGCTTGCCAGCCAGGCATATGTTTTTGAAAATGTTTTCGAATATCAGGGGCTGACTGATTGACAAAAATGCTAATAGCCAATGGTTCCTGAAAATTATCTTCGGTCATTCCTCCATACTGTATTAAAGCTTTTCTTAAGCGGTGCCAAAAGTCTCCCGGGTGTTCATCAGGAGCCTGTTGGCACTCTGTAACTTTTGACCAATTAGTCACTTTTTCATCACACTTTCGAATTGCTTCAATCAGATTATCAATTGCGACTAAATAGGCAGCTTTTTGGTCCTCTTCATGTAAATTCCAATTTGGATCTTGGTCTGGCCAGGGATTATGTCCCTGTGTCTGTTCAGCCAATTCTTTATCTTTAGCCAGGATTTTTTGTTTTTCCTCATGTGTAAATAATTCGGACAAAAGTGTTTGCATATCATTCCAGCTGGGTGAGTAATCTCGGGCAATAGTTCGAATTATTTTAGAGCATCGCTCCGCGTCATCACGGAGTCGCGGCATTTTATCATGCCAGAGTAAAAGATCACCTGGTTTCCAGGGGTAATGTGTAGTTACCATGAGAAGCAGTGGCTGGTTGCCAGCATTACTACGACCAGCTCTAGGATTAGCCACATAGGATAAAGTCATAGGGAAAATACCTGCAGGTGAATCAGTTTTGGGCTTAGAATTGTCACTTATTTCATCATCCAGATAAGCAAGTAGTTGGTGTTTATTCATGCTCTTCTGGAGTTGTTTTCGTTTTCGTATATCAGCATAGTCAAACCACAAATACAAATAGTCCATTTGTTGGGGCTGGCGGTCCTCCAGGATTTTCCGGAGAGACTGCAATTTAGTTTCTTCAAATGAGCCATAAATCGGCCACCGATCGTCAAGGGAAGCCCCAGCCACTCTGCTTATAAAAGGACAATCATCTTGGCAGAGGGCAATTAATCTTTTTATGTGCAACCCTGCGGTTCCTGACAATCTTCCCCAATTTGAAATCATTTCAGCCAAAGGCGTATTTTTAGGAACTGAGGGACCAGCCCCCATCCTTGTAAATATATTTAGAGACTTGAACTCTAATAAAAATATAAAGAAAAGAAACAAATCGGGAGAACAGGAGAGACTCGAACTCACCTGTCCCTGGCCAGGTACCGTTGTTTCAGTTTGTGCTGCAGAGTCCCATCTGTGGGGTGCCAACTGAAAAAAAGTCATAGGTAGGCGCTGGGTAGAGACTCGAACTCTTGTGGGTTACTCTGAGCAGTATTTATTGTAGAAGATTCACAGGAACAGCAGCGTTGGGTCACCTCCTCAGAGAGTGACCATCATACAGCAGTATAACTCGTAATTATATAGGGTTCTAACAGGTATTATGCAACTAAGCAAAATTTATCAATGTCTATCACTGTCGATATCTATCACTGTCGATATCCTCAGGTTCCTTCCGTTCCAGTGGTCTGCAGGTTCCACTTCTTCTTTCCTGGCAAGTACAGAACGACAGGTCATCAGGTCGCAGGGCTAGCTTCTTTTGAAGTTCCACCTGTCTCATTTGTTATCCTTAGTTCACCAGTCTAGCATAGAAATCAGCAACCCTAAGAATAGCATTTATCAATGTCTTAAATAAAGGTACAAAGCAAGCATAAGGTAACCACGCTCGTGGTTCAGGGTAAGGACTGTACAGGGGACAAGCTGAGACTTTCAGCCTTAGCACCACAGCTTATAACACTGATATAGGCCTAAAATCCTAATTTCCTATTTTCCTACAACAGAGAGCAGACTGTGGAAGTACAGTATAAAAACCCTCCTTATGGAGAGATCTTCGCATTTTTGGCTTAGTCTAAGTGTCTCAAGTAGCTGGGGTTTTTGCTGGGGCCTAATCCATACGCTCTTATGGCTTTCCTCCTAGTCTGAAGATGAATGTGCTAGAAACTATAAAGCAAAAAAAATGTCCTGCACCCTAGCCTTGCCTTGCCTTTCCTTGCTTTGCCTTATTTCCTTCTCATCCTGTTCTCTGTCCCAGCCCCTCTCACTAACCCCTAGTCTGGCTGCATGTCTCTTCTTTCCTTTTGCCCACTCTCCTGCTTCCTGCCTCTTTTCTTGCAATTCCTCCATCTCACTCCTGCAGCCCAACACAACTTTTTATTCTTCCTTCCCTTTCTCCTGCTCCCTTCGCTTTCTCCCTCTGTCCCATATCTTTCTTCCCGACTTGTCTCTTGGAGACTTTGGGCCAAATTAGCCCCATGTCTGGGCATGGTTTGACAAGTTTTCAGAGGCCTGGCTGGTGACAGCAGTACCAGCAGGCAGTGAGAGGCCCGGGGCTGACAGGCTCCCCATCCCCTAGGGGGCGCCTGGCTGCCACACCCAGCTGACATAGAACCTTTGTCACAATGCCCGCTACCATGGCTATGATGCGGTAACTCTGCAGGTGACAGGGACACTGCAGGACTTGTCAGCTCAGCAATTTCTCAGTTCCCCAAAGAAGTGGAATTCTGCAAATTGTTGCCTTTGCTCTTGAAAGGATGTCATCAGGTGGGTGTTTTAGTGTAACACACTGAAAACAAGGCAGAAACTGTGAAATATTCCCATGATATGAATGGTACCTGCCCCAAAGCACCATGACTCACCCTAAGAAGATCTGCAGCTTATTTTTTTGTACTGCCAGCAGATTGTGGAAGTACAGTATAAAAACAATCCTTATGGTGAGAGATCTTCGTATTTTAGGCTTAGTCTAAGTGTCTCAAGTAGCTGGGGTTTTTGCTCGGGCCTAATCCATACGCTCTTATGGCTTTCCTCCTAGTCTGAAGACGAATGTGCTAGAAACTATAAAGCAAAAAAATGTCCCGCAGCCTAGCCTTGCCTTGCCTGTCCTTGCCTGTCCTTGCCTTGCCTTATTTCCTTCTCATCCTGTTCTCTGTCCCATCCTCTCTCACTAACCCCTCGTCTGGCTGCATGTCTCTTCTTTCCTTTTCTCTCACTCTCCTGCTTCCTTCCTCTTTTCTTGCAATTCCTCCATCTCACTCCTGCAGCCCAACACTACATTTTATTCTACCTTCCCTTTCTCCTGCTCCCTTCGCTTTCTCCCTCTGTTCCATATCTTTCTTCCCGACTTGGCTCTTGGTGACTTTAGGCCAAATTGGCCCCACGTCTGGGCATGGTTTGACAAGTTTTCAGAGGCCTGGCTGGTGACAGCAGTACCAGCAGGCAGTGAGAGGCCCGGGGCTGACAGGCTCCCCATCCCCTAGGGGGCGCCTGGCTGCCACACCCAGCTGACATAGAACCTTTGTCACAATGCCCGGTACCGTGGCGAGGATGCGGTGGCTCTGCAGGTGACAGGGACACTGCAGGACTTGGTGTCAGCTCAGCAATTTCACACTTCCCCAAAGAAGCGGAATTCTGCAAGTTGCTGCCTTTGCTCTTGAAAGGATGTCATCAGGTGGGTGTTTTGTTGTAATACACAGAAAACGGGGCAGAAACTGTGAAATATTCCCATGATATGCATGGTCCCTTCCCCAAAGCACTATGACTCAGCCTAAGGAGATCTGCAGCTTATTTTTTTGTACTGCCAGCAGATTGTGGAAGTACAGTATAAAAGCCATCCTTATGGAGAGATCTTCGTATTTTAGGCTTAGTCTAAGTGTCTCAAGTAGCTGGGAAACACGGGGTGGAGGGAAGGCAGGGCTGGAGTAGTTTCTCTAACCAAGGCTTAGAGAAGTTTAAATAATCTTCGCATCCCTCCTTTTTTGAATTATGTTGCATGTTTGTACCTGTAGACAAGAACCTTGAGTATCACACTTTCCGTGTTGCTCAGTATATTATAATTTCACAGTGTCAGTTCAAGTGAATTTATTTTTCTTACAATTCCTCCATCTCACTCCTGCAGCCCAACACAACTTTTTATTCTTCCTTCCCTTTCTCCTTCTCCCTTTGCTTTCTCCCTCTGTCCCATATCTTTCTTCCCAACTTGTCTGTTGGAGACTTTGGGCCAAATTGGCCCCACGTCTGGGCATGGTTTGACAAGTTTTCAGAGGCCTGGCTGGTGACAGCAGGGCCAGCAGGCAGTGACAGGCCTGGGGATGACAGGGTAACCATCCCCTAGGGGGCGCCTGGCTGCCACACCCAGCTGACATAGAACCTTTGTCGCAATGCCCGCTACTGTGGCGAGGATGCGGTGACTCTGCAGGTGACAGGGACACTGCAGGACTTGGTGTCAGCTCAGCAATTTCTCATTTCCCCAAAGAAGAGGAATTCTGCAAATTGCTGCCTTTGCTCTTGAAAGGATGTCATCAGGTGGGTGTTTTGGTGTAATACACAGAAAACAGGGCAGAAACTGTGAAATATTACCATGATATGCATGGTCCCTGCCCCAGAGCACCATGACTCAGCCTAAGGAGATCTGCAGCTTATTTTTTTGTGCTGCCAGCAGATTGTGGAAGTACAGTATAAAAACCATCCTTATGGAGAGATCTTCTTATTTTTGTCTTAATCTAAGTGTCTCAAGTAGCTGGGGTTTTTGCTTGGGCCTAATCCATACGCTCTTCTGGTTTCCTCCTAGTCTGAAGTCGAATGTGCTAGAAACTATAAAGCAAAAAAATGTCCCGCAGCCTAGCCTTGCCTTGCCTGTCCTTGCCTGTCCTTGCCTTGCCTTATTTAATTCTCATCCTGTTCTCTGTCCCAGCCCCTCTCACTAACCCCTCGTCTGGCTGCATGTCTCTTCTTTCCTTTTCTCTCACTCTCCTGCTTCCTGCCTCTTTTCTTGCAATTCCTCCATCTCACTCCTGCAGCCCAACACTACTTTTTATTCTTCCTTACCTTTCTCCTGCTCCCTTCGCTTTCTCCCTCTGTAACATATCTTTCTTCCCGACTTGTCTCTTGGAGACTTTTGGCCAAATTAGCCCCATGTCTGGGCATGGTTTGACAAGTTTTCAGAGGCCTGGCTGGTGACAGCAGGACCAGCAGGCAGTGAGAGGCCTGGGGATGACAGGCTCCCCATCCCCTAGGGGGCGCCTGGCTGCCACACCCAGCTGACATAGAACCTTTGTCACAATGCCCGCTACCATGGCTATGATGCGGTAACTCTGCAGGTGGCTGGGACACTGCAGGACTTGTCAGCTCAGCAATTTCTCACTTCCCCAAAGAAGAGGGATTCTGCAAATTGCTGCCTTTGCTCTTGAAAGGATGTCATCAGGTGGGTGTTTTGGTGTAATACACAGAAAACGGGGCAGATACTGTGAAATATTCACATGATATGCACGGTCCCTGCCCCAAAGCACCATGACTCAGCCTAAGGAGATCTGCAGCTTATTTTTTTGTACTGCCAGCAGATTGTGGAAGTACAGTATAAAAGCCATCCTTATGGAGAGATCTTCGTATTTTAGGCTTAGTCTAAGTGTCTCAAGTAGCTGGGAAACACGGCGTGGAGGGAAGTCAGGACTGGAGTAGTTTCTCTAAACAAGGCTTAGAGAAGTTTAAATAATCTCCACATCCCTCCTTTTTTGAATTATGTTGCATGTTTGTACCTGTAGACAAGAACCTTGTGTATCACACTTTCCATGCTGCTCAGTGCATTATAATTTCACTGTGTCAGTTCAAGTGAATTTATTTTTCTTACAATTCCTCCATCTCAATCCTGCAGACCAACACTACTTTTTATTCTTCCTTCCCTTTCTCCTGTTCCCTTCGCTTTCTCCCTCTCTCCCATATCTTTCTTCCCGACTTGTCTGTTGGAGACTTTGGGCCAAATTGGCCCCACGTCTGGGCATGGTTTGACAAGTTTTCAGAGGCCTGGCTGGTGAGAGCAGGGACAGCAGGCAGTGACAGGCCTGGGGATGACAGGCTCCCTATATCCTCGGAGGCGCCTGGCTGTCACACCCAGCTGACATAGAACCTTTGTCACAATGCCCGCTACCGTGGCGAGGATGCGGTGACTCTGCAGGTGACAGGGACACTGCAGGACTTGGTGTCAGCTCAGCAATATCTCACTTCGCCAAAGAAGCGGAATTTTGCAAATTGCTGCCTTTGCTCTTGAAAGGATGTCATCAGGTGGGTGTTTTGGTGTAATACACTGAAAACAGGGCAGAAACTGTGAAATATTCCCATGATATGCATGGTCCCTGCCCCAAAGCACCATGACTCAGCCTAAGGAGATCTGCAGCTTATTTTTTTGTGCTGCCAGCAGATTGTGGAAGTACAGTATATAAACAATCCTTATGGAGAGATCTTCGTATTTTTGGCTTAGTCTAAGTGTCTCAAGTAGCTGGGGTTTTTGCTTGGGCCTAATCCATACGGTCTTATGGCTTTCCTCCTAGTCTGTGACGAATGTGCTAGAAACTATAAAGCAAAAAAATGACCTGCAGCCTAGCTTTGCCTTGCCTGTCCTTGCCTGTCCTTGCCTTGCCTTATTTCCTTCTCATCCTGTTCTCTGTCCCAGCCTCTCTCACTAAGCCCTCGTCTGGCTGCATGTCTCTTCTTTCCTTTTCTCTCACTCTCCTGCTTCCTGCCTCTTTTCTTACAATAGCTCCATCTCACTCCTGCAGCCCAACACAACTTTTTATTCTTCCTTCCCTTTCTCCTTCTCCCTTCGCTTTCTCCCTCTGTCCCATATCTTTCTTCCCAACTTGTCTGTTGGAGACTTTGGGCCAAATTGGCCCCATGTCTGGGCATGGTTTGACAAGTTTTCAGAGGCCAGGCTGGTGACAGTAGGGCCAGCAGGCAGTGACAGGCCTGGGGATGAAGGGTCCCCATCCCCTAGGGGGCGCCTGGCTGCCACACCCAGCTGACATAGAACCTTTGTCGCAATGCCCGCTACCGTGGCGAGGATGCGGTGACTCTGCAGGTGACAGGGACACTGCAGGACTTGGTGTCAGCTCAGCAATTTCTCACTTCCCCAAAGAAGAGGAATTCTGCAAATTGCTGCCTTTGCTCTTGAAAGGATGTCATCAGGTGGCTGTTTTGGTGTAATACACAGAAAACGGGGCAGATACTGTGAAATATTCCCATGATATGCATGGTCCCTGCCCCAAAGCACCATGACTCAGCCTAAGGATATCTGCAGCTTATTTTTCTGTACTGCCAGCAGATTGTGGAAGTACAGTATAAAAACCATCCTTATGGAGAGATCTTGGTATTTTAGGCTTAGTCTAAGTGTCTCAAGTAGCTGGGGTTTTTGCTTGGGCCTAATCCATACGGTCTTATGGCTTTCCTCCTAGTCTGAAGACGAATGTGCTAGAAACTATAAAGCAAAAAATTGTCCCGCAGCCTAGCCTTGCCTTGCCTGTCCTTGCCTGTCCTTGCCTTGCCTTATTTCCTTCTCATCCTGTTCTCTGTCCCATCCTCTCTCACTAACCCCTCGTCTGGCTGCATGTCTCTTCTTTCCTTTTCTCTCACTCTCCTGCTTCCTTCCTCTTTTCTTGCAATTCCTCCATCTCACTCCTGCAGCCCAACACTACATTTTATTCTACCTTCCCTTTCTCCTGCTCCCTTCGCTTTCTCCCTCTGTTCCATATCTTTCTTCCCGACTTGGCTCTTGGTGACTTTAGGCCAAATTTGCCCCACGTCTGGGCATGGTTTGACAAGTTTTCAGAGGCCTGGCTGGTGACAGCAGTACCAGCAGGCAGTGAGAGGCCCGGGGCTGACAGGCTCCCCATACCCTAGGGGGCGCCTGGCTGCCACACGCAGCTGACATAGAACCTTTGTCACAATGCCCGCTACCGTGGCGTGGATGCGGTGACTCTGCAGGTGACAGGGACACTGCAGGACTTGGTGTCAGCTCAGCAATTTCTCACTCCCCCAAAGAAGAGGAATTCTGGAAATTGCTGCCTTTGCTCTTGAAAGGATGTCATCAGGTGGGTGTTTTTGTGTCATACACTGAAAACAGGGCAGAAACTGTGAAATATTCCCATGATATGCATGGTCCCTGCCCCAAAGCACCATGACTCAGCCTAAGGAGATCTGCAGCTTATTTTTTTGTGCTGCCAGCAGATTGTGGAAGTACAGTATAAAAACCATCCTTATGGAGAGATCTTCTTATTTTTGTCTTAATCTAAGTGTCTCAAGTAGCTGGGGTTTTTGCTTGGGCCTAATCCATACGCTCTTCTGGTTTCCTCCTAGTCTGAAGTCGAATGTGCTAGAAACTATAAAGCAAAAAAATGTCCTGCAGCCTAGCCTTGCCTTTCCTGTCCTTGCCTGTCCTTGCCTTGCCTTATTTCCTTCTCATCCTGTTCTCTGTCCCATCCTCTCTCACTAAGCCCTCGTCTGGCTGCATGTCTCTTCTTTCCTTTTCTCTCACTCTCCTGCTTCCTGCCTCTTTTCTTGCAATTCCTCCATCTCACTCCTGCAGCCCAACACTACTTTTTATTCTTCCTTCCCTTTCTCCTGCTCCCTTCTCTCTCTCCCTCTGTCCCATATCTTTCTTCCCGACTTGTCTCTTGGAGACTTTGGGCCAAACTGGCCCCAAGTCTGGGCATGGTTTGACAAGTTTTCAGAGGCCTGGCTGGTGACAGCAGGGACAGCAGGCAGTGACAGGCCCGGGGCTGACAGGCTCCCCATCCCCTAGGGGGCGTATGGCTGCCACACCCAGCTGACATAGAACCTTTGTCACAATGCCCGTTACTGTGGCGAGGATGCGGTACTCTGCAGGTGACAGGGACACTGCAGGAGTTTGTGTCAGCTCAGCAATTTCTCAGTTCTCCAAAGAAGCGGAATTCTGCAAATTGCTGCCTTTGCTCTTGAAAGGATGTCATCAGGTGGGTGTTTTGGTATAATACACTAAAAACCAGAGCAGAAATGGTGAAATATTCCCATGATATGCGTGGTCCCTGCACCAAAGCACCATGACACAGCCTAAGGAGTTCTACAGCTTCTTTTTTGTACTGCCAGCAGATTGTGGAAGTACAGTATAAAAACCATCCTTATGAAGAGATCTTCGTATTTTAGGCTTAGTCTAAGTGTCTCAGGTAGCGGGGGTTTTTGCTTGGGCCTAATCCATACAGTTTTATGGCTTTCCTCCTAGTCTGAAGACGAATGTGCTAGAAACTATAAAGCAAAAAAATGTCCTGCAGCCTAGCCTTGCATTCCCTGTCCTTGCCTGTCCTTGCCTTGCCTTATTTCCTTCTCATCCTGTTCTCTGTCCCATCCTCTCTCACTAAGCCCTCGTCTGGCTGCATGTCTCTTCTTTCCTTTTCTCTCACTCTCCTGCTTCCTGCCTCTTTTCTTGCAATTCCTCCATCTCACTCCTGCAGCCCAACACTACTTTTTATTCTTCCTACCCTTTCTCTTGCTCCCTTCGCTCTCTCCCTCTGTCCCATATCTTTCTTCCCGACTTGTCTGTTGGAGACTTTGGGCCAAAATGGCCCCAAGTCTGGGCATGGTTTGACAAGTTTTCAGAGGCCTGGCTGGTGACAGCAGGGACAGCAGGCAGTGACAGGCCCGGGGCTGACAGGCTCCCCATCCCCTAGGGGGCGCCTGGCTGCCACACCCAGCTGACATAGAACCTTTGCAACAATGCCCGCTACCGTGGTGAGGATGCGGTGACTCTGCAGGTGACAGGGACACTGCAGGACTTGGTGTCAGCTCAGCAATTTCTCAGTTCTCCAAAGAAGCGGAATTCTGCAAATTGCTGCCTTTGCTCTTGAAAGGATGTCATCAGGTGGGTGTTTTGGTGTAATACACTAAAAACCAGAGCGGAAATGGTGAAATATTCCTATGGTATGCGTGGTCCCTGCTCCAAAGCACCATGACTCAGCCTAAGGAGATCTGCAGCTTCTTTTCTTGTACTCCCAGCAGATTGTGGAAGTACAGTATAAAAACCATCCTTATGGAGAGATCTTCGTATTTTAGGCTTAATCTAAGTGTCTCAGGTAGCTGGGGTTTTTGCTTGGGCCTAATCCATACGGTCTTATGGCCTTCCTCCTAGTCTGAAGACGAATGTGCTAGAAACTATAAAGCAAAAAAGTGTCCTGCAGCCTAGCCTTGCCTTGCCTGTCCTTGCCTGTCCTTACCTTGCCTTATTTCCTTCTCATCCTGTTCTCTGTCCCATCCTCTCTCACTAACCCCTCGTCTGGCTGCATGTCTCTTCTTTGTTTTCTCTGACTCTCCTGCTTCCTGCCTCTTTTCTTGCAATTCCTCCATCTCACTACTGCAGCCCAACACTACTTTTTATTCTTCCTTCCCTTTCTACTGCTCCCTTCTCTCTCTCCCTCTGTTCCATATCTTTCTTCCCGACTTGTCTCTTGGAGACTTTGGGCCAAATTGGCCCCACGTCTGGGCATGGTTTGACAAGTTCTCAGGGCCTGGCTGGTGACAGCAGGGACAGCAGGCAGTGACAGGCCCGGGGCTGACAGGCTCCCCATCCCCTAGGGGGCGCCTGGCTGCCACACCCAGCTGACATAGAACCTTTGTCGCAATGCCCGCTACCGTGGCGAGGATGCGGTGACTCTGCAGGTGAGAGGGACACTGCAGGACTTGGTGTCAGCTCAGCAATTTCTCACTTCCCCAAAGAAGC
The DNA here is from genome assembly GCF_036013475.1 of Columba livia. Taxonomy (NCBI): domain Eukaryota; kingdom Metazoa; phylum Chordata; class Aves; order Columbiformes; family Columbidae; genus Columba; species Columba livia. Next base: position 1,040,299 of record NW_027043010.1, on the reverse strand, counting down.
AGAATTCTGCAAATTGCTGCCTTTGCTCTTGAAAGGATGTCATCAGGTGGGTGTTTTGGTGTCATACACTGAAAACAGAGCATAAACTCTGAAATATTCCCATGATATGCATGGTCCCTGCCCCAAAGCACCATGACTCAGCCTAAGGAGATCTGCAGCTTATTTTTTTGTACTGCCAGTGAAAAAAAAAAGGTCATAGGTAGGCACTGGGTAGAGACTCGAACTCTTGTGGGTTACTCTGAGCAGTATTTATTGTAGAAGATTCACAGGAACAGCAGCGTTGGGTCACCTCCTCAGAGAGTGACCATCATACAGCAGTATAACTAGTCATTATATAGGGTTCTAACAGGTATTATGCAGCTAAGCAAAATTTATCAATGTCTATCACTGTCGATATCCTCAGGTTCCTTCCGTTCCAGTGGTCTGCAGGTTCCACTTCTTCTTTCTTGGCAAGTACAGAACGACAGGTCATCAGGTCGCAGGGCTAGCTTCTTTTGAAGTTCCACCTGTCTCATTTGTTATCCTTAGTTCACCAGTCTAGCATAGAAATCAGCAACCCTAAGAATAGCATTTATCAATGTCTTAACTAAAGGTACAAAGCAAGCATAAGGTAACCACGCTCGTGGTTCTGGGTAAGGACTGTACAGGGGACAAGCTGAGACTTTCAGCCTTAGCAGCACAGCTTATAACACTGATATAGGCCTAAAATCCTAATTTCCTATTTTCCTACAACAGTCCCCCATTTTCTCTTTAAAATTTCCCAATTTACTGATAACGATAATAAAGCTTCTGTTGATTCAAGAGATTACAGCAACAATTACAAAACATTGACATACATGAATCAAAACAAAGATGATCACAAAGACAATTACAATGACAATGACAATCATCAAAATCTTCTTCACTAACGTTCCGAGATCAGGAAACCAGGAAGTCATCCATTGCCACACGTCTGCTACACCCCAGTTAGCATCATCTCGTTGAATTTGCTGCATAACATGACTAACCTTCCAGATTTTATCCACTTCAGTTATCAATTGCTTACTCTGATCGATATACATACAGCAACTGGAGTTTAGCATGGTACAGACACCTCCTTGCGAAGCTATCAGGATGTCTAAAGCCATTCGATTCTGTAAAACAATCTGAGATAGGTTGCGCAATTCTTGAATTTCTGGTGTCACTCCTTGATACCAATGCATATAATTTCTGATCCGAGTAAAACTGTTTTGCAGATAGAGCAAGTACTGCGTTACTGCCTCGTCCCCTTCCAGGAGGGCAGTTTTGGCAGACATAAAGGTAAACAGAACTGCCAAAACTCGCCCGAACAAAACTTCAGCAGGGCTGAGTTTAGTAGTAGCATGAGGAGTTGTACAAAGATCCCATAAAACAAGCGGTAATGCTTCAGGCCATTTGAGACCTATGTCTGCAGTGACTTTTGCCAAACGATCTTTAATAGTGCGATTCATCCGCTCTACCTGACCAGAAGATTGTGGATGGTAGGGCGTGTGAAAGGCAACCTGTATATCAAGAGCAACATAAACTTGCATTAGAACAGCAGCAGTAAAGTGCGGTCCCCTATCAGAATCAATAATTTCAGGGATACCGTACCTCGGAATGATATCACGAAGCAGGGTCTTAACCACAATTTTCGAATCGTTCTTGCGAGTAGGAAAGGCTTCCACCCAGTGCGAAAGTTGATCAACAATAACAAGAATGTACTTATATCCCATAGGAGGGGGGAGTTCTGCGAAATCAATTTGCAGTTTCTGGAAAGGAAAGTAAGCAGGCGGCCGCTTGCCAGGGACTGTTGTGACCTTTGTGACCCCATATTTCTTGCAAAGAGTACAAGAGTCAGTCAGGCGTTTTGCAGCACTGTAAACTCCAGGCGCTGCCCACAACTGTTGGATTTTAGAAGCTACAGCTTCAGGCCCCCCATGAGTACGATCGTGAATCCAGTGAGTTAGAGGAAGGACATACCTCATAGGCAATAAGGGTTTATCACCTAGTTTCCAAATGCCGTCCTGTTGCGTTGCTTCCCAGCGTTTCCATTTGTTGAGCTCTTCTTCATCCAGTTCATCATAAAGAGCAGGACCAACGGGAAAAGGAAGAAGGGTAGCAACCACAGTCGTAGCAGGAGATGCATCGTGGACTGCCGCCGCTCTCGCCGCGGAGTCGGCCAAGGCGTTGCCATGAGCGAAAGAATCAAGGCGTTTAGTATGAGTAGGAATATAAATAACAGCAATTTCTCATGGTTCCTGGATAGCGAGCAGCAAATCATGAATTAATTGTCCATGAGCAATAGTACGACCGGCGGAGGTCAAAAAAACGCGTTCTTTCCAAAGTGTGCCAACAGAATGACAAATGCCAAAAGCGTACTTAGAGTCTGTATAGATATTAACTCGGAGACCTTTAGCAAACGTTGCAGCACGAGTCAAGGCAATTAGTTCTGCGGCTTGTCCTCCAAGTGCTGGAGAGAGAGGTTCAGCAAAAAGTACGCGATTTTCAGTGGCAACAGCAAAACCAGTAAAACGCTTACCATGCAGATAGTAACTTGATCCGTCTGTGAACAAGTTAAGGTCAGGGTGGGCGAGAGGAACATCTTGCAAATCTTCTCTGGTTTTAGAATAAGTGGTGACGAATTGCACACAGTCGTGTGGGTCATTGGAAAGGTGCACCTCAGGTAGAAGGGTAGATGGGTTTAAGGGTTTTGACCGTTTTAAAGAGATATTATCAGTCAGTAACAGGATGGCTTCGTATCGATGTGTGCGCTGCGGTGAGAGAGACTTGGTAGCATATCGGGTTAGTAAAAGTTCAACTTCATGAGGCACGGCAACAATCAATTTGTGACCCAGAACAAGTGGGCGAACTTTTTCCACTAATTCCGCAGCTGCTGCTACTGATCTAAGGCAATGTGGCGACCCTTTGATAACTGGGTCAAGAGCAACTGAATAATAACCCACAGGTCTTTCATAGGGTCCATGAGGTTGTACTAGGACCCCCTTTGCAATGCCACCCTTCTCGGTAGCATACAAAGTGAAAGGTTTAGAGCAATTTGGCAGGCCTAAAGCTGGGGCTGTGACTAAGGCTTGCTTCAAAGATGCAAAGGCATCGGACAATTCTGGCGTCCAGACAATTGGCTCTGGAGCTTTGTCCTTTGTAGTTTCAATAAGTGGTCTAGCTAGTTCGCTAAACCCTAAAATCCATGGCTGACAGAACCCAGCTTGGCCAAGGAAAGCTCTCATTTGTTTTTTAGTAACAGGTGGTGTAATTTGAAGAATAGCGTTGATTCTGTCTGGATCAATCTTTCGAACTCCTCCTGCTAAAACAAAGCCCAAATATTTTACCTCTGGTTCACAGAATTGTAACTTAGCTAATGAGGCACGATGACCCTTATGATATAGTCGAATGCAAAGGTGCTCTGTATCAATTGCACAGGCCTCCCGAGTTCAGCTAGCAACAAGTAAATCATCAACATATTGAATCAGTGCAGATTTGTTTGGCAATTCAATATCTTGGAGATCATATTTGAGAATTTGCGAAAACAAGGTAGGGGAAGCAGTAAAGCCTTGAGGGAGCCGAGTCCAAGTCAATTGGCGACCTTCCCAAGTGAAGGCAAACAAAGGTTGGCTTTCTTCTGCTACAGGTATGCTAAAGAAAGCTCCTGTCAGATCTAAAACAGTGTACCAGTGCACCCAAGATGGAATTTAGGTTAAAATTAAACTTGGATCTGGTACAACTGGGTGTGGAGCTTCAACATAATCGTTGATAGCCCATAAATCTTGTACAAAACGGTACTCGGGATCTCCATCCTCATCTAGTCGATTTTTACTAACTGGAAGAATTGGGGTATTAAATGGACTCATAATAGGTTTTAGAATCCCTTCATTGAGAAAGGTTTGAATTTGTTTTCGCAAACTTGGTAATGCAACAGCTGGTATTGGATATTGCTTAATAGCAGGAGGGGGACCACCTTTAGTTTTAATGACAACCGGCAGCGCAGACTTCAAAAGACCAATATCTTTAGTTGTACGACTCCAAAGTCCAGAGGGACATTCCGCAATTCCCACGGAATGGCCACTTCTTTCTTCGGAGTATGATCTAGAGTGAAAACACTTCCAATAAAAATCAATTTAGCTTTACCTTTACCATAGGTCAATTGAGTACCAAACTCTTGTAAGAGATCTCGTCCCAGCAAAGAAGTCGGTGCCCCTGGTGCAACAATAAAGCGAGCCCATGTAACTTTATCGCCTACAGTAACAGGGAGTGGTTTAGAGAGAGCATGGTTAAGCACAGAGCCTGTAACACCCTTGATAGCAATCATTTCCTGCGATGTCTGTGGCACATCAAAGTTGAGAAGCGAGAGTGTAGCCCCAGTATCTACTAAGAAAGAGACTGATTTTCCATTAACATCAGCTAAGACATGGCCTGTAGAGGAAATTTCTAAGGTCATTATGCTTACTGAGAGTAGCTACGATGATATGGAGGCGGCGGAGCAGAAGGGGCGTCAGTAATACCACCAAGTTGACTACCAGCAGTGGCAGCAGGTGCAGGTAGAGTAGCTCCTGGTTGATATTGGGGTCGCAACGGGCATTCACGTTGCATGTGTCCTAAATTACCACACCAAAAACAGGTTAATTGCATTGCGTCATTCGTAGGGTTGGTAACAGCAGGGTTTGTAACAGGGAAAGAACCCCCCATGGGTGGAAAGGAACTTCCCATCCCGATTCCTCTGCCGAGGAGTCCCCGGCCCCGAGGGAAGCGAGCTCGGAATACCCCTCGGACTCCTCGGGGACACCCACGTCCCCGAGTTGCGGAAACCCCCTGAGCTATGGCTACAGCTAGTAAGTTCATATCTTCCTGTTTTTCTCTCCGATACCGTCTACGTTCGACCTCATGTTCTTTCTCCTGCCGAAGGCGCTCAGCCTCCCTTTCTAATTGTAGCTTACGTTGTTGCTCTTCTGTACGGCCGTTATACACAAAATTAGCAACAGAGAGAACTTTTTGTAAATTCTCTGCTTGCCAGCCAGGCATATGTTTTTGAAAATGTTTTCGAATATCAGGGGCTGACTGATTGACAAAAATGCTAATAGCCAATGGTTCCTGAAAATTATCTTCGGTCATTCCTCCATACTGTATTAAAGCTTTTCTTAAGCGGTGCCAAAAGTCTCCCGGGTGTTCATCAGGAGCCTGTTGGCACTCTGTAACTTTTGACCAATTAGTCACTTTTTCATCACACTTTCGAATTGCTTCAATCAGATTATCAATTGCGACTAAATAGGCAGCTTTTTGGTCCTCTTCATGTAAATTCCAATTTGGATCTTGGTCTGGCCAGGGATTATGTCCCTGTGTCTGTTCAGCCAATTCTTTATCTTTAGCCAGGATTTTTTGTTTTTCCTCATGTGTAAATAATTCGGACAAAAGTGTTTGCATATCATTCCAGCTGGGTGAGTAATCTCGGGCAATAGTTCGAATTATTTTAGAGCATCGCTCCGCGTCATCACGGAGTCGCGGCATTTTATCATGCCAGAGTAAAAGATCACCTGGTTTCCAGGGGTAATGTGTAGTTACCATGAGAAGCAGTGGCTGGTTGCCAGCATTACTACGACCAGCTCTAGGATTAGCCACATAGGATAAAGTCATAGGGAAAATACCTGCAGGTGAATCAGTTTTGGGCTTAGAATTGTCACTTATTTCATCATCCAGATAAGCAAGTAGTTGGTGTTTATTCATGCTCTTCTGGAGTTGTTTTCGTTTTCGTATATCAGCATAGTCAAACCACAAATACAAATAGTCCATTTGTTGGGGCTGGCGGTCCTCCAGGATTTTCCGGAGAGACTGCAATTTAGTTTCTTCAAATGAGCCATAAATCGGCCACCGATCGTCAAGGGAAGCCCCAGCCACTCTGCTTATAAAAGGACAATCATCTTGGCAGAGGGCAATTAATCTTTTTATGTGCAACCCTGCGGTTCCTGACAATCTTCCCCAATTTGAAATCATTTCAGCCAAAGGCGTATTTTTAGGAACTGAGGGACCAGCCCCCATCCTTGTAAATATATTTAGAGACTTGAACTCTAATAAAAATATAAAGAAAAGAAACAAATCGGGAGAACAGGAGAGACTCGAACTCACCTGTCCCTGGCCAGGTACCGTTGTTTCAGTTTGTGCTGCAGAGTCCCATCTGTGGGGTGCCAACTGAAAAAAAGTCATAGGTAGGCGCTGGGTAGAGACTCGAACTCTTGTGGGTTACTCTGAGCAGTATTTATTGTAGAAGATTCACAGGAACAGCAGCGTTGGGTCACCTCCTCAGAGAGTGACCATCATACAGCAGTATAACTCGTAATTATATAGGGTTCTAACAGGTATTATGCAACTAAGCAAAATTTATCAATGTCTATCACTGTCGATATCTATCACTGTCGATATCCTCAGGTTCCTTCCGTTCCAGTGGTCTGCAGGTTCCACTTCTTCTTTCCTGGCAAGTACAGAACGACAGGTCATCAGGTCGCAGGGCTAGCTTCTTTTGAAGTTCCACCTGTCTCATTTGTTATCCTTAGTTCACCAGTCTAGCATAGAAATCAGCAACCCTAAGAATAGCATTTATCAATGTCTTAAATAAAGGTACAAAGCAAGCATAAGGTAACCACGCTCGTGGTTCAGGGTAAGGACTGTACAGGGGACAAGCTGAGACTTTCAGCCTTAGCAGCACAGCTTATAACACTGATATAGGCCTAAAATCCTAATTTCCTATTTTCCTACAACAGAGAGCAGACTGTGGAAGTACAGTATAAAAACCCTCCTTATGGAGAGATCTTCGTATTTTTGGCTTAGTCTAAGTGTCTCAAGTAGCTGGGGTTTTTGCTGGGGCCTAATCCATACGCTCTTATGGCTTTCCTCCTAGTCTGAAGATGAATGTGCTAGAAACTATAAAGCAAAAAAAATGTCCTGCACCCTAGCCTTGCCTTGCCTTTCCTTGCTTTGCCTTATTTCCTTCTCATCCTGTTCTCTGTCCCAGCCCCTCTCACTAACCCCTAGTCTGGCTGCATGTCTCTTCTTTCCTTTTGCCCACTCTCCTGCTTCCTGCCTCTTTTCTTGCAATTCCTCCATCTCACTCCTGCAGCCCAACACAACTTTTTATTCTTCCTTCCCTTTCTCCTGCTCCCTTCGCTTTCTCCCTCTGTCCCATATCTTTCTTCCCGACTTGTCTCTTGGAGACTTTGGGCCAAATTAGCCCCATGTCTGGGCATGGTTTGACAAGTTTTCAGAGGCCTGGCTGGTGACAGCAGTACCAGCAGGCAGTGAGAGGCCCGGGGCTGACAGGCTCCCCATCCCCTAGGGGGCGCCTGGCTGCCACACCCAGCTGACATAGAACCTTTGTCACAATGCCCGCTACCATGGCTATGATGCGGTAACTCTGCAGGTGACAGGGACACTGCAGGACTTGTCAGCTCAGCAATTTCTCAGTTCCCCAAAGAAGTGGAATTCTGCAAATTGTTGCCTTTGCTCTTGAAAGGATGTCATCAGGTGGGTGTTTTAGTGTAACACACTGAAAACAAGGCAGAAACTGTGAAATATTCCCATGATATGAATGGTACCTGCCCCAAAGCACCATGACTCACCCTAAGAAGATCTGCAGCTTATTTTTTTGTACTGCCAGCAGATTGTGGAAGTACAGTATAAAAACAATCCTTATGGTGAGAGATCTTCTTATTTTAGGCTTAGTCTAAGTGTCTCAAGTAGCTGGGGTTTTTGCTCGGGCCTAATCCATACGCTCTTATGGCTTTCCTCCTAGTCTGAAGACGAATGTGCTAGAAACTATAAAGCAAAAAAAATGTCCTGCATCCTAGCCTTGCCTTGCCTTTCCTTGCCTTGCCTTATTTCCTTCTCATCCTGTTCTCTGTCCCATCCTCTCTCACTAACCCCTCGTCTGGCTGCATGTCTCTTCTTTCCTTTTCTCTCACTCTCCTGCTTCCTGCCTCTTTTCTTGCAATTCCTCCAACTCACTCCTGCAGCCCAACGCTACTTTTTATTCTTCCTTCCCTTTCTCCTGCTCCCTTCGCTTTCTCCCTCTGTCCCATATCTTTCTTCCCGACTTGTCTGTTGGAGACTTTGGGCCAAATTGGCCCCACGCCTGGGCATGGTTTGACAAGTTTTCAGAGGCCAGGCTGGTGACAGCAGGGCCAGCAGGCAGTGACAGGCCTGGGGATGACAGGCTCCCCATCCCCTAGGGGGCGCCTGGCTGCCACACCCAGCTGACATAGAACCTTTGTCACAATGCCCGCTACCGTGGCGAGGATGCGGTGACTCTGCAGGTGACAGGGACACTGCAGGACTTGGTGTCAACTCAGCAATTTCTCAGTTCCCCAAAGAAGTGTAATTCTGCAAATTGCTGCCTTTGCTCTTGAAAGGATGTCATCAGGTGGGTGTTTTGGTGTAATACACTGAAAACAGGGCAGAAACTGTGAAATATTCCCATGATATGCATGGTCCCTGCCCCAAAGCACCATGACTCAGCCTAAGGAGATCTGCAGCTTATTTTTTTGTACTGCCAGCAGATTGTGGACGTACAGTATAAAAACCATCCTTATGGAGAGATCTTCGTATTTTTGGCTTAGTCTAAGTGTCTCAAGTAGCTGGGGTTTTTGCTTGGGCCTTATCCATACGGTCTTCTGTCTTTCCTCCTAGTCTGTGACGAATGTGCTAGAAACTATAAAGCAAAAAAAATGTCCTGCAGACTAGTCTTGCCTTGCCTGTCCTTGCCTGTCCTTGCCTTATTTCCTTCTCATCTTGTTCTCTGTTCCATCCTCTCTCACTAACCCCTCGTCTGGCTGCATGTTGCTTCTTTCCTTTTTTCTCACTCTCCTGCTTCCTGCCTCTTTTCTTGCAATTCCTCCATCTCACTCCTGCAGCCAAAGACTACTTTTTATTCTTCCTTCCCTTTCTCCTGCTCCCTTCGCTTTCTCCCTCTGTCCCATATCTTTCTTCCCAACTTGTCTCTCGGAGACTTTGGCCTAAATTGGCCCCACGTCTGGGCATGGTTTGACAAGTTTTCAGAGGCCTGGCTGGTGAAGAGCAGGGAAAGCAGGCAGTGACAGGCCTGGGGATGACAGGCTCCCTATCCCCTCGGGGGCGCCTGGCTGCCACACCCAGCTGACATAGAACCTTTGTCGCAATGCCCGCTACCGTGGCGAGGATGCGGTGACTCTGCAGGTGACAGGGACACTGCAGGACTTGGTGTCAACTCAGCAATTTCTCAGTTCCCCAAAGAAGCGGAATTCTGCAAATTGCTGCCTTTGCTCTTGAAAGGATGTCATCAGGTGGGTGTTTTGGTGTAATACACAGAAAACGGGGCAGATACTGTGAAATATTCCCATGATATGCATGGTCCCTGCCCCAAAGCACCATGACTCAGCCTAATGATATCTGCAGCTTATTTTTTTGTACTGCCAGCAGATTGTGGAAGTACAGTATAAAAACCATCCTTATGGAGAGATCTTCGTATTTTAGGCTTAGTCTAAGTGTCACAAGTAGCTGGGGTTTTTGCTTGGGCCTAATCCATACGGTCTTATGGCTTTCCTCCTAGTCTGAAGACGAATGTGCTAGAAACTATAAAGCAAAAAAATGTCCCGCAGCCTAGCCTTGCCTTGCCTGTCCTTGCCTGTCCTTGCCTTGCCTTATTTCCTTCTCATCCTGTTCTCTGTCCCATCCTCTCTCACTAACCCCTCGTCTGGCTGCATGTCTCTTCTTTCCTTTTCTCTCACTCTCCAGCTTCCTTCCTCTTTTCTTGCAATTCCTCCATCTCACTCCTGCAGCCCGTCACTACATTTTATTCTACCTTCCCTTTCTCCTGCTCCCTTCGCTTTCTCCCTCTGTTCCATATCTTTCTTCCCGACTTGGCTCTTGGTGACTTTAGGCCAAATTGGCCCCACGTCTGGGCATGGTTTGACAAGTTTTCAGAGGCCTGGCTGGTGACAGCAGTACCAGCAGGCAGTGAGAGGCCCGGGGCTGACAGGCTCCCCATCCCCTAGGGGGCGCCTGGCTGCCACACCCAGCTGACATAGAACCTTTGTCACAATGCCCGGTACCGTGGCTAGGATGCGGTGACTCTGCAGGTGACAGGGACACTGCAGGACTTGGTGTCAGCTCAGCAATTTCACACTTCCCCAAAGAAGCGGAATTCTGCAAGTTGCTGCCTTTGCTCTTGAAAGGATGTCATCAGGTGGGTGTTTTTGTGTCATACACTGAAAACAGGGCAGAAACTGTGAAATATTCCCATGATATGCATGGTCCCTGCCCCAAAGCACCATGACTCAGCCTAAGGAGATCTGCAGCTTATTTTTTTGTGCTGCCAGCAGATTGTGGAAGTACAGTATAAAAACCATCCTTATGGAGAGATCTTCTTATTTTTGTCTTAATCTAAGTGTCTCAAGTAGCTGGGGTTTTTGCTTGGGCCTAATCCATACGCTCTTCTGGTTTCCTCCTAGTCTGAAGTCGAATGTGCTAGAAACTATAAAGCAAAAAAATGTCCTGCAGCCTAGCCTTGCCTTTCCTGTCCTTGCCTGTCCTTGCCTTGCCTTATTTCCTTCTCATCCTGTTCTCTGTCCCATCCTCTCTCACTAAGCCCTCGTCTGGCTGCATGTCTCTTCTTTCCTTTTCTCTCACTCTCCTGCTTCCTGCCTCTTTTCTTGCAATTCCTCCATCTCACTCCTGCAGCCCAACACTACTTTTTATTCTTCCTTCCCTTTCTCCTGCTCCCTTCTCTCTCTCCCTCTGTCCCATATCTTTCTTCCCGACTTGTCTCTTGGAGACTTTGGGCCAAACTGGCCCCAAGTCTGGGCATGGTTTGACAAGTTTTCAGAGGCCTGGCTGGTGACAGCAGGGACAGCAGGCAGTGACAGGCCCGGGGCTGACAGGCTCCCCATCCCCTAGGGGGCGTATGGCTGCCACACCCAGCTGACATAGAACCTTTGTCACAATGCCCGTTACTGTGGCGAGGATGCGGTACTCTGCAGGTGACAGGGACACTGCAGGAGTTTGTGTCAGCTCAGCAATTTCTCAGTTCTCCAAAGAAGCGGAATTCTGCAAATTGCTGCCTTTGCTCTTGAAAGGATGTCATCAGGTGGGTGTTTTGGTATAATACACTAAAAACCAGAGCAGAAATGGTGAAATATTCCCATGATATGCGTGGTCCCTGCACCAAAGCACCATGACACAGCCTAAGGAGTTCTACAGCTTCTTTTTTGTACTGCCAGCAGATTGTGGAAGTACAGTATAAAAACCATCCTTATGAAGAGATCTTCGTATTTTAGGCTTAGTCTAAGTGTCTCAGGTAGCGGGGGTTTTTGCTTGGGCCTAATCCATACAGTTTTATGGCTTTCCTCCTAGTCTGAAGACGAATGTGCTAGAAACTATAAAGCAAAAAAATGTCCTGCAGCCTAGCCTTGCATTCCCTGTCCTTGCCTGTCCTTGCCTTGCCTTATTTCCTTCTCATCCTGTTCTCTGTCCCATCCTCTCTCACTAAGCCCTCGTCTGGCTGCATGTCTCTTCTTTCCTTTTCTCTCACTCTCCTGCTTCCTGCCTCTTTTCTTGCAATTCCTCCATCTCACTCCTGCAGCCCAACACTACTTTTTATTCTTCCTACCCTTTCTCTTGCTCCCTTCGCTCTCTCCCTCTGTCCCATATCTTTCTTCCCGACTTGTCTGTTGGAGACTTTGGGCCAAAATGGCCCCAAGTCTGGGCATGGTTTGACAAGTTTTCAGAGGCCTGGCTGGTGACAGCAGGGACAGCAGGCAGTGACAGGCCCGGGGCTGACAGGCTCCCCATCCCCTAGGGGGCGCCTGGCTGCCACACCCAGCTGACATAGAACCTTTGCAACAATGCCCGCTACCGTGGTGAGGATGCGGTGACTCTGCAGGTGACAGGGACACTGCAGGACTTGGTGTCAGCTCAGCAATTTCTCAGTTCTCCAAAGAAGCGGAATTCTGCAAATTGCTGCCTTTGCTCTTGAAAGGATGTCATCAGGTGGGTGTTTTGGTGTAATACACTAAAAACCAGAGCGGAAATGGTGAAATATTCCTATGGTATGCGTGGTCCCTGCTCCAAAGCACCATGACTCAGCCTAAGGAGATCTGCAGCTTCTTTTCTTGTACTCCCAGCAGATTGTGGAAGTACAGTATAAAAACCATCCTTATGGAGAGATCTTCGTATTTTAGGCTTAATCTAAGTGTCTCAGGTAGCTGGGGTTTTTGCTTGGGCCTAATCCATACGGTCTTATGGCCTTCCTCCTAGTCTGAAGACGAATGTGCTAGAAACTATAAAGCAAAAAAGTGTCCTGCAGCCTAGCCTTGCCTTGCCTGTCCTTGCCTGTCCTTACCTTGCCTTATTTCCTTCTCATCCTGTTCTCTGTCCCATCCTCTCTCACTAACCCCTCGTCTGGCTGCATGTCTCTTCTTTGTTTTCTCTGACTCTCCTGCTTCCTGCCTCTTTTCTTGCAATTCCTCCATCTCACTACTGCAGCCCAACACTACTTTTTATTCTTCCTTCCCTTTCTACTGCTCCCTTCTCTCTCTCCCTCTGTTCCATATCTTTCTTCCCGACTTGTCTCTTGGAGACTTTGGGCCAAATTGGCCCCACGTCTGGGCATGGTTTGACAAGTTCTCAGGGCCTGGCTGGTGACAGCAGGGACAGCAGGCAGTGACAGGCCCGGGGCTGACAGGCTCCCCATCCCCTAGGGGGCGCCTGGCTGCCACACCCAGCTGACATAGAACCTTTGTCGCAATGCCCGCTACCGTGGCGAGGATGCGGTGACTCTGCAGGTGAGAGGGACACTGCAGGACTTGGTGTCAGCTCAGCAATTTCTCACTTCCCCAAAGAAGCAGAATTCTGCAAATTGCTGCCTTTGCTCTTGAAAGGATGTCATCAGGTGGGTGTTTTGGTGTCATACACTGAAAACAGAGCATAAACTCTGAAATATTCCCATGATATGCATGGTCCCTGCCCCAAAGCACCATGACTCAGCCTAAGGAGATCTGCAGCTTATTTTTTTGTACTGCCAGTGAAAAAAAAAAGGTCATAGGTAGGCACTGGGTAGAGACTCGAACTCTTGTGGGTTACTCTGAGCAGTATTTATTGTAGAAGATTCACAGGAACAGCAGCGTTGGGTCACCTCCTCAGAGAGTGACCATCATACAGCAGTATAACTAGTCATTATATAGGGTTCTAACAGGTATTATGCAGCTAAGCAAAATTTATCAATGTCTATCACTGTCGATATCCTCAGGTTCCTTCCGTTCCAGTGGTCTGCAGGTTCCACTTCTTCTTTCTTGGCAAGTACAGAACGACAGGTCATCAGGTCGCAGGGCTAGCTTCTTTTGAAGTTCCACCTGTCTCATTTGTTATCCTTAGTTCACCAGTCTAGCATAGAAATCAGCAACCCTAAGAATAGCATTTATCAATGTCTTAACTAAAGGTACAAAGCAAGCATAAGGTAACCACGCTCGTGGTTCTGGGTAAGGACTGTACAGGGGACAAGCTGAGACTTTCAGCCTTAGCAGCACAGCTTATAACACTGATATAGGCCTAAAATCCTAATTTCCTATTTTCCTACAACAGTCCCCCATTTTCTCTTTAAAATTTCCCAATTTACTGATAACGATAATAAAGCTTCTGTTGATTCAAGAGATTACAGCAACAATTACAAAACATTGACATACATGAATCAAAACAAAGATGATCACAAAGACAATTACAATGACAATGACAATCATCAAAATCTTCTTCACTAACGTTCCGAGATCAGGAAACCAGGAAGTCATCCATTGCCACACGTCTGCTACACCCCAGTTAGCATCATCTCGTTGAATTTGCTGCATAACATGACTAACCTTCCAGATTTTATCCACTTCAGTTATCAATTGCTTACTCTGATCGATATACATACAGCAACTGGAGTTTAGCATGGTACAGACACCTCCTTGCGAAGCTATCAGGATGTCTAAAGCCATTCGATTCTGTAAAACAATCTGAGATAGGTTGCGCAATTCTTGAATTTCTGGTGTCACTCCTTGATACCAATGCATATAATTTCTGATCCGAGTAAAACTGTTTTGCAGATAGAGCAAGTACTGCGTTACTGCCTCGTCCCCTTCCAGGAGGGCAGTTTTGGCAGACATAAAGGTAAACAGAACTGCCAAAACTCGCCCGAACAAAACTTCAGCAGGGCTGAGTTTAGTAGTAGCATGAGGAGTTGTACAAAGATCCCATAAAACAAGCGGTAATGCTTCAGGCCATTTGAGACCTATGTCTGCAGTGACTTTTGCCAAACGATCTTTAATAGTGCGATTCATCCGCTCTACCTGACCAGAAGATTGTGGATGGTAGGGCGTGTGAAAGGCAACCTGTATATCAAGAGCAACATAAACTTGCATTAGAACAGCAGCAGTAAAGTGCGGTCCCCTATCAGAATCAATAATTTCAGGGATACCGTACCTCGGAATGATATCACGAAGCAGGGTCTTAACCACAATTTTCGAATCGTTCTTGCGAGTAGGAAAGGCTTCCACCCAGTGCGAAAGTTGATCAACAATAACAAGAATGTACTTATATCCCATAGGAGGGGGGAGTTCTGCGAAATCAATTTGCAGTTTCTGGAAAGGAAAGTAAGCAGGCGGCCGCTTGCCAGGGACTGTTGTGACCTTTGTGACCCCATATTTCTTGCAAAGAGTACAAGAGTCAGTCAGGCGTTTTGCAGCACTGTAAACTCCAGGCGCTGCCCACAACTGTTGGATTTTAGAAGCTACAGCTTCAGGCCCCCCATGAGTACGATCGTGAATCCAGTGAGTTAGAGGAAGGACATACCTCATAGGCAATAAGGGTTTATCACCTAGTTTCCAAATGCCGTCCTGTTGCGTTGCTTCCCAGCGTTTCCATTTGTTGAGCTCTTCTTCATCCAGTTCATCATAAAGAGCAGGACCAACGGGAAAAGGAAGAAGGGTAGCAACCACAGTCGTAGCAGGAGATGCATCGTGGACTGCCGCCGCTCTCGCCGCGGAGTCGGCCAAGGCGTTGCCATGAGCGAAAGAATCAAGGCGTTTAGTATGAGTAGGAATATAAATAACAGCAATTTCTCATGGTTCCTGGATAGCGAGCAGCAAATCATGAATTAATTGTCCATGAGCAATAGTACGACCGGCGGAGGTCAAAAAAACGCGTTCTTTCCAAAGTGTGCCAACAGAATGACAAATGCCAAAAGCGTACTTAGAGTCTGTATAGATATTAACTCGGAGACCTTTAGCAAACGTTGCAGCACGAGTCAAGGCAATTAGTTCTGCGGCTTGTCCTCCAAGTGCTGGAGAGAGAGGTTCAGCAAAAAGTACGCGATTTTCAGTGGCAACAGCAAAACCAGTAAAACGCTTACCATGCAGATAGTAACTTGATCCGTCTGTGAACAAGTTAAGGTCAGGGTGGGCGAGAGGAACATCTTGCAAATCTTCTCTGGTTTTAGAATAAGTGGTGACGAATTGCACACAGTCGTGTGGGTCATTGGAAAGGTGCACCTCAGGTAGAAGGGTAGATGGGTTTAAGGGTTTTGACCGTTTTAAAGAGATATTATCAGTCAGTAACAGGATGGCTTCGTATCGATGTGTGCGCTGCGGTGAGAGAGACTTGGTAGCATATCGGGTTAGTAAAAGTTCAACTTCATGAGGCACGGCAACAATCAATTTGTGACCCAGAACAAGTGGGCGAACTTTTTCCACTAATTCCGCAGCTGCTGCTACTGATCTAAGGCAATGTGGCGACCCTTTGATAACTGGGTCAAGAGCAACTGAATAATAACCCACAGGTCTTTCATAGGGTCCATGAGGTTGTACTAGGACCCCCTTTGCAATGCCACCCTTCTCGGTAGCATACAAAGTGAAAGGTTTAGAGCAATTTGGCAGGCCTAAAGCTGGGGCTGTGACTAAGGCTTGCTTCAAAGATGCAAAGGCATCGGACAATTCTGGCGTCCAGACAATTGGCTCTGGAGCTTTGTCCTTTGTAGTTTCAATAAGTGGTCTAGCTAGTTCGCTAAACCCTAAAATCCATGGCTGACAGAACCCAGCTTGGCCAAGGAAAGCTCTCATTTGTTTTTTAGTAACAGGTGGTGTAATTTGAAGAATAGCGTTGATTCTGTCTGGATCAATCTTTCGAACTCCTCCTGCTAAAACAAAGCCCAAATATTTTACCTCTGGTTCACAGAATTGTAACTTAGCTAATGAGGCACGATGACCCTTATGATATAGTCGAATGCAAAGGTGCTCTGTATCAATTGCACAGGCCTCCCGAGTTCAGCTAGCAACAAGTAAATCATCAACATATTGAATCAGTGCAGATTTGTTTGGCAATTCAATATCTTGGAGATCATATTTGAGAATTTGCGAAAACAAGGTAGGGGAAGCAGTAAAGCCTTGAGGGAGCCGAGTCCAAGTCAATTGGCGACCTTCCCAAGTGAAGGCAAACAAAGGTTGGCTTTCTTCTGCTACAGGTATGCTAAAGAAAGCTCCTGTCAGATCTAAAACAGTGTACCAGTGCACCCAAGATGGAATTTAGGTTAAAATTAAACTTGGATCTGGTACAACTGGGTGTGGAGCTTCAACATAATCGTTGATAGCCCATAAATCTTGTACAAAACGGTACTCGGGATCTCCATCCTCATCTAGTCGATTTTTACTAACTGGAAGAATTGGGGTATTAAATGGACTCATAATAGGTTTTAGAATCCCTTCATTGAGAAAGGTTTGAATTTGTTTTCGCAAACTTGGTAATGCAACAGCTGGTATTGGATATTGCTTAATAGCAGGAGGGGGACCACCTTTAGTTTTAATGACAACCGGCAGCGCAGACTTCAAAAGACCAATATCTTTAGTTGTACGACTCCAAAGTCCAGAGGGACATTCCGCAATTCCCACGGAATGGCCACTTCTTTCTTCGGAGTATGATCTAGAGTGAAAACACTTCCAATAAAAATCAATTTAGCTTTACCTTTACCATAGGTCAATTGAGTACCAAACTCTTGTAAGAGATCTCGTCCCAGCAAAGAAGTCGGTGCCCCTGGTGCAACAATAAAGCGAGCCCATGTAACTTTATCGCCTACAGTAACAGGGAGTGGTTTAGAGAGAGCATGGTTAAGCACAGAGCCTGTAACACCCTTGATAGCAATCATTTCCTGCGATGTCTGTGGCACATCAAAGTTGAGAAGCGAGAGTGTAGCCCCAGTATCTACTAAGAAAGAGACTGATTTTCCATTAACATCAGCTAAGACATGGCCTGTAGAGGAAATTTCTAAGGTCATTATGCTTACTGAGAGTAGCTACGATGATATGGAGGCGGCGGAGCAGAAGGGGCGTCAGTAATACCACCAAGTTGACTACCAGCAGTGGCAGCAGGTGCAGGTAGAGTAGCTCCTGGTTGATATTGGGGTCGCAACGGGCATTCACGTTGCATGTGTCCTAAATTACCACACCAAAAACAGGTTAATTGCATTGCGTCATTCGTAGGGTTGGTAACAGCAGGGTTTGTAACAGGGAAAGAACCCCCCATGGGTGGAAAGGAACTTCCCATCCCGATTCCTCTGCCGAGGAGTCCCCGGCCCCGAGGGAAGCGAGCTCGGAATACCCCTCGGACTCCTCGGGGACACCCACGTCCCCGAGTTGCGGAAACCCCCTGAGCTATGGCTACAGCTAGTAAGTTCATATCTTCCTGTTTTTCTCTCCGATACCGTCTACGTTCGACCTCATGTTCTTTCTCCTGCCGAAGGCGCTCAGCCTCCCTTTCTAATTGTAGCTTACGTTGTTGCTCTTCTGTACGGCCGTTATACACAAAATTAGCAACAGAGAGAACTTTTTGTAAATTCTCTGCTTGCCAGCCAGGCATATGTTTTTGAAAATGTTTTCGAATATCAGGGGCTGACTGATTGACAAAAATGCTAATAGCCAATGGTTCCTGAAAATTATCTTCGGTCATTCCTCCATACTGTATTAAAGCTTTTCTTAAGCGGTGCCAAAAGTCTCCCGGGTGTTCATCAGGAGCCTGTTGGCACTCTGTAACTTTTGACCAATTAGTCACTTTTTCATCACACTTTCGAATTGCTTCAATCAGATTATCAATTGCGACTAAATAGGCAGCTTTTTGGTCCTCTTCATGTAAATTCCAATTTGGATCTTGGTCTGGCCAGGGATTATGTCCCTGTGTCTGTTCAGCCAATTCTTTATCTTTAGCCAGGATTTTTTGTTTTTCCTCATGTGTAAATAATTCGGACAAAAGTGTTTGCATATCATTCCAGCTGGGTGAGTAATCTCGGGCAATAGTTCGAATTATTTTAGAGCATCGCTCCGCGTCATCACGGAGTCGCGGCATTTTATCATGCCAGAGTAAAAGATCACCTGGTTTCCAGGGGTAATGTGTAGTTACCATGAGAAGCAGTGGCTGGTTGCCAGCATTACTACGACCAGCTCTAGGATTAGCCACATAGGATAAAGTCATAGGGAAAATACCTGCAGGTGAATCAGTTTTGGGCTTAGAATTGTCACTTATTTCATCATCCAGATAAGCAAGTAGTTGGTGTTTATTCATGCTCTTCTGGAGTTGTTTTCGTTTTCGTATATCAGCATAGTCAAACCACAAATACAAATAGTCCATTTGTTGGGGCTGGCGGTCCTCCAGGATTTTCCGGAGAGACTGCAATTTAGTTTCTTCAAATGAGCCATAAATCGGCCACCGATCGTCAAGGGAAGCCCCAGCCACTCTGCTTATAAAAGGACAATCATCTTGGCAGAGGGCAATTAATCTTTTTATGTGCAACCCTGCGGTTCCTGACAATCTTCCCCAATTTGAAATCATTTCAGCCAAAGGCGTATTTTTAGGAACTGAGGGACCAGCCCCCATCCTTGTAAATATATTTAGAGACTTGAACTCTAATAAAAATATAAAGAAAAGAAACAAATCGGGAGAACAGGAGAGACTCGAACTCACCTGTCCCTGGCCAGGTACCGTTGTTTCAGTTTGTGCTGCAGAGTCCCATCTGTGGGGTGCCAACTGAAAAAAAGTCATAGGTAGGCGCTGGGTAGAGACTCGAACTCTTGTGGGTTACTCTGAGCAGTATTTATTGTAGAAGATTCACAGGAACAGCAGCGTTGGGTCACCTCCTCAGAGAGTGACCATCATACAGCAGTATAACTCGTAATTATATAGGGTTCTAACAGGTATTATGCAACTAAGCAAAATTTATCAATGTCTATCACTGTCGATATCTATCACTGTCGATATCCTCAGGTTCCTTCCGTTCCAGTGGTCTGCAGGTTCCACTTCTTCTTTCCTGGCAAGTACAGAACGACAGGTCATCAGGTCGCAGGGCTAGCTTCTTTTGAAGTTCCACCTGTCTCATTTGTTATCCTTAGTTCACCAGTCTAGCATAGAAATCAGCAACCCTAAGAATAGCATTTATCAATGTCTTAAATAAAGGTACAAAGCAAGCATAAGGTAACCACGCTCGTGGTTCAGGGTAAGGACTGTACAGGGGACAAGCTGAGACTTTCAGCCTTAGCAGCACAGCTTATAACACTGATATAGGCCTAAAATCCTAATTTCCTATTTTCCTACAACAGAGAGCAGACTGTGGAAGTACAGTATAAAAACCCTCCTTATGGAGAGATCTTCGTATTTTTGGCTTAGTCTAAGTGTCTCAAGTAGCTGGGGTTTTTGCTGGGGCCTAATCCATACGCTCTTATGGCTTTCCTCCTAGTCTGAAGATGAATGTGCTAGAAACTATAAAGCAAAAAAAATGTCCTGCACCCTAGCCTTGCCTTGCCTTTCCTTGCTTTGCCTTATTTCCTTCTCATCCTGTTCTCTGTCCCAGCCCCTCTCACTAACCCCTAGTCTGGCTGCATGTCTCTTCTTTCCTTTTGCCCACTCTCCTGCTTCCTGCCTCTTTTCTTGCAATTCCTCCATCTCACTCCTGCAGCCCAACACAACTTTTTATTCTTCCTTCCCTTTCTCCTGCTCCCTTCGCTTTCTCCCTCTGTCCCATATCTTTCTTCCCGACTTGTCTCTTGGAGACTTTGGGCCAAATTAGCCCCATGTCTGGGCATGGTTTGACAAGTTTTCAGAGGCCTGGCTGGTGACAGCAGTACCAGCAGGCAGTGAGAGGCCCGGGGCTGACAGGCTCCCCATCCCCTAGGGGGCGCCTGGCTGCCACACCCAGCTGACATAGAACCTTTGTCACAATGCCCGCTACCATGGCTATGATGCGGTAACTCTGCAGGTGACAGGGACACTGCAGGACTTGTCAGCTCAGCAATTTCTCAGTTCCCCAAAGAAGTGGAATTCTGCAAATTGTTGCCTTTGCTCTTGAAAGGATGTCATCAGGTGGGTGTTTTAGTGTAACACACTGAAAACAAGGCAGAAACTGTGAAATATTCCCATGATATGAATGGTACCTGCCCCAAAGCACCATGACTCACCCTAAGAAGATCTGCAGCTTATTTTTTTGTACTGCCAGCAGATTGTGGAAGTACAGTATAAAAACAATCCTTATGGTGAGAGATCTTCTTATTTTAGGCTTAGTCTAAGTGTCTCAAGTAGCTGGGGTTTTTGCTCGGGCCTAATCCATACGCTCTTATGGCTTTCCTCCTAGTCTGAAGACGAATGTGCTAGAAACTATAAAGCAAAAAAAATGTCCTGCATCCTAGCCTTGCCTTGCCTTTCCTTGCCTTGCCTTATTTCCTTCTCATCCTGTTCTCTGTCCCATCCTCTCTCACTAACCCCTCGTCTGGCTGCATGTCTCTTCTTTCCTTTTCTCTCACTCTCCTGCTTCCTGCCTCTTTTCTTGCAATTCCTCCAACTCACTCCTGCAGCCCAACGCTACTTTTTATTCTTCCTTCCCTTTCTCCTGCTCCCTTCGCTTTCTCCCTCTGTCCCATATCTTTCTTCCCGACTTGTCTGTTGGAGACTTTGGGCCAAATTGGCCCCACGCCTGGGCATGGTTTGACAAGTTTTCAGAGGCCAGGCTGGTGACAGCAGGGCCAGCAGGCAGTGACAGGCCTGGGGATGACAGGCTCCCCATCCCCTAGGGGGCGCCTGGCTGCCACACCCAGCTGACATAGAACCTTTGTCACAATGCCCGCTACCGTGGCGAGGATGCGGTGACTCTGCAGGTGACAGGGACACTGCAGGACTTGGTGTCAACTCAGCAATTTCTCAGTTCCCCAAAGAAGTGTAATTCTGCAAATTGCTGCCTTTGCTCTTGAAAGGATGTCATCAGGTGGGTGTTTTGGTGTAATACACTGAAAACAGGGCAGAAACTGTGAAATATTCCCATGATATGCATGGTCCCTGCCCCAAAGCACCATGACTCAGCCTAAGGAGATCTGCAGCTTATTTTTTTGTACTGCCAGCAGATTGTGGACGTACAGTATAAAAACCATCCTTATGGAGAGATCTTCGTATTTTTGGCTTAGTCTAAGTGTCTCAAGTAGCTGGGGTTTTTGCTTGGGCCTTATCCATACGGTCTTCTGTCTTTCCTCCTAGTCTGTGACGAATGTGCTAGAAACTATAAAGCAAAAAAAATGTCCTGCAGACTAGTCTTGCCTTGCCTGTCCTTGCCTGTCCTTGCCTTATTTCCTTCTCATCTTGTTCTCTGTTCCATCCTCTCTCACTAACCCCTCGTCTGGCTGCATGTTGCTTCTTTCCTTTTTTCTCACTCTCCTGCTTCCTGCCTCTTTTCTTGCAATTCCTCCATCTCACTCCTGCAGCCAAAGACTACTTTTTATTCTTCCTTCCCTTTCTCCTGCTCCCTTCGCTTTCTCCCTCTGTCCCATATCTTTCTTCCCAACTTGTCTCTCGGAGACTTTGGCCTAAATTGGCCCCACGTCTGGGCATGGTTTGACAAGTTTTCAGAGGCCTGGCTGGTGAAGAGCAGGGAAAGCAGGCAGTGACAGGCCTGGGGATGACAGGCTCCCTATCCCCTCGGGGGCGCCTGGCTGCCACACCCAGCTGACATAGAACCTTTGTCGCAATGCCCGCTACCGTGGCGAGGATGCGGTGACTCTGCAGGTGACAGGGACACTGCAGGACTTGGTGTCAACTCAGCAATTTCTCAGTTCCCCAAAGAAGCGGAATTCTGCAAATTGCTGCCTTTGCTCTTGAAAGGATGTCATCAGGTGGGTGTTTTGGTGTAATACACAGAAAACGGGGCAGATACTGTGAAATATTCCCATGATATGCATGGTCCCTGCCCCAAAGCACCATGACTCAGCCTAATGATATCTGCAGCTTATTTTTTTGTACTGCCAGCAGATTGTGGAAGTACAGTATAAAAACCATCCTTATGGAGAGATCTTCGTATTTTAGGCTTAGTCTAAGTGTCACAAGTAGCTGGGGTTTTTGCTTGGGCCTAATCCATACGGTCTTATGGCTTTCCTCCTAGTCTGAAGACGAATGTGCTAGAAACTATAAAGCAAAAAAATGTCCCGCAGCCTAGCCTTGCCTTGCCTGTCCTTGCCTGTCCTTGCCTTGCCTTATTTCCTTCTCATCCTGTTCTCTGTCCCATCCTCTCTCACTAACCCCTCGTCTGGCTGCATGTCTCTTCTTTCCTTTTCTCTCACTCTCCAGCTTCCTTCCTCTTTTCTTGCAATTCCTCCATCTCACTCCTGCAGCCCGTCACTACATTTTATTCTACCTTCCCTTTCTCCTGCTCCCTTCGCTTTCTCCCTCTGTTCCATATCTTTCTTCCCGACTTGGCTCTTGGTGACTTTAGGCCAAATTGGCCCCACGTCTGGGCATGGTTTGACAAGTTTTCAGAGGCCTGGCTGGTGACAGCAGTACCAGCAGGCAGTGAGAGGCCCGGGGCTGACAGGCTCCCCATCCCCTAGGGGGCGCCTGGCTGCCACACCCAGCTGACATAGAACCTTTGTCACAATGCCCGGTACCGTGGCTAGGATGCGGTGACTCTGCAGGTGACAGGGACACTGCAGGACTTGGTGTCAGCTCAGCAATTTCACACTTCCCCAAAGAAGCGGAATTCTGCAAGTTGCTGCCTTTGCTCTTGAAAGGATGTCATCAGGTGGGTGTTTTGTTGTAATACACAGAAAACGGGGCAGAAACTGTGAAATATTCCCATGATATGCATGGTCCCTTCCCCAAAGCACTATGACTCAGCCTAAGGAGATCTGCAGCTTATTTTTTTGTACTGCCAGCAGATTGTGGAAGTACAGTATAAAAGCCATCCTTATGGAGAGATCTTCGTATTTTAGGCTTAGTCTAAGTGTCTCAAGTAGCTGGGAAACACGGGGTGGAGGGAAGGCAGGGCTGGAGTAGTTTCTCTAACCAAGGCTTAGAGAAGTTTAAATAATCTTCGCATCCCTCCGTTTTTGAATTATGTTGCATGTTTGTACCTGTAGACAAGAACCTTGAGTATCACACTTTCCGTGTTGCTCAGTATATTATAATTTCACAGTGTCAGTTCAAGTGAATTTATTTTTCTTACAATTCCTCCATCTCACTCCTGCAGCCCAACACAACTTTTTATTCTTCCTTCCCTTTCTCCTTCTCCCTTCGCTTTCTCCCTCTGTCCCATATCTTTCTTCCCAACTTGTCTGTTGGAGACTTTGGGCCAAATTGGCCCCACGTCTGGGCATGGTTTGACAAGTTTTCAGAGGCCTGGCTGGTGACAGCAGGGCCAGCAGGCAGTGACAGGCCTGGGGATGACAGGGTAACCATCCCCTAGGGGGCGCCTGGCTGCCACACCCAGCTGACATAGAACCTATGTCGCAATGCCCGCTACTGTGGCGAGGATGCGGTGACTCTGCAGGTGACAGGGACACTGCAGGACTTGGTGTCAGCTCAGCAATTTCTCATTTCCCCAAAGAAGAGGAATTCTGCAAATTGCTGCCTTTGCTCTTGAAAGGATGTCATCAGGTGGGTGTTTTGGTGTAATACACAGAAAACAGGGCAGAAACTGTGAAATATTACCATGATATGCATGGTCCCTGCCCCAGAGCACCATGACTCAGCCTAAGGAGATCTGCAGCTTATTTTTTTGTGCTGCCAGCAGATTGTGGAAGTACAGTATAAAAACCATCCTTATGGAGAGATCTTCTTATTTTTGTCTTAATCTAAGTGTCTCAAGTAGCTGGGGTTTTTGCTTGGGCCTAATCCATACGCTCTTCTGGTTTCCTCCTAGTCTGAAGTCGAATGTGCTAGAAACTATAAAGCAAAAAAATGTCCCGCAGCCTAGCCTTGCCTTGCCTGTCCTTGCCTGTCCTTGCCTTGCCTTATTTAATTCTCATCCTGTTCTCTCTCCCAGCCCCTCTCACTAACCCCTCGTCTGGCTGCATGTCTCTTCTTTCCTTTTCTCTCACTCTCCTGCTTCCTGCCTCTTTTCTTGCAATTCCTCCATCTCACTCCTGCAGCCCAACACTACTTTTTATTCTTCCTTACCTTTCTCCTGCTCCCTTCGCTTTCTCCCTCTGTCCCATATCTTTCTTCCCGACTTGTCTGTTGGAGACTTTGGGCCAAATTGGCCCCACGTCTGGGCATGGTTTGACAAGTTTTCAGAGGCCTGGCTGGTGAGAGCAGGGACAGCAGGCAGTGACAGGCCTGGGGCTGACAGGCTCCCTATATCCTCGGAGGCGCCTGGCTGTCACACCCAGCTGACATAGAACCTTTGTCACAATGCCCGCTACCGTGGCGAGGATGCGGTGACTCTGCAGGTGACAGGGACACTGCAGGACTTGGTGTCAGCTCAGCAATATCTCACTTCGCCAAAGAAGCGGAATTTTGCAAATTGCTGCCTTTGCTCTTGAAAGGATGTCATCAGGTGGGTGTTTTGGTGTAATACACTGAAAACAGGGCAGAAACTGTGAAATATTCCCATGATATGCATGGTCCCTGCCCCAAAGCACCATGACTCAGCCTAAGGAGATCTGCAGCTTATTTTTTTGTGCTGCCAGCAGATTGTGGAAGTACAGTATATAAACAATCCTTATGGAGAGATCTTCGTATTTTTGGCTTAGTCTAAGTGTCTCAAGTAGCTGGGGTTTTTGCTTGGGCCTAATCCATACGGTCTTATGGCTTTCCTCCTAGTCTGTGACGAATGTGCTAGAAACTATAAAGCAAAAAAATGACCTGCAGCCTAGCTTTGCCTTGCCTGTCCTTGCCTGTCCTTGCCTTGCCTTATTTCCTTCTCATCCTGTTCTCTGTCCCAGCCTCTCTCACTAAGCCCTCGTCTGGCTGCATGTCTCTTCTTTCCTTTTCTCTCACTCTCCTGCTTCCTGCCTCTTTTCTTACAATAGCTCCATCTCACTCCTGCAGCCCAACACAACTTTTTATTCTTCCTTCCCTTTCTCCTTCTCCCTTCGCTTTCTCCCTCTGTCCCATATCTTTCTTCCCAACTTGTCTGTTGGAGACTTTGGGCCAAATTGGCCCCATGTCTGGGCATGGTTTGACAAGTTTTCAGAGGCCAGGCTGGTGACAGTAGGGCCAGCAGGCAGTGACAGGCCTGGGGATGAAGGGTCCCCATCCCCTAGGGGGCGCCTGGCTGCCACACCCAGCTGACATAGAACCTTTGTCGCAATGCCCGCTACCGTGGCGAGGATGCGGTGACTCTGCAGGTGACAGGGACACTGCAGGACTTGGTGTCAGCTCAGCAATTTCTCACTTCCCCAAAGAAGAGGAATTCTGCAAATTGCTGCCTTTGCTCTTGAAAGGATGTCATCAGGTGGCTGTTTTGGTGTAATACACAGAAAACGGGGCAGATACTGTGAAATATTCCCATGATATGCATGGTCCCTGCCCCAAAGCACCATGACTCAGCCTAAGGATATCTGCAGCTTATTTTTCTGTACTGCCAGCAGATTGTGGAAGTACAGTATAAAAACCATCCTTATGGAGAGATCTTCGTATTTTAGGCTTAGTCTAAGTGTCACAAGTAGCTGGGGTTTTTGCTTGGGCCTAATCCATACGGTCTTATGGCTTTCCTCCTAGTCTGAAGACGAATGTGCTAGAAACTATAAAGCAAAAAATTGTCCCGCAGCCTAGCCTTGCCTTGCCTGTCCTTGCCTGTCCTTGCCTTGCCTTATTTAATTCTCATCCTGTTCTCTGTCCCAGCCCCTCTCACTAACCCCTCGTCTGGCTGCATGTCTCTTCTTTCCTTTTCTCTCACTCTCCTGCTTCCTGCCTCTTTTCTTGCAATTCCTCCATCTCACTCCTGCAGCCCAACACTACTTTTTATTCTTCCTTACCTTTCTCCTGCTCCCTTCGCTTTCTCCCTCTGTCCCATATCTTTCTTCCCGACTTGTGTCTTGGAGACTTTTGGCCAAATTAGCCCCATGTCTGGGCATGGTTTGACAAGTTTTCAGAGGCCTGGCTGGTGACAGCAGGACCAGCAGGCAGTGAGAGGCCTGGGGATGACAGGCTCCCCATCCCCTAGGGGGCGCCTGGCTGCCACACCCAGCTGACATAGAACCTTTGTCACAATGCCCGCTACCATGGCTATGATGCGGTAACTCTGCAGGTGGCTGGGACACTGCAGGACTTGTCAGCTCAGCAATTTCTCACTTCCCCAAAGAAGAGGGATTCTGCAAATTGCTGCCTTTGCTCTTGAAAGGATGTCATCAGGTGGGTGTTTTGGTGTAATACACAGAAAACGGGGCAGATACTGTGAAATATTCACATGATATGCACGGTCCCTGCCCCAAAGCACCATGACTCAGCCTAAGGAGATCTGCAGCTTATTTTTTTGTACTGCCAGCAGATTGTGGAAGTACAGTATAAAAGCCATCCTTATGGAGAGATCTTCGTATTTTAGGCTTAGTCTAAGTGTCTCAAGTAGCTGGGAAACACGGCGTGGAGGGAAGTCAGGACTGGAGTAGTTTCTCTAACCAAGGCTTAGAGAAGTTTAAATAATCTCCACATCCCTCCTTTTTTGAATTATGTTGCATGTTTGTACCTGTAGACAAGAACCTTGTGTATCACACTTTCCATGCTGCTCAGTACATTATAATTTCACTGTGTCAGTTCAAGTGAATTTATTTTTCTTAAAATTCCTCCATCTCAATCCTGCAGACCAACACTACTTTTTATTCTTCCTTCCCTTTCTCCTGTTCCCTTCGCTTTCTCCCTCTCTCCCATATCTTTCTTCCCGACTTGTCTGTTGGAGACTTTGGGCCAAATTGGCCCCACGTCTGGGCATGGTTTGACAAGTTTTCAGAGGCCTGGCTGGTGAGAGCAGGGACAGCAGGCAGTGACAGGCCTGGGGATGACAGGCTCCCTATATCCTCGGAGGCGCCTGGCTGTCACACCCAGCTGACATAGAACCTTTGTCACAATGCCCGCTACCGTGGCGAGGATGCGGTGACTCTGCAGGTGACAGGGACACTGCAGGACTTGGTGTCAGCTCAGCAATATCTCACTTCGCCAAAGAAGCGGAATTTTGCAAATTGCTGCCTTTGCTCTTGAAAGGATGTCATCAGGTGGGTGTTTTGGTGTAATACACTGAAAACAGGGCAGAAACTGTGAAATATTCCCATGATATGCATGGTCCCTGCCCCAAAGCACCATGACTCAGCCTAAGGAGATCTGCAGCTTATTTTTTTGTGCTGCCAGCAGATTGTGGAAGTACAGTATATAAACAATCCTTATGGAGAGATCTTCGTATTTTTGGCTTAGTCTAAGTGTCTCAAGTAGCTGGGGTTTTTGCTTGGGCCTAATCCATACGGTCTTATGGCTTTCCTCCTAGTCTGTGACGAATGTGCTAGAAACTATAAAGCAAAAAAATGACCTGCAGCCTAGCTTTGCCTTGCCTGTCCTTGCCTGTCCTTGCCTTGCCTTATTTCCTTCTCATCCTGTTCTCTGTCCCAGCCTCTCTCACTAAGCCCTCGTCTGGCTGCATGTCTCTTCTTTCCTTTTCTCTCACTCTCCTGCTTCCTGCCTCTTTTCTTACAATAGCTCCATCTCACTCCTGCAGCCCAACACAACTTTTTATTCTTCCTTCCCTTTCTCCTTCTCCCTTCTCTTTCTCCCTCTGTCCCATATCTTTCTTCCCAACTTGTCTGTTGGAGACTTTGGGCCAAATTGGCCCCATGTCTGGGAATGGTTTGACAAGTTTTCAGAGGCCAGGCTGGTGACAGTAGGGCCAGCAGGCAGTGACAGGCCTGGGGATGAAGGGTCCCCATCCCCTAGGGGGCGCCTGGCTGCCACACCCAGCTGACATAGAACCTTTGTCGCAATGCCCGCTACCGTGGCGAGGATGCGGTGACTCTGCAGGTGACAGGGACACTGCAGGACTTGGTGTCAGCTCAGCAATTTCTCACTTCCCCAAAGAAGAGGAATTCTGCAAATTGCTGCCTTTGCTCTTGAAAGGATGTCATCAGGTGGCTGTTTTGGTGTAATACACAGAAAACGGGGCAGATACTGTGAAATATTCCCATGATATGCATGGTCCCTGCCCCAAAGCACCATGACTCAGCCTAAGGATATCTGCAGCTTATTTTTCTGTACTGCCAGCAGATTGTGGAAGTACAGTATAAAAACCATCCTTATGGAGAGATCTTCGTATTTTAGGCTTAGTCTAAGTGTCACAAGTAGCTGGGGTTTTTGCTTGGGCCTAATCCATACGGTCTTATGGCTTTCCTCCTAGTCTGAAGACGAATGTGCTAGAAACTATAAAGCAAAAAATTGTCCCGCAGCCTAGCCTTGCCTTGCCTGTCCTTGCCTGTCCTTGCCTTGCCTTATTTAATTCTCATCCTGTTCTCTGTCCCAGCCCCTCTCACTAACCCCTCGTCTGGCTGCATGTCTCTTCTTTCCTTTTCTCTCACTCTCCTGCTTCCTGCCTCTTTTCTTGCAATTCCTCCATCTCACTCCTGCAGCCCAACACTACTTTTTATTCTTCCTTACCTTTCTCCTGCTCCCTTCGCTTTCTCCCTCTGTCCCATATCTTTCTTCCCGACTTGTGTCTTGGAGACTTTTGGCCAAATTAGCCCCATGTCTGGGCATGGTTTGACAAGTTTTCAGAGGCCTGGCTGGTGACAGCAGGACCAGCAGGCAGTGAGAGGCCCGGGGCTGACAGGCTCCCCATACCCTAGGGGGCGCCTGGCTGCCACACGCAGCTGACATAGAACCTTTGTCACAATGCCCGCTACCGTGGCGTGGATGCGGTGACTCTGCAGGTGACAGGGACACTGCAGGACTTGGTGTCAGCTCAGCAATTTCTCACTCCCCCAAAGAAGAGGAATTCTGGAAATTGCTGCCTTTGCTCTTGAAAGGATGTCATCAGGTGGGTGTTTTTGTGTCATACACTGAAAACAGGGCAGAAACTGTGAAATATTCCCATGATATGCATGGTCCCTGCCCCAAAGCACCATGACTCAGCCTAAGGAGATCTGCAGCTTATTTTTTTGTGCTGCCAGCAGATTGTGGAAGTACAGTATAAAAACCATCCTTATGGAGAGATCTTCTTATTTTTGTCTTAATCTAAGTGTCTCAAGTAGCTGGGGTTTTTGCTTGGGCCTAATCCGTACGCTCTTCTGGTTTCCTCCTAGTCTGAAGTCGAATGTGCTAGAAACTATAAAGCAAAAAAATGTCCCGCAGCCTAGCCTTGCCTTGCCTGTCCTTGCCTGTCCTTGCCTTGCCTTATTTAATTCTCATCCTGTTCTCTGTCCCAGCCCCTCTCACTAACCCCTCGTCTGGCTGCATGTCTCTTCTTTCCTTTTCTCTCACTCTCCTGCTTCCTGCCTCTTTTCTTGCAATTCCTCCATCTCACTCCTGCAGCCCAACACTACTTTTTATTCTTCCTTACCTTTCTCCTGCTCCCTTCGCTTTCTCCCTCTGTCCCATATCTTTCTTCCCGACTTGTGTCTTGGAGACTTTTGGCCAAATTAGCCCCATGTCTGGGCATGGTTTGACAAGTTTTCAGAGGCCTGGCTGGTGACAGCAGGACCAGCAGGCAGTGAGAGGCCTGGGGATGACAGGCTCCCCATCCCCTAGGGGGCGCCTGGCTGCCACACCCAGCTGACATAGAACCTTTGTCACAATGCCCGCTACCATGGCTATGATGCGGTAACTCTGCAGGTGGCTGGGACACTGCAGGACTTGTCAGCTCAGCAATTTCTCACTTCCCCAAAGAAGAGGGATTCTGCAAATTGCTGCCTTTGCTCTTGAAAGGATGTCATCAGGTGGGTGTTTTGGTGTAATACACAGAAAACGGGGCAGATACTGTGAAATATTCACATGATATGCACGGTCCCTGCCCCAAAGCACCATGACTCAGCCTAAGGAGATCTGCAGCTTATTTTTTTGTACTGCCAGCAGATTGTGGAAGTACAGTATAAAAGCCATCCTTATGGAGAGATCTTCGTATTTTAGGCTTAGTCTAAGTGTCTCAAGTAGCTGGGAAACACGGCGTGGAGGGAAGTCAGGACTGGAGTAGTTTCTCTAACCAAGGCTTAGAGAAGTTTAAATAATCTCCACATCCCTCCTTTTTTGAATTATGTTGCATGTTTGTACCTGTAGACAAGAACCTTGTGTATCACACTTTCCATGCTGCTCAGTACATTATAATTTCACTGTGTCAGTTCAAGTGAATTTATTTTTCTTAAAATTCCTCCATCTCAATCCTGCAGACCAACACTACTTTTTATTCTTCCTTCCCTTTCTCCTGTTCCCTTCGCTTTCTCCCTCTCTCCCATATCTTTCTTCCCGACTTGTCTGTTGGAGACTTTGGGCCAAATTGGCCCCACGTCTGGGCATGGTTTGACAAGTTTTCAGAGGCCTGGCTGGTGAGAGCAGGGACAGCAGGCAGTGACAGGCCTGGGGCTGACAGGCTCCCTATATCCTCGGAGGCGCCTGGCTGTCACACCCAGCTGACATAGAACCTTTGTCACAATGCCCGCTACCGTGGCGAGGATGCGGTGACTCTGCAGGTGACAGGGACACTGCAGGACTTGGTGTCAGCTCAGCAATATCTCACTTCGCCAAAGAAGCGGAATTTTGCAAATTGCTGCCTTTGCTCTTGAAAGGATGTCATCAGGTGGGTGTTTTGGTGTAATACACTGAAAACAGGGCAGAAACTGTGAAATATTCCCATGATATGCATGGTCCCTGCCCCAAAGCACCATGACTCAGCCTAAGGAGATCTGCAGCTTATTTTTTTGTGCTGCCAGCAGATTGTGGAAGTACAGTATATAAACAATCCTTATGGAGAGATCTTCGTATTTTTGGCTTAGTCTAAGTGTCTCAAGTAGCTGGGGTTTTTGCTTGGGCCTAATCCATACGGTCTTATGGCTTTCCTCCTAGTCTGTGACGAATGTGCTAGAAACTATAAAGCAAAAAAATGACCTGCAGCCTAGCTTTGCCTTGCCTGTCCTTGCCTGTCCTTGCCTTGCCTTATTTCCTTCTCATCCTGTTCTCTGTCCCAGCCTCTCTCACTAAGCCCTCGTCTGGCTGCATGTCTCTTCTTTCCTTTTCTCTCACTCTCCTGCTTCCTGCCTCTTTTCTTACAATTCCTCCATCTCACTCCTGCAGCCCAACACAACTTTTTATTCTTCCTTCCCTTTCTCCTTCTCCCTTCGCTTTCTCCCTCTGTCCCATATCTTTCTTCCCAACTTGTCTGTTGGAGACTTTGGGCCAAATTGGCCCCATGTCTGGGCATGGTTTGACAAGTTTTCAGAGGCCAGGCTGGTGACAGTAGGGCCAGCAGGCAGTGACAGGCCTGGGGATGAAGGGTCCCCATCCCCTAGGGGGCGCCTGGCTGCCACACCCAGCTGACATAGAACCTTTGTCGCAATGCCCGCTACCGTGGCGAGGATGCGGTGACTCTGCAGGTGACAGGGACACTGCAGGACTTGGTGTCAGCTCAGCAATTTCTCACTTCCCCAAAGAAGAGGAATTCTGCAAATTGCTGCCTTTGCTCTTGAAAGGATGTCATCAGGTGGCTGTTTTGGTGTAATACACAGAAAACGGGGCAGATACTGTGAAATATTCCCATGATATGCATGGTCCCTGCCCCAAAGCACCATGACTCAGCCTAAGGATATCTGCAGCTTATTTTTTTGTACTGCCAGCAGATTGTGGAAGTACAGTATAAAAACCATCCTTATGGAGAGATCTTCGTATTTTAGGCTTAGTCTAAGTGTCACAAGTAGCTGGGGTTTTTGCTTGGGCCTAATCCATACGGTCTTATGGCTTTCCTCCTAGTCTGAAGACGAATGTGCTAGAAACTATAAAGCAAAAAATTGTCCCGCAGCCTAGCCTTGCCTTGCCTGTCCTTGCCTGTCCTTGCCTTGCCTTATTTCCTTCTCATCCTGTTCTCTGTCCCATCCTCTCTCACTAACCCCTCGTCTGGCTGCATGTCTCTTCTTTCCTTTTCTCTCACTCTCCTGCTTCCTTCCTCTTTTCTTGCAATTCCTCCATCTCACTCCTGCAGCCCAACACTACATTTTATTCTACCTTCCCTTTCTCCTGCTCCCTTCGCTTTCTCCCTCTGTTCCATATCTTTCTTCCCGACTTGGCTCTTGGTGACTTTAGGCCAAATTTGCCCCACGTCTGGGCATGGTTTGACAAGTTTTCAGAGGCCTGGCTGGTGACAGCAGTACCAGCAGGCAGTGAGAGGCCCGGGGCTGACAGGCTCCCCATACCCTAGGGGGCGCCTGGCTGCCACACGCAGCTGACATAGAACCTTTGTCACAATGCCCGCTACCGTGGCGTGGATGCGGTGACTCTGCAGGTGACAGGGACACTGCAGGACTTGGTGTCAGCTCAGCAATTTCTCACTCCCCCAAAGAAGAGGAATTCTGCAAATTGCTGCCTTTGCTCTTGAAAGGATGTCATCAGGTGGGTGTTTTTGTGTCATACACTGAAAACAGGGCAGAAACTGTGAAATATTCCCATGATATGCATGGTCCCTGCCCCAAAGCACCATGACTCAGCCTAAGGAGATCTGCAGCTTATTTTTTTGTGCTGCCAGCAGATTGTGGAAGTACAGTATAAAAACCATCCTTATGGAGAGATCTTCTTATTTTTGTCTTAATCTAAGTGTCTCAAGTAGCTGGGGTTTTTGCTTGGGCCTAATCCGTACGCTCTTCTGGTTTCCTCCTAGTCTGAAGTCGAATGTGCTAGAAACTATAAAGCAAAAAAATGTCCCGCAGCCTAGCCTTGCCTTGCCTGTCCTTGCCTGTCCTTGCCTTGCCTTATTTAATTCTCATCCTGTTCTCTGTCCCAGCCCCTCTCACTAACCCCTCGTCTGGCTGCATGTCTCTTCTTTCCTTTTCTCTCACTCTCCTGCTTCCTGCCTCTTTTCTTGCAATTCCTCCATCTCACTCCTGCAGCCCAACACTACTTTTTATTCTTCCTTACCTTTCTCCTGCTCCCTTCGCTTTCTCCCTCTGTCCCATATCTTTCTTCCCGACTTGTGTCTTGGAGACTTTTGGCCAAATTAGCCCCATGTCTGGGCATGGTTTGACAAGTTTTCAGAGGCCTGGCTGGTGACAGCAGGACCAGCAGGCAGTGAGAGGCCTGGGGATGACAGGCTCCCCATCCCCTAGGGGGCGCCTGGCTGCCACACCCAGCTGACATAGAACCTTTGTCACAATGCCCGCTACCATGGCTATGATGCGGTAACTCTGCAGGTGGCTGGGACACTGCAGGACTTGTCAGCTCAGCAATTTCTCACTTCCCCAAAGAAGAGGGATTCTGCAAATTGCTGCCTTTGCTCTTGAAAGGATGTCATCAGGTGGGTGTTTTGGTGTAATACACAGAAAACGGGGCAGATACTGTGAAATATTCACATGATATGCACGGTCCCTGCCCCAAAGCACCATGACTCAGCCTAAGGAGATCTGCAGCTTATTTTTTTGTACTGCCAGCAGATTGTGGAAGTACAGTATAAAAGCCATCCTTATGGAGAGATCTTCGTATTTTAGGCTTAGTCTAAGTGTCTCAAGTAGCTGGGAAACACGGCGTGGAGGGAAGTCAGGACTGGAGTAGTTTCTCTAACCAAGGCTTAGAGAAGTTTAAATAATCTCCACATCCCTCCTTTTTTGAATTATGTTGCATGTTTGTACCTGTAGACAAGAACCTTGTGTATCACACTTTCCATGCTGCTCAGTACATTATAATTTCACTGTGTCAGTTCAAGTGAATTTATTTTTCTTAAAATTCCTCCATCTCAATCCTGCAGACCAACACTACTTTTTATTCTTCCTTCCCTTTCTCCTGTTCCCTTCGCTTTCTCCCTCTCTCCCATATCTTTCTTCCCGACTTGTCTGTTGGAGACTTTGGGCCAAATTGGCCCCACGTCTGGGCATGGTTTGACAAGTTTTCAGAGGCCTGGCTGGTGAGAGCAGGGACAGCAGGCAGTGACAGGCCTGGGGCTGACAGGCTCCCTATATCCTCGGAGGCGCCTGGCTGTCACACCCAGCTGACATAGAACCTTTGTCACAATGCCCGCTACCGTGGCGAGGATGCGGTGACTCTGCAGGTGACAGGGACACTGCAGGACTTGGTGTCAGCTCAGCAATATCTCACTTCGCCAAAGAAGCGGAATTTTGCAAATTGCTGCCTTTGCTCTTGAAAGGATGTCATCAGGTGGGTGTTTTGGTGTAATACACAGAAAACGGGGCAGATACTGTGAAATATTCCCATGATATGCATGGTCCCTGCCCCAAAGCACCATGACTCAGCCTAAGGAGATCTGCAGCTTATTTTTTTGTGCTGCCAGCAGATTGTGGAAGTACAGTATATAAACAATCCTTATGGAGAGATCTTCGTATTTTTGGCTTAGTCTAAGTGTCTCAAGTAGCTGGGGTTTTTGCTTGGGCCTAATCCATACGGTCTTATGGCTTTCCTCCTAGTCTGTGACGAATGTGCTAGAAACTATAAAGCAAAAAAATGACCTGCAGCCTAGCTTTGCCTTGCCTGTCCTTGCCTGTCCTTGCCTTGCCTTATTTCCTTCTCATCCTGTTCTCTGTCCCAGCCTCTCTCACTAAGCCCTCGTCTGGCTGCATGTCTCTTCTTTCCTTTTCTCTCACTCTCCTGCTTCCTGCCTCTTTTCTTACAATTCCTCCATCTCACTCCTGCAGCCCAACACAACTTTTTATTCTTCCTTCCCTTTCTCCTTCTCCCTTCGCTTTCTCCCTCTGTCCCATATCTTTCTTCCCAACTTGTCTGTTGGAGACTTTGGGCCAAATTGGCCCCATGTCTGGGCATGGTTTGACAAGTTTTCAGAGGCCAGGCTGGTGACAGTAGGGCCAGCAGGCAGTGACAGGCCTGGGGATGAAGGGTCCCCATCCCCTAGGGGGCGCCTGGCTGCCACACCCAGCTGACATAGAACCTTTGTCGCAATGCCCGCTACCGTGGCGAGGATGCGGTGACTCTGCAGGTGACAGGGACACTGCAGGACTTGGTGTCAGCTCAGCAATTTCTCACTTCCCCAAAGAAGAGGAATTCTGCAAATTGCTGCCTTTGCTCTTGAAAGGATGTCATCAGGTGGCTGTTTTGGTGTAATACACAGAAAACGGGGCAGATACTGTGAAATATTCCCATGATATGCATGGTCCCTGCCCCAAAGCACCATGACTCAGCCTAAGGATATCTGCAGCTTATTTTTTTGTACTGCCAGCAGATTGTGGAAGTACAGTATAAAAACCATCCTTATGGAGAGATCTTCGTATTTTAGGCTTAGTCTAAGTGTCACAAGTAGCTGGGGTTTTTGCTTGGGCCTAATCCATACGGTCTTATGGCTTTCCTCCTAGTCTGAAGACGAATGTGCTAGAAACTATAAAGCAAAAAATTGTCCCGCAGCCTAGCCTTGCCTTGCCTGTCCTTGCCTGTCCTTGCCTTGCCTTATTTCCTTCTCATCCTGTTCTCTGTCCCATCCTCTCTCACTAACCCCTCGTCTGGCTGCATGTCTCTTCTTTCCTTTTCTCTCACTCTCCTGCTTCCTTCCTCTTTTCTTGCAATTCCTCCATCTCACTCCTGCAGCCCAACACTACATTTTATTCTACCTTCCCTTTCTCCTGCTCCCTTCGCTTTCTCCCTCTGTTCCATATCTTTCTTCCCGACTTGGCTCTTGGTGACTTTAGGCCAAATTTGCCCCACGTCTGGGCATGGTTTGACAAGTTTTCAGAGGCCTGGCTGGTGACAGCAGTACCAGCAGGCAGTGAGAGGCCCGGGGCTGACAGGCTCCCCATACCCTAGGGGGCGCCTGGCTGCCACACGCAGCTGACATAGAACCTTTGTCACAATGCCCGCTACCGTGGCGTGGATGCGGTGACTCTGCAGGTGACAGGGACACTGCAGGACTTGGTGTCAGCTCAGCAATTTCTCACTCCCCCAAAGAAGAGGAATTCTGCAAATTGCTGCCTTTGCTCTTGAAAGGATGTCATCAGGTGGGTGTTTTTGTGTCATACACTGAAAACAGGGCAGAAACTGTGAAATATTCCCATGATATGCATGGTCCCTGCCCCAAAGCACCATGACTCAGCCTAAGGAGATCTGCAGCTTATTTTTTTGTGCTGCCAGCAGATTGTGGAAGTACAGTATAAAAACCATCCTTATGGAGAGATCTTCTTATTTTTGTCTTAATCTAAGTGTCTCAAGTAGCTGGGGTTTTTGCTTGGGCCTAATCCGTACGCTCTTCTGGTTTCCTCCTAGTCTGAAGTCGAATGTGCTAGAAACTATAAAGCAAAAAAATGTCCCGCAGCCTAGCCTTGCCTTGCCTGTCCTTGCCTGTCCTTGCCTTGCCTTATTTAATTCTCATCCTGTTCTCTGTCCCAGCCCCTCTCACTAACCCCTCGTCTGGCTGCATGTCTCTTCTTTCCTTTTCTCTCACTCTCCTGCTTCCTGCCTCTTTTCTTGCAATTCCTCCATCTCACTCCTGCAGCCCAACACTACTTTTTATTCTTCCTTACCTTTCTCCTGCTCCCTTCGCTTTCTCCCTCTGTCCCATATCTTTCTTCCCGACTTGTGTCTTGGAGACTTTTGGCCAAATTAGCCCCATGTCTGGGCATGGTTTGACAAGTTTTCAGAGGCCTGGCTGGTGACAGCAGGACCAGCAGGCAGTGAGAGGCCTGGGGATGACAGGCTCCCCATCCCCTAGGGGGCGCCTGGCTGCCACACCCAGCTGACATAGAACCTTTGTCACAATGCCCGCTACCATGGCTATGATGCGGTAACTCTGCAGGTGGCTGGGACACTGCAGGACTTGTCAGCTCAGCAATTTCTCACTTCCCCAAAGAAGAGGGATTCTGCAAATTGCTGCCTTTGCTCTTGAAAGGATGTCATCAGGTGGGTGTTTTGGTGTAATACACAGAAAACGGGGCAGATACTGTGAAATATTCACATGATATGCACGGTCCCTGCCCCAAAGCACCATGACTCAGCCTAAGGAGATCTGCAGCTTATTTTTTTGTACTGCCAGCAGATTGTGGAAGTACAGTATAAAAGCCATCCTTATGGAGAGATCTTCGTATTTTAGGCTTAGTCTAAGTGTCTCAAGTAGCTGGGAAACACGGCGTGGAGGGAAGTCAGGACTGGAGTAGTTTCTCTAACCAAGGCTTAGAGAAGTTTAAATAATCTCCACATCCCTCCTTTTTTGAATTATGTTGCATGTTTGTACCTGTAGACAAGAACCTTGTGTATCACACTTTCCATGCTGCTCAGTACATTATAATTTCACTGTGTCAGTTCAAGTGAATTTATTTTTCTTAAAATTCCTCCATCTCAATCCTGCAGACCAACACTACTTTTTATTCTTCCTTCCCTTTCTCCTGTTCCCTTCGCTTTCTCCCTCTCTCCCATATCTTTCTTCCCGACTTGTCTGTTGGAGACTTTGGGCCAAATTGGCCCCACGTCTGGGCATGGTTTGACAAGTTTTCAGAGGCCTGGCTGGTGAGAGCAGGGACAGCAGGCAGTGACAGGCCTGGGGCTGACAGGCTCCCTATATCCTCGGAGGCGCCTGGCTGTCACACCCAGCTGACATAGAACCTTTGTCACAATGCCCGCTACCGTGGCGAGGATGCGGTGACTCTGCAGGTGACAGGGACACTGCAGGACTTGGTGTCAGCTCAGCAATATCTCACTTCGCCAAAGAAGCGGAATTTTGCAAATTGCTGCCTTTGCTCTTGAAAGGATGTCATCAGGTGGGTGTTTTGGTGTAATACACAGAAAACGGGGCAGATACTGTGAAATATTCCCATGATATGCATGGTCCCTGCCCCAAAGCACCATGACTCAGCCTAAGGAGATCTGCAGCTTATTTTTTTGTGCTGCCAGCAGATTGTGGAAGTACAGTATATAAACAATCCTTATGGAGAGATCTTCGTATTTTTGGCTTAGTCTAAGTGTCTCAAGTAGCTGGGGTTTTTGCTTGGGCCTAATCCATACGGTCTTATGGCTTTCCTCCTAGTCTGTGACGAATGTGCTAGAAACTATAAAGCAAAAAAATGACCTGCAGCCTAGCTTTGCCTTGCCTGTCCTTGCCTGTCCTTGCCTTGCCTTATTTCCTTCTCATCCTGTTCTCTGTCCCAGCCTCTCTCACTAAGCCCTCGTCTGGCTGCATGTCTCTTCTTTCCTTTTCTCTCACTCTCCTGCTTCCTGCCTCTTTTCTTACAATTCCTCCATCTCACTCCTGCAGCCCAACACAACTTTTTATTCTTCCTTCCCTTTCTCCTTCTCCCTTCGCTTTCTCCCTCTGTCCCATATCTTTCTTCCCAACTTGTCTGTTGGAGACTTTGGGCCAAATTGGCCCCACGTCTGGGCATGGTTTGACAAGTTTTCAGAGGCCTGGCTGGTGACAGCAGTACCAGCAGGCAGTGAGAGGCCCGGGGCTGACAGGCTCCCCATACCCTAGGGGGCGCCTGGCTGCCACACGCAGCTGACATAGAACCTTTGTCACAATGCCCGCTACCGTGGCGTGGATGCGGTGACTCTGCAGGTGACAGGGACACTGCAGGACTTGGTGTCAGCTCAGCAATTTCTCACTCCCCCAAAGAAGAGGAATTCTGCAAATTGCTGCCTTTGCTCTTGAAAGGATGTCATCAGGTGGGTGTTTTTGTGTCATACACTGAAAACAGGGCAGAAACTGTGAAATATTCCCATGATATGCATGGTCCCTGCCCCAAAGCACCATGACTCAGCCTAAGGAGATCTGCAGCTTATTTTTTTGTGCTGCCAGCAGATTGTGGAAGTACAGTATAAAAACCATCCTTATGGAGAGATCTTCTTATTTTTGTCTTAATCTAAGTGTCTCAAGTAGCTGGGGTTTTTGCTTGGGCCTAATCCGTACGCTCTTCTGGTTTCCTCCTAGTCTGAAGTCGAATGTGCTAGAAACTATAAAGCAAAAAAATGTCCCGCAGCCTAGCCTTGCCTTGCCTGTCCTTGCCTGTCCTTGCCTTGCCTTATTTAATTCTCATCCTGTTCTCTGTCCCAGCCCCTCTCACTAACCCCTCGTCTGGCTGCATGTCTCTTCTTTCCTTTTCTCTCACTCTCCTGCTTCCTGCCTCTTTTCTTGCAATTCCTCCATCTCACTCCTGCAGCCCAACACTACTTTTTATTCTTCCTTACCTTTCTCCTGCTCCCTTCGCTTTCTCCCTCTGTCCCATATCTTTCTTCCCGACTTGTGTCTTGGAGACTTTTGGCCAAATTAGCCCCATGTCTGGGCATGGTTTGACAAGTTTTCAGAGGCCTGGCTGGTGACAGCAGGACCAGCAGGCAGTGAGAGGCCTGGGGATGACAGGCTCCCCATCCCCTAGGGGGCGCCTGGCTGCCACACCCAGCTGACATAGAACCTTTGTCACAATGCCCGCTACCATGGCTATGATGCGGTAACTCTGCAGGTGGCTGGGACACTGCAGGACTTGTCAGCTCAGCAATTTCTCACTTCCCCAAAGAAGAGGGATTCTGCAAATTGCTGCCTTTGCTCTTGAAAGGATGTCATCAGGTGGGTGTTTTGGTGTAATACACAGAAAACGGGGCAGATACTGTGAAATATTCACATGATATGCACGGTCCCTGCCCCAAAGCACCATGACTCAGCCTAAGGAGATCTGCAGCTTATTTTTTTGTACTGCCAGCAGATTGTGGAAGTACAGTATAAAAGCCATCCTTATGGAGAGATCTTCGTATTTTAGGCTTAGTCTAAGTGTCTCAAGTAGCTGGGAAACACGGCGTGGAGGGAAGTCAGGACTGGAGTAGTTTCTCTAACCAAGGCTTAGAGAAGTTTAAATAATCTCCACATCCCTCCTTTTTTGAATTATGTTGCATGTTTGTACCTGTAGACAAGAACCTTGTGTATCACACTTTCCATGCTGCTCAGTACATTATAATTTCACTGTGTCAGTTCAAGTGAATTTATTTTTCTTACAATTCCTCCATCTCAATCCTGCAGACCAACACTACTTTTTATTCTTCCTTCCCTTTCTCCTGTTCCCTTCGCTTTCTCCCTCTCTCCCATATCTTTCTTCCCGACTTGTCTGTTGGAGACTTTGGGCCAAATTGGCCCCACGTCTGGGCATGGTTTGACAAGTTTTCAGAGGCCAGGCTGGTGACAGCAGGACCAGCAGGCAGTGACAGGCCTGGGGATGACAGGCTCCCTATATCCTCGGAGGCGCCTGGCTGTCACACCCAGCTGACATAGAACCTTTGTCACAATGCCCGCTACCGTGGCGAGGATGCGGTGGCTCTGCAGGTGACAGGGACACTGCAGGACTTGGTGTCAGCTCAGCAATTTCTCACTTCCCCTAAGAAGCGGAATTCTGCAAATTGCTGCCTTTGCTCTTGAAAGGATGTCATCAGGTGGGTGTTTTGGTGTCATACACTGAAAACAGAGCAGAAACTGTGAAATATTCCCATGATATGCATGGTCCCTGCCCCAAAGCACCATGACTCAGCCTAAGGAGATCTGCAGCTTATTTTTTTGTACTGCCAGCAGATTGTGGAAGTACAGTATAAAAACCATCCTTATGGAGAGATCTTGGTATTTTAGGCTTATTCTAAGTGTCTCAAGTAGCTGGGGTTTTTGCTTGCGCCTAATTCATATGGTCTTATGGCTTTCCTCCTAGTCTGAAGACGAATGTGCTAGAAACTATAAAGCAAAAAAATGTCCCGCAGCCTAGCCTTGCCTTGCCTGTCCTTGACTGTCCTTGCCTTGCCTTATTTCCTTCTCATCCTGTTCTCTGTCCCATCCTCTCTCACTAACCTTTCGTCTCGCTGCATGTCTCTTCTTTCCTTTTCTCTCACTCTCCTGCTTCCTGCCTCTTTTCTTGCAATTCCTCCATCTCACTCCTGCAGCCCAACACTACTTTTTATTCTTCCTTCCCTTTCTCCTGCTCCCTTCGCTTTCTCCCTCTGTTCCATATCTTTCTTCCCGACTTGTCTCTGGGAGACTTTGGGCCAAATTGGCCCC
This sequence comes from Columba livia, assembly GCF_036013475.1. Classification (NCBI taxonomy): domain Eukaryota; kingdom Metazoa; phylum Chordata; class Aves; order Columbiformes; family Columbidae; genus Columba; species Columba livia. The sequence goes on along the minus strand of NW_027043010.1, from coordinate 998,871 downwards.
ACGTCTGGGCATGGTTTGACAAGTTTTCAGAGGCCTGGCTGGTGACAGCAGTACCAGCAGGCAGTGAGAGGCCCGGGGCTGACAGGCTCCCCATCCCCTAGGGGGCGCCTGGCTGCCACACCCAGCTGACATAGAACCTTTGTCACAATGCCCGCTACCGTGGCGAGGATGCGGTGACTCTGCAGGTGACAGGGACACTGCAGGACTTGGTGTCAGCTCAGCAATTTCACACTTCCCCAAAGAAGCGGAATTCTGCAAGTTGCTGCCTTTGCTCTTGAAAGGATGTCATCAGGTGGGTGTTTTGTTGTAATACACAGAAAACGGGGCAGAAACTGTGAAATATTCCCATGATATGCATGGTCCCTTCCCCAAAGCACTATGACTCAGCCTAAGGAGATCTGCAGCTTATTTTTTTGTACTGCCAGCAGATTGTGGAAGTACAGTATAAAAGCCATCCTTATGGAGAGATCTTCGTATTTTAGGCTTAGTCTAAGTGTCTCAAGTAGCTGGGAAACACGGGGTGGAGGGAAGGCAGGGCTGGAGTAGTTTCTCTAACCAAGGCTTAGAGAAGTTTAAATAATCTTCGCATCCCTCCTTTTTTGAATTATGTTGCATGTTTGTACCTGTAGACAAGAACCTTGAGTATCACACTTTCCGTGTTGCTCAGTATATTATAATTTCACAGTGTCAGTTCAAGTGAATTTATTTTTCTTACAATTCCTCCATCTCACTCCTGCAGCCCAACACAACTTTTTATTCTTCCTTCCCTTTCTCCTTCTCCCTTCGCTTTCTCCCTCTGTCCCATATCTTTCTTCCCAACTTGTCTGTTGGAGACTTTGGGCCAAATTGGCCCCACGTCTGGGCATGGTTTGACAAGTTTTCAGAGGCCAGGCTGGTGACAGCAGGGCCAGCAGGTAGTGACAGGCCTGGGGATGACAGGGTAACCATCCCCTAGAGGGCGCCTGGCTGCCACACCCAGCTGACATAGAACCTTTGTCGCAATGCCCGCTACCGTGGCGAGGATGCGGTGACTCTGCAGGTAACAGGGACACTGCAGGACTTGGTGTCAGCTCAGCAATATCTCACTTCCCCAAAGAAGCGGAATTCGGCAAATTGCTGCCTTTGCTCTTGGAAGGATGTCATCAGGTGGGTGTTTTGGTGTAATACACTGAAAACAGAGCAGAAACTGTGAAATATTCCCATGATATGCATGGTCCCTGCCCCAAAGCACCATGACTCAGCCTAAGGAGATCTGCAGCTTATTTTTTTGTACTGCCAGCAGATTGTGGAAGTACAGTATAAAAGCCATCCTTATGGAGAGATCTTCGTATTTTAAGCTTAGTCTAAGTGTCTCAAGTAGCTGGGGTTTTTGCTTGGGCCTAATCCATACGGTCTTATGGCTTTCCTCCTAGTCTGAAGACGGATGTGCTCGAAACTATAAAGCAAAAAAATGTCCCGCAGCCTAGCCTTGCCTTGCCTGTGCTTGCCTTGCCTTATTTCCTTCTCATCCTGTTCTCTGTCCCATCCTCTCTCACTATCCCCTCGGCATGTCTCTTCTTTCCTTTTCTCTCACTCTCCTGCTTCCTGCCTCTTTTCTTGCAATTCCTCCATCTCACTCCTGCAGCCCAACACTACTTTTTATTCTTCCTTCCCCTTCTCCTGCTCCCTTCGCTTTCTCCCTCTGTTCCATATCTTGCTCCCTGACTTGTCTCTGGGGGACTTTGGGCCAAATTGGCCCCACGTCTGGGCATTGTTTTTACAAGTTTTCAGAGGCCTGGCTGGTGAGAGCAGGGACAGCAGGCAGTGAGAGGCCCGGGGCTGACAGGCTCCCCATCCCCTAGGGGGCGCCTGGCTGCCACACCCAGCTGACATAGAACCTTTGTCACAATGCCCGCTACCGTGGCGAGGGTGCGGTGACTCTGCAGGTGACAGGGACACTGCAGGACTTGGTGTCAGCTCAGCAATATCTCACTTCCCCAAAGAAGCGGAATTCTGCAAATTGCTGCCTTTGCTCTTGAAAGGATGTCATCAGGTGGGTGTTTTGTTTTCATACACTGAAAACAGAGCAGAAACTGTGAAATATTCCCGTGATATGCATGGTCCTTGAAACAAAGCACCATGAATCAGCCTAAGGAGATCTGCAGCTTATTTTTTTGTACTGCCAGCAGATTGTGGAAGTATAGTATAAAAGCCATCCTTATGGAGAGACCTTCGTATTTTAGGCTTAGTCTAAGTGTCTCAAGTAGCTGGGGTTTTTGCTTGCGCCTAATTCATACGGTCTTATGGCTTTCCTCCTAGTCTGAAGACGAATGTGCTAGAAACTATAAAGCAAAAAAATGTCCCGCAGCCTAGCCTTGCCTTGCCTGTCCTTGCCTTGCCTTATTTTCTTCTCATCCTGTTCTCTGTCCCATCCTCTCTCACTATCCCCTCGGCATGTCTCTTCTTTCCTTTTCTCTCACTCTCCTGCTTCCTGCCTCTTTTCTTGCAATTCCTCCATCTCACTCCTGCAGCCCAACACTACTTTTTATTCTTCCTTCCCTTTCTCCTTCTCCCTTCGCTTTCTCCCTCTGTCCCATATCTTTCTTCCCAACTTGTCTGTTGGAGACTTTGGGCCAAATTGGCCCCACGTCTGGGCATGGTTTGACAAGTTTTCAGAGGCCAGGCTGGTGACAGCAGGGCCAGCAGGCAGTGACAGGCCTGGGGATGACAGGGTAACCATCCCCTAGGGGGCGCCTGGCTGCCACACCCAGCTGACATAGAACCTTTGTCGCAATGCCCGCTACCGTGGCGAGGATGCGGTGACTCTGCAGGTGACAGGGACACTGCAGGACTTGGTGTCAGCTCAGCAATTTCTCACTTCCCCAAAGAAGAGGAATTCTGCAAATTGCTGCCTTTGCTCTTGAAAGGATGTCATCAGGTGGGTGTTTTGGTGTAATACACAGAAAACAGGGCAGAAACTGTGAAATATTACCATGATATGCATGGTCCCTGCCCCAAAGCACCATGACTCAGCCTAAGGATATCTGCAGCTTATTTTTTTGTACTGCCAGCAGATTGTGGAAGTACAGTATAAAAGCCATCCTTATGGAGAGATCTTCCTATTTTAGGCTTAGTCTAAGTGTCTCAAGTAGCTGGGGTTTTTGCTTGGGCCTAATCCATACGGCGTTCTGGCTTTCCTCCTAGTCTGAAGACCAATGTGCAAGAAACTATAAAGCAAAATAATGTCCTGCAGCCTACCCTTGCCTTGCCTGTCCTTGCCTGTCCTTGCCTTGCCTTATTTCCTTCTCATCCTGTTCTCTGTCCCATCCTCTCTCACTAACCTTTCGTCTCGCTGCATGTCTCTTCTTTCCTTTTCTCTCACTCTCCTGCTTCCTGCCTCTTTTCTTGCAATTCCTCCATCTCACTCCTGCAGCCCAACACTACTTTTTATTCTTCCTTCCCTTTCTCCTGCTCCCTTCGATTTCTCCCTCTGTCCCATATCTTGCTCCCCGACTTGTCTCTGGGAGACATTGAGCCAAATTGGCCCCAAGTCTGTGCATTGTTTGACAAGTTTTCAGAGGCCTGGCTGGTGACAGCAGGCACAGCAGGCAGTGACAGGCCCGGGGCTGACAGGCTCCCCATCCCCTAGGGGGCGCCTGGCTGCCACACCCAGCTGACATAGAACCTTTGTCACAATGCCCGCTACCGTGGCGAGGATGCGGTGACTCTGCAGGTAACAGGGACACTGCAGGACTTGGTGTCAGCTCAGCAATATCTCACTTCCCCAAAGAAGCGGAATTCGGCAAATTGCTGCCTTTGCTCTTGGAAGGATGTCATCAGGTGGGTGTTTTGGTGTCATACATTGTAAACAGAGCAGAAACTGTGAAATATTCCCATGATATTCATGGTCCCTGCCCCAAAGCACCATGACTCAGCCTAAGGAGATCTGCAGCTTATTTTTTTGTACTGCCAGCAGATTGTGGAAGTACAGTATAAAAGCCATCCTTATGGAGAGATCTTCGTATTTTAAGATTAGTCTAAGTGTCTCAAGTAGCTGGGGTTTTTGCTTGGGCCTAATCCATACGGTCTTATGGCTTTCCTCCTAGTCTGAAGACGGATGTGCTCGAAACTATAAAGCAAAAAAATGTCCCGAGCCTAGCCTTGCCTTGCCTGTACTTGCCTTGCCTTATTTCCTTCTCATCCTGTTCTCTGTCCCATCCTCTCTCACTAACCTTTCGTCTCGCTGCATGTCTCTTCTTTCCTTTTCTCTCACTCTCCTTCTTCCTGCCTCTTTTCCTGCAATTCCTCCATCTCACTCCTGCAGCCCAACACTACTTTTTATTCTTCCTTCCCTTTCTCCTGCTCCCTTCGCTTTCTCCCTCTGTCCCATATCTTGCTCCCTGACTTGTCTCTGGGAGACTTTGGGCCAAATTGGCCCCACGTCTGGGCATTGTTTTTACAAGTTTTCAGAGGCCTGGCTGGTGAGAGCAGGGACAGCAGGCAGTGAGAGGCCCGGGGCTGACAGGCTCCCCATCCCCTAGGGGGCGCCTGGCTGCCACACCCAGCTGACATAGAACCTTTGTCACAATGCCCGCTACTGTGGCGAGGATGCGGTGACTCTGCAGGTGACAGGGACACTGCAGGACTTGGTGTCAGCTCAGCAATATCTCACTTCCCCAAAGAAGCGGAATTCTGCAAATTGCTGCCTTTGCTCTTGAAAGGATGTCATCAGGTGGGTGTTTTGTTTTCATACACTGAAAACAGAGCAGAAACTGTGAAATATTCCCGTGATATGCATGGTCCTTGAAACAAAGCACCATGAATCAGCCTAAGGAGATCTGCAGCTTATTTTTTTGTACTGCCAGCAGATTGTGGAAGTATAGAATAAAAGCCATCCTTATGGAGAGACTTTCGTATTTTAGGCTTAGTCTAAGTGTCTCAAGTAGCTGGGGTTTTTGCTTGCGCCTAATTCATATGGTCTTATGGCTTTCCTCCTAGTCTGAAGACGAATGTGCTAGAAACTATAAAGCAAAAAAATGTCCCGCAGCCTAGCCTTGCCTTGCCTGTCCTTGACTGTCCTTGCCTTGCCTTATTTCCTTCTCATCCTGTTCTCTGTCCCATCCTCTCTCACTAACCTTTCGTCTCGCTGCATGTCTCTTCTTTCCTTTTCTCTCACTCTCCTGCTTCCTGCCTCTTTTCTTACAATTCCTCAATCTCACTCCTGCAGGCCAACACTACTTTTTATTCTTCCTTCCCTTTCTCCTGCTCCCTTCGCTTTCTCCCTCTGTCCCATATCTTTCTTCCCGACTTGTCTGTTGGAGACTTTGGGCCAAATTGGCCCCACGTCTGGGCATGGTTTGACAAGTTTTCAGATGCCTGGCTGGTGACAGCAGGGACAGCAGGCAGTGACAGGCCCGGGGCTGACAGGCTCCCCATCCCCTAGGGGGCGCCTGGCTGCCACACCCAGCTGACATAGAACCTTTGTCACAATGCCCGCTACCGTGGCGAGGATGCGGTGACTCTTCAAGGTGACAGGGACACTGCAGGACTTGGTGTCAGCTCAGCAATATCTCACTTCCCCAAAGAAGCGGAATTCTGCAAATTGCTGCCTTTGCTCTTGAAAGGATGTCATCAGGTGGGTGTTTTGGTGTAATACACTGAAAACAGAGCAGAAACTGTGAAATATTCAAATGATATGCATAGCCCCTGCCCCAAAGCACCATGACTCAGCCTAAGGAGATCTGCAGCTTATTTTTTTGTACTGCCAGCAGATTGTGGAAGTACAGTATAAAAGCCATCCTTATGGAGAGATCTTGGTATTTTAGGCTTAGTCTAAGTGTCTCAAGTAGCTGGGGTTTTTGCTTGGGCCTAATGCATACGGTCTTATGGCATTCCTCCTAGACTGAAGACGAATGTGCTAGAAACTATAAAGCAAAAAAATGTCCCGCAACCTAGCCTTGCCTTGCCTGTCCTTGCCTGTCCTTGCCTTGCCTTGTTTCCTTCTCATCCTGTTCTCTGTCCCATCCTCTCTCACTAACCACTCAGCATGTCTCTTCTTTCCTTTTCTCTCACTCTCCTGCTTCCTGCCTCTTTTCTTGCAATTCCTCCATCTCACTCCTGCAGCCCAACACTACTTTTTAATCTTCCTTCCCTTTCTCGTTCTCCCTTCGCTTTCTCCCTCTGTCCCATATCTTGATCCCCGACTTGTCTCTGGGAGACTTTGGGCCAAATTGGCCCCACGTCTGGGCATGGTTTGACAAGTTTTCAGAGGCCTGGCTGGTGACAGCAGGGACAGCAGGCAGTGAGAGGCCCGGGGCTGACAGGCTCCCCATCCCCTAGGGGGCGCCTGGCTGCCACACCCAGCTGACATAGAACCTTTGTCACAATGCTCGCTACCGTGGCGAGGATGCGGTGACTCTGCAGGTGACAGGGACACTGCAGGACTTGGTGTCAGCTCAGCAATATCTCACTTCCGCAAAGAAGCGGAATTCTGCAAATTGCTGCCTTTGCTCTTGAAAGGATGTCATCAGGTGGGTGTTTTGTCGTAATACACTGAAAACAGAGCAGAAACTGTGAAATATTCCCCTGATATGCATGGTCCCTGCCCCAAAGCACCATGACTCAGCCTAAGGAGATCTGCAGCTTATTTTTTTGTACTGCCAGCAGATTGTGGAAGTACAGTATAAAAGCCATCCTTATGGAGAGATCTTCGTATTTTAGGCTTAGTCTAAGTGTCTCAAGTAGCTGGGGTTTTTGCTTGGGCCTAATCCATACGGTCTTATGGCTTTCCTCCTAGTCTGAAGACGGATGTGCTAGAAACTATAAAGCAAAAAAATGTCCCGCAGCCTAGCCTTGCCTTGCCTCTCCTTGCCTGTCCTTGCCTTGCCTTATTTCCTACTCATCATGTTCTCTGTCCCATCCTCTCTCACTAACCTTTCGTCTCGCTGCATGTCTCTTCTTTCCTTTTCTCTCACTCTCCTGCTTCCTGCCTCTTTTCTTACAATTCCTCCATCTCACTCCTGCAGCCCAACACTACTTTTTATTCTTCCTTCCCTTTCTCCTGCTCCCTTCGCTTTCTCCCTCTGACCCATATCTTGCTTCCCGACGTGTCTCTGGGAGACTTTGGGCCCAATTGGCCCCACGTCTGGGCATGAGTTGACAAGTTTTCAGAGGCCTGGCTGGTGACAGCAGGGACAGCAGGCAGTGACCGGCCCGGGGCTGACAGGCTCCCCATCCCCTAGGGGGCGCCTGGCTGCCACACCCAGCTGACATAGAACCTTTGTCACAATGCCCGCTACCGTGGTGAGGATACGGTGACTCTTCCAGGTGACAGGGACACTGCAGGACTTGGTGTCAGCTCAGCAATATCTCAGTTCCCCAAAGAAGCGGAATTCTGCAAATTGCTGCCTTTGCTCTTGAAAGGATGTCATCAGGTGGGTGTTTTGGTGTAATACACTGAAAACAGAGCAGAAACTGTGAAATATTCCCCTGATATGCATGGTCCCTGCCCCAAAGCACCATGACTCATCCTAAGGTGATCTGCAGCTTATTTTTTTGTACTGCCAGCAAATTGTCGATGTACAGTATAAAAGCCATCCTTATGGAGAGATCCTCTTATTTTAGGCTTAGTGTAAGTGTCTCAAGTAGCTGGGGTTTTTGCTTGGGCCTAATCCATACGGTCTTGTGTCTTTCCTCCTAGACTGAAGACGAATGTGCTAGAAACTATAAAGCAAAAAAATGTCCCGCAGCCTAGCCTTGCCTTGGCTCTCCTTGCCTTGCCTTGTTTCATTCTCATCCTGTTCTCTGTCCCATCCTCTCTCACTAACCTTTCATCTCGCTGCATGTCTCTTCTTTCCTTTTTTCTCACTCTCCTGCTTCCTGCCTCTTTTCTTGCAATTCCTCCATCTCACTCCTGCAGCCCAACACTACTTTTTATTCTTCCTTCCCTTTCTCCTGCTCCCTTCGCTTTCTCCCTCTATCCCATATCTTGCTCCCCGACTTGTCTCTGGGAGACTTTGGGCCAAATTGGCCCCACGTCTGGGCATTGTTTTTACAAGTTTTCAGAGGCCTGGCTGGTGAGAGCAGGGACAGCAGGCAGTGACAGGCCCGGGGATGACAGGCTCCCCATACCCTAGGGGGCGCCTGGCTGCCACACCCAGCTGACATAGAGCCTTTGTCACAATGCCCGCTACCGTGGCGAGGATGCGGTGACTCTGCAGGTGACAGGGACACTGCAGGACTTGGTGTCAGCTCAGCAATATCTCACTTCCCCAAAGAAGCGGAATTCTGCAAATTGCTGCCTTTGCTCTTGAAAGGATGTCATCAGGTGGGTGTTTTGGTGTAATACACTGAAAACAGAGCAGAAACTGTGAAATATTCAAATGATATGCATGGTCCCTGCCCCAAAGCACCATGACTCAGCCTGAGGAGATCTGCAGCTTATTTTTTTGTACTGCCAGCAGATTGTGGAAGTACAGTATAAAAGCCATCCTTATGGAGAGATCTTCGTATTTTAGGCTTAGTCTAAGTGTCACAAGTAGCTGGGGTTTTTGCTTGGGCCTAATCCATACGCTCTTATGTCTTTCCTCCTAGACTGAAGACGAATGTCCTAGAAACTATAAAGCAAAAAAATGTTCCGCAACCTAGCCTTGCCTTGCCTGTCCTTGCCTGTCCTTGCCTTGCCTTATTTCCTTCTCATCCTGTTCTCTGTCCCATCTTCTCTCACTAACCCCTCTGCATGTCTCTTCTTTCCTTTTCTCTCACTCTCCTGCTTCCTGCCTCTTTTCTTGCAATTCCTCCATCTCACTCCTGCAGCCCAACACTACTTTTTATTCTTCCTTCCCTTTCTCCTGCTCCCTTCGCTTTCTCCCTCTGTCCCATATCTTGCTCCCCGACGTGTCTCTGGGAGACTTTGGGCCAAATTGGCCCCACGTCTGAGCATTGTTTGACAAGTTTTCAGAGGCCTTGCTGGTGACAGCAGGGACAGCAGGCAGTGACAGGCCTGGGACTGACAGCCTCCCCATCCCCTAGGGGGCGCCTGGCTGCCACACCCAGCTGACATAGAACCTTTGTCACAATGCCCGCTACCGTGGTGAGGATACGGTGACTCTTCCAGGTGACAGGGACACTGCAGGACTTGGTGTCAGCTCAGCAATATATCAGTTCCCCAAAGAAGCGGAATTCTGCAAATTGCTGCCTTTGCTCTTGAAAGGATGTCATCAGGTGGGTGTTTTGGTGTTATACACTGAAAACAGAGCAGAAACTGTGAAATATTCCCATGATATGCATGGTCCCTGCCCCAAAGCACCATGACTCAGCCTAAGGAGATCTGCAGCTTATTTTTTTGTACTGCCAGCAGATTGTGGAAGTACAGTATAAAAGCCATCCTTATGGAGAGATCTTCGTATTTTAGGCTTAGTCTAAGTGTCTCAAGTAGCTGGGGTTTTTGCTTGGGCCTAATCCATACGCTCTTATGTCTTTCCTCCTAGTCTGAAGACGAATGTGCTAGAAACTATAAAGCAAAAAAATGTCCCGCAGTCTAGCCTTGCCTTGCCTCTCCTTGCCTTGCCTTGTTTCCTTCTCATCCTGTTCTCTGTCATATCCTCTCTCACTAACCTTTCGTCTCGCTGCATGTCTCTTCTTTCCTTTTCTCTCACTCTCCTGCTTCCTGCCTCTTTTCTTGCAATTCCTCCATCTCACTCCTGCAGCCCAACACTACTTTTTATTCTTCCTTCCCTTTCTCCTGCTCCCTTCGCTTTCTCCCTCTATCCCATATCTTGCTCCCCGACTTGTCTCTGGGAGACTTTGGGCCAAATTGGCCCCACGTCTGGGCATTGTTTTTACAAGATTTCAGAGGCCTGGCTGGTGACAGCAGGCACAGCAGGCAGTGACAGGCCCGGGGCTGACAGGTTCCCAATCCCATATGGGGCGCCTGGCTGCCACACCCAGCTGACATAGAACCTTTGTCACAATGCCCGCTACCGTGGCGAGGATGCGGTGACTCTGCAGGTGACAGGGACACTGCAGGACTTGGTGTCAGCTCAGCAATATCTCACTTCGCCAAAGAAGCGGAATTTTGCAAATTGCTGCCTTTGCTCTTGAAAGGATGTCATCAGGTGGGTGTTTTGGTGTAATACACTGAAAACAGAGCAGAAACTGTGAAATATTCCCCTGATATGCATGGTCCCTGCCCCAAAGCACCATGACTCAGCCTAAGGAGATCTGCAGCTTATTTTTTTGTACTGCCAGCAGATTGTGGAAGTACAGTATAAAAGCCATCCTTATGGAGAGATCTTCGTATTTTTGGCTTAGTCTAAGTGTCTCAAGTAGCTGGGGTTTTTGCTTGGGCCTAATCCATACGCTCTTATGGCTTTCCTCCTAGTCTGAAGACGAATGTGCTAGAAACTATAAAGCAAAAAAATGTCCCGCAGCCTAGCCTTGCCTTGCCTCTCCTTGCCTGTCCTTGCCTTGCCTTGTTTCCTTCTCATCCTGTTCTCTGTCCCATCCTCTCCCACTAACCCCTCGGCTTGTCTCTTCTTTCCTTTTCTCTCACTCTCCTGCTTCCTGCCTCTTTTCTTGCAATTCCTCCATCTCACTCCTGCAGCCCAACACTACTTTTTATTCTTCCTTCCCTTTCTCCTGCTCCCTTCGCTTTCTCCCTCTGTCCCATATCTTTCTTCCTGACTTGTCTATTGGAACTTTGGGGAAAACTGGCCCCACTTCTGGGCATGGTTTGACAAGTTTTCAGATGCCTGGCTGGTGACAGCAGGGACAGCAGGCAGTGACAGGCCCGGGGCTGACAGGCTCCCCATCCCCTAGGGGGCGCCTGGCTGCCACACCCAGCTGACATAGAACCTTTGTCACAATGCCCGCTACCGTGGCGAGGATACAGTGACTCTTCCAGGTGACAGGGACACTGCAGGACTTGGTGTCAGCTCAGCAATATCTCACTTCCCCAAAGAAACGGAATTCTGCAAATTGCTGCCTTTGCTCTTGAAAGGATGTATCAGGTGGGTGTTTTGGTGTAATACACTGAAAACAGAGCAGAAACTGTGAAATATTCCCCTGATATGCATGGTCCCTGCCCCAAAGCACCATGACTCAGCCTAAGGAGATCTGCAGCTTATTTTTTTGTACTGCCAGCAGATTGTGGAAGTACAGTATAAAAGCCATCCTTATGGAGAGATCTTGGTATTTTAGGCTTAGTCTAAGTGTCTCAAGTAGCTGGCTTTTTTGCTTGGGCCTAATCCATACGGTCTTATGGCTTTCCTCCTAGTCTGAAGACGAATGTGCTAGAAACTATAAAGCAAAAAAATGTCCCGCAGCCTAGCCTTGCCTTGCCTCTCCTTGCCTGTCCTTGCCTTGCCTTGTTTCCTTCTCATCCTGTTCTCTGTCCCATCCTCTCCCACTAACCCCTCGGCTTGTCTCTTCTTTCCTTTTCTCTCACTCTCCTGCTTCCTGCCTCTTTTCTTGCAATTCCTCCATCTCACTCCTGCAGCCCAACACTACTTTTTATTCTTCCTTCCCTTTCTCCTGCTCCCTTCGAATCTCCCTCTGTCCCATATCTTTCTTCCCGACTTGTCTCTTGGAGACTTTGGGCCAAACTGGCCCCACGTCTGGGCATGGTTTGGCAAGTTTTCAGAGGCCTGGCTGGTGAGAGCAGGGACAGCAGGCAGCGACAGGCCCTGGGCTGACAGGCTCCCCATCCCCTAGGGGGCGCCTGGCTGCCACACCCAGCTGACATAGAACCTTTGTCACAATGCCCGCTACCGTGGCGAGGATGCGGTGAATCTGCAGGTGACAGGGACACTGCAGGACTTGGTGTCAGCTCAGCAATATCTCACTTCCCCAAAGAAGCGGAATTCTGCAAATTGCTGCCTTTGCTCTTGAAAGGATGTCATCAGGTGGGTGTTTTGGTGTCATACACTGAAAACAGAGCAGAAACTGTGAAATATTCCCCTGATATGCATGGTCCCTGCCCCAAAGCACCATGACTCAGCCTAAGGAGATCTGCAGCTTATTTTTTTGTACTGCCAGCAGATTGTGGAAGTACAGTATAAAAGTCATCCTTATGGAGAGATCTTCGTATTTTAGGCTTAGTCTAAGTGTCTCAAGTAGCTGGGGTTTTTGCTTGGGCCTAATCCATACGGTCTTATGGCTTTCCTCCTAGTCTGAAGACGAATGTGCTAGAAACTATAAAGCAAAAAAATGTCCCGCAGCCTAGCCTTGCCTTGCCTCTCCTGGCCTTGCCTTGTTTCCTTCTCATCCTGTTCTCTGTCCCATCCTCTCTCACTAACCTTTCGTCTCGCTGCATGTCTCTTCTTTCCTTTTCTCTCACTCTCCTGCTTCCTGCCTCTTTTCTTACAATTCCTCCATCTCACTCCTGCAGCCCAACACTACTTTTTATTCTTACTTCCCTTTCTCCTGCTCCCTTCGCTTTCTCCCTCTGTCCCATATCTTTCTTCCTGACTTGTCTATTGGAACTTTGGGGAAAATTGGCCCCACTTCTGGGCATGGTTTGACAAGTTTTCAGAGGCCTGGCTGGTGACAGCAGGGACAGCAGGCAGTGACAGGCCCGGGGCTGACAGGCTCCCCATCCCCTAGGGGGCGCCTGGCTGCCACACCCAGCTGACATAGAACCTTTGTCACGATGCCCGCTACCGTGGCGAGGATACAGTGACTCTTCCAGGTGACAGGGACACTGCAGGACTTGGTGTCAGCTCAGCAATATCTCACTTCGCCAAAGAAGCGGAATTTTGCAAATTGCTGCCTTTGCTCTTGAAAGGATGTCATCAGGTGGGTGTTTTGGTGTAATACACTGAAAACAGAGCAGAAACTGTGAAATATTCCCCTGATATGCATGGTCCCTGCCCCAAAGCACCATGACTCAGCCTAAGGAGATCTGCAGCTTATTTTTTTGTACTGCCAGCAGATTGTGGAAGTACAGTATAAAAGCCATCCTTATGGAGAGATCTTGGTATTTTAGGCTTAGTCTAAGTGTCTCAAGTAGCTGGGGTTTTTGCTTGGGCCTAATCCATACGGTCTTATGGCTTTCCTCCTAGTCTGAAGACGAATGTGCTAGAAACTATAAAGCAAAAAAATGTCCCGCAGTCTAGCCTTGCCTTGCCTCTCCTTGCCTTGCCTTGTTTCCTTCTCATCCTGTTCTCTGTCCCATCCTCTCTCACTAACTTTTCGTCTCGCTGCATGTCTCTTCTTTCCTTTTCTCTCACTCTCCTGCTTCCTGCCTCTTTTCTTGCAATTCCTCCATCTCACTCCTGCAGCCCAACACTACTTTTTATTCTTCCTTCCCTTTCTCCTGCTCCCTTCGCTTTCTCCCTCTGTCCCATATCTTTCTTCCTGACTTGTCTGTTGGAGACTTTGGGCCAAATTGGCCCCACGTCTGGGCATGGTTTGACAAGTTTTCAGAGGCCTGGCTGGTGACAGCAGGGACAGCAGGCAGTGACAGGCCCGGGGCTGACAGGCTCCCCATCCCCTAGGGGGCGCCTGGCTGCCACACCCAGCTGACATAGAACCTTTGTCACGATGCCCGCTACCGTGGCGAGGATACAGTGACTCTTCCAGGTGACAGGGACACTGCAGGACTTGGTGTCAGCTCAGCAATATCTCACTTCCCCAAAGAAACGGAATTCTGCAAATTGCTGCCTTTGCTCTTGAAAGGATGTCATCAGGTGGGTGTTTTGGTGTAATACACTGAAAACAGAGCAGAAACTGTGAAATATTCCCCTGATATGCATGGTCCCTGCCCCAAAGCACCATGACTCAGCCTAAGGAGATCTGCAGCTTATTTTTTTGTACTGCCAGCAGATTGTGGAAGTACAGTATAAAAGCCATCCTTATAGAGAGATCTTGGTATTTTAGGCTTAGTCTAAGTGTCTCAAGTAGCTGGCTTTTTTGCTTGGGCCTAATCCATACGGTCTTATGGCTTTCCTCCTAGTCTGAAGACGAATGTGCTAGAAACTATAAAGCAAAAAAATGTCCCGCAGCCTAGCCTTGCCTTGCCTCTCCTTGCCTGTCCTTGCCTTGCCTTGTTTCCTTCTCATCCTGTTCTCTGTCCCATCCTCTCCCACTAACCCCTCGGCTTGTCTCTTCTTTCCTTTTCTCTCACTCTCCTGCTTCCTGCCTCTTTTCTTGCAATTCCTCCATCTCACTCCTGCAGCCCAACACTACTTTTTATTCTTCCTTCCCTTTCTCCTGCTCCCTTCGCTTTCTCCCTCTGTCCCATATCTTTCTTCCTGACTTGTCTATTGGAACTTTGGGGAAAATTGGCCCCACTTCTGGGCATGGTTTGACAAGTTTTCAGATGCCTGGCTGGTGACAGCAGGGACAGCAGGCAGTGACATGCCCGGGGCTGACAGGCTCCCCATCCCCTAGGGGGCGCCTGGCTGCCACACCCAGCTGACATAGAACCTTTGTCACGATGCCCGCTACCGTGGCGAGGATACAGTGACTCTTCCAGGTGACAGGGACACTGCAGGACTTGGTGTCAGCTCAGCAATATCTCACTTCCCCAAAGAAATGGAATTCTGCAAATTGCTGCCTTTGCTCTTGAAAGGATGTATCAGGTGGGTGTTTTGGTGTAATACACTGAAAACAGAGCAGAAACTGTGAAATATTCCCCTGATATGCATGGTCCCTGCCCCAAAGCACCATGACTCAGCCTAAGGAGATCTGCAGCTTATTTTTTTGTACTGCCAGCAGATTGTGGAAGTACAGTATAAAAGTCATCCTTATGGAGAGATCTTCGTATTTTAGGCTTAGTCTAAGTGTCTCAAGTAGCTGGGGTTTTTGCTTGGGCCTAATCCATACGGTCTTATGGCTTTCCTCCTAGTCTGAAGACGAATGTGCTAGAAACTATAAAGCAAAAAAATGTCCCGCAGCCTAGCCTTGCCTTGCCTCTCCTTGCCTTGCCTTGTTTCCTTCTCATCCTGTTCTCTGTCCCATCCTCTCTCACTAACCTTTCGTCTCGCTGCATGTCTCTTCTTTCCTTTTCTCTCACTCTCCTGCTTCCTGCCTCTTTTCTTACAATTCCTCCATCTCACTCCTGCAGCCCAACACTACTTTTTATTCTTCCTTACCTTTCTCCTGCTCCCTTCGCTTTCTCCCTCTGTCCCATATCTTTCTTCCTGACTTGTCTATTGGAACTTTGGGGAAAATTGACCCACGTCTGGGCATGGTTTGACAAGTTTTCAGATGCCTGGCTGGTGACAGCAGGGACAGCAGGCAGTGACAGGCCTGGGGCTGACAGGCTCCCCATCCCCTAGGGGGCGCCTGGCTGCCACACCCAGCTGACATAGAACCTTTGACACGATGCCCGCTACCGTGGCGAGGATACAGTGACTCTTCCAGGTGACAGGGACACTGCAGGACTTGGTGTCAGCTCAGCAATATCTCACTTCCCCAAAGAAGCGGAATTCTGCAAATTGCTGCCTTTGCTCTTGAAAGGATGTCATCAGGTGGGTGTTTTGGTGTAATACACTGAAAACAGAGCAGAAACTGTGAAATATTCCCCTGATATGCATGGTCCCTGCCCCAAAGCACCATGACTCAGCCTAAGGAGATCTGCAGCTTATTTTTTTGTACTGCCAGCAGATTGTGGAAGTACAGTATAAAAGCCATCCTTATGGAGAGATCTTGGTATTTTAGGCTTAGTCTAAGTGTCTCAAGTAGCTGGGTTTTTTGCTTGGGCCTAATCCATACGGTCTTATGGCTTTCCTCCTAGTCTGAAGACGAATGTGCTAGAAACTATAAAGCAAAAAAATGTCCCGCAGCCTAGCCTTGCCTTGCCTCTCCTTGCCTGTCCTTGCCTTGCCTTGTTTCCTTCTCATCCTGTTCTCTGTCCCATCCTCTCCCACTAACCTCTCGGCTTGTCTCTTCTTTCCTTTTCTCTCACTCTCCTGCTTCCTGCCTCTTTTCTTGCAATTCCTCCATCTCACTCCTGCAGCCCAACACTGCTTTTTATTCTTCCTTCCCTTTCTCCTGCTCCCTTCGCTTTCTCCCTCTGTCCCATATCTTTCTTCCTGACTTGTCTATTGGAACTTTGGGGAAAATTGGCCCCACTTCTGGGCATGGTTTGACAAGTTTTCAGATGCCTGGCTGGTGACAGCAGGGACAGCAGGCAGTGACAGGCCCGGGGCTGACAGGCTCCCCATCCCCTAGGGGGCGCCTGGCTGCCACACCCAGCTGACATAGAACCTTTGTCACGATGCCCGCTACCGTGGCGAGGATACAGTGACTCTTCCAGGTGACAGGGACACTGCAGGACTTGGTGTCAGCTCAGCAATATCTCACTTCCCCAAAGAAACGGAATTCTGCAAATTGCTGCCTTTGCTCTTGAAAGGATGTCATCAGGTGGGTGTTTTGGTGTAATACACTGAAAACAGAGCAGAAACTGTGAAATATTCCCCTGATATGCATGGTCCCTGCCCCAAAGCACCATGACTCAGCCTAAGGAGATCTGCAGCTTATTTTTTTGTACTGCCAGCAGATTGTGGAAGTACAGTATAAAAGCCATCCTTATGGAGAGATCTTGGTATTTTAGGCTTAGTCTAAGTGTCTCAAGTAGCTGGGTTTTTTGCTTGGGCCTAATCCATACGGTCTTATGGCTTTCCTCCTAGTCTGAAGACGAATGTGCTAGAAACTATAAAGCAAAAAAATGTCCCGCAGCCTAGCCTTGCCTTGCCTCTCCTTGCCTGTCCTTGCCTTGCCTTGTTTCCTTCTCATCCTGTTCTCTGTCCCATCCTCTCCCACTAACCCCTCGGCTTGTCTCTTCTTTCCTTTTCTCTCACTCTCCTGCTTCCTGCCTCTTTTCTTGCAATTCCTCCATCTCACTCCTGCAGCCCAACACTACTTTTTATTCTTCCTTCCCTTTCTCCTGCTCCCTTCGCTTTCTCCCTCTGTCCCATATCTTTCTTCCTGACTTGTCTATTGGAACTTTGGGGAAAATTGGCCCCACTTCTGGGCATGGTTTGACAAGTTTTCAGATGCCTGGCTGGTGACAACAGGGACAGCAGGCAGTGACAGGCCCGGGGCTGACAGGCTCCCCATCCCCTAGGGGGCGCCTGGCTGCCACACCCAGCTGACATAGAACATTTGTCACGATGCCCGCTACCGTGGCGAGGATACAGTGACTCTTCCAGGTGACAGGGACACTGCAGGACTTGGTGTCAGCTCAGCAATATCTCACTTCCCCAAAGAAACGGAATTCTGCAAATTGCTGCCTTTGCTCTTGAAAGGATGTATCAGGTGGGTGTTTTGGTGTAATACACTGAAAACAGAGCAGAAACTGTGAAATATTCCCATTATATTCATGGTCCCTGCCCCAAGCACCATGACTCAGCCTAAGGAGATCTGCAGCTTATTTTTTTGTACTGCCAGCAGATTGTGGAAGTACAGTATAAAAGTCATCCTTATGGAGAGATCTTGGTATTTTAGGCTTAGTCTAAGTGTCTCAAGTAGCTGGGTTTTTTGCTTGGGCCTAATCCATACGGTCTTATGGTTTTCCTCCTAGTCTGAAGACGAATGTGCTAGAAACTATAAAGCAAAAAAATGTCCCGCAGCCTAGCCTTGCCTTGCCTCTCCTTGCCTTGCCTTGTTTCCTTCTCATCCTGTTCTCTGTCCCATCCTCTCTCACTAACTTTTCGTCTCGCTGCATGTCTCTTCTTTCCTTTTCTCTCACTCTCCTGCTTCCTGCCTCTTTTCTTACAATTCCTCCATCTCACTCCTGCAGCCCAACACTACTTTTTGTTCTTCCTTCCCTTTCTCCTGCTCCCTTCGAATCTCCCTCTGTCCCATATCTTTCTTCCCGACTTGTCTCTTGGAGACTTTGGGCCAAACTGGCCCCACGTCTGGGCATGGTTTGGCAAGTTTTCAGAGGCCTGGCTGGTGAGAGCAGGGACAGCAGGCAGTGACAGGCCCGGGGCTGACAGGCTCCCCATCCCCTAGGGGGCGCCTGGCTGCCACACCCAGCTGACATAGAACCTTTGTCACAATGCCCGCTACTGTGGCGAGGATGCGGTGACTCTGCAGGTGACAGGGACACTGCAGGACTTGGTGTCAGCTCAGCAATTTCTCACTTCCCCTAAGAAGCGGAATTCTGCAAATTGCTGCCTTTGCTCTTGAAAGGATGTCATCAGGTGGGTGTTTTGGTGTAATACACTGAAAACAGAGCAGAAACTGTGAAATATTCCCATGATATGCATGGTCCCTGCCCCAAAGCACCATGACTCAGCCTAAGGAGATCTGGAGCTTATTTTTTTGTACTGCCAGCAGATTGTGGAAGTACAGTATAAAAGCCATCCTTATGGAGAGATCTTCGTATTTTAGGCTTAGTCTAAGTGTCTCAAGTAGCTGGGGTTTTTGCTTGGGCCTAATCCATACGCTCTTATGTCTTTCCTCCTAGTCTGAAGACGAATGTGCTAGAAACTATAAAGCAAAAAAATGTCCCGCAGCCTAGCCTTGCCTTGCCTCTCCTTGCCTTGCCTTGTTTCCTTCTCATCCTGTTCTCTGTCCCATCCTCTCTCACTAACCTTTCGTCTCGCTGCATGTCTCTTCTTTCCTTTTCTCTCACTCTCCTGCTTCCTGCCTCTTTTCTTGCAATTCCTCCATCTCACTCCTGCAGCCCAACACTACTTTTTATTCTTCCTTCCCTTTCTCCTGCTCCCTTCGCTTTCTCCCTCTGTCCCATATCTTTCTTCCTGACTTGTCTGTTGGAGACTTTGGGCCAAATTGGCCCCACGTCTGGGCATGGTTTGACAGGTTTTCAGAGGCCTGCCTGGTGAGAGCAGGGACAGCAGGCAGTGACAGGCCTGGGGCTGACAGGCTCCCCATCCCCTAGGGGGCGCCTGGCTGCCACACCCAGCTGACATAGAACCTTTGACACAATGCCCGCTACCGTGGCGAGGATACAGTGACTCTTCCAGGTGACAGGGACACTGCAGGACTTGGTGTCAGCTCAGCAATATCTCACTTCCCCAAAGAAGCGGAATTCTGCAAATTGCTGCCTTTGCTCTTGAAAGGATGTCATCAGGTGGGTGTTTTGGTGTAATACACTGAAAACAGAGCAGAAACTGTGAAATATTCCCCTGATATGCATGGTCCCTGCCCCAAAGCACCATGACTCAGCCTAAGGAGATCTGCAGCTTATTTTTTTGTACTGCCAGCAGATTGTGGAAGTACAGTATAAAAGCCATCCTTATGGAGAGATCTTGGTATTTTAGGCTTAGTCTAAGTGTCTCAAGTAGCTGGGTTTTTTGCTTGGGCCTAATCCATACGGTCTTATGGCTTTCCTCCTAGTCTGAAGACGAATGTGCTAGAAACTATAAAGCAAAAAAATGTCCCGCAGCCTAGCCTTGCCTTGCCTCTCCTTGCCTGTCCTTGCCTTGCCTTGTTTCCTTCTCATCCTGTTCTCTGTCCCATCCTCTCCCACTAACCCCTCGGCTTGTCTCTTCTTCCTTTTCTCTCACTCTCCTGCTTCCTGCCTCTTTTCTTGCAATTCCTCCATCTCACTCCTGCAGCCCAACACTACTTTTTATTCTTCCTTCCCTTTCTCCTGCTCCCTTCGCTTTCTCCCTCTGTCCCATATCTTTCTTCCTGACTTGTCTATTGGAACTTTGGGGAAAATTGGCCCCACTTCTGGGCATGGTTTGACAGGTTTTCAGATGCCTGTCTGGTGACAGCAGGGACAGCAGGCAGTGACAGGCCCGGGGCTGACAGGCTCCCCATCCCCTAGGGGGCGCCTGGCTGCCACACCCAGCTGACATAGAACCTTTCTCACAATGCCCGCTACCGTGGCGAGGATACAGTGACTCTTCCAGGTGACAGGGACACTGCAGGACTTGGTGTCAGCTCAGCAATATCTCACTTCCCCAAAGAAACGGAATTCTGCAAATTGCTGCCTTTGCTCTTGAAAGGATGTCATCAGGTGGGTGTTTTGGTGTAATACACTGAAAACAGAGCAGAAACTGTGAAATATTCCCCTGATATGCATGGTCCCTGCCCCAAAGCACCATGACTCAGCCTAAGGAGATCTGCAGCTTATTTTTTTGTACTGCCAGCAGATTGTGGAAGTACAGTATAAAAGCCATCCTTATGGAGAGATCTTGGTATTTTAGGCTTAGTCTAAGTGTCTCAAGTAGCTGGGTTTTTTGCTTGGGCCTAATCCATACGGTCTTATGGCTTTCCTCCTAGTCTGAAGACGAATGTGCTAGAAACTATAAAGCAAAAAAATGTCCCGCAGCCTAGCCTTGCCTTGCCTCTCCTTGCCTGTCCTTGCCTTGCCTTGTTTCCTTCTCATCCTGTTCTCTGTCCCATCCTCTCCCACTAACCCCTCGGCTTGTCTCTTCTTTCCTTTTCTCTCACTCTCCTGCTTCCTGCCTCTTTTCTTGCAATTCCTCCATCTCACTCCTGCAGCCCAACACTACTTTTTATTCTTCCTTCCCTTTCTCCTGCTCCCTTCGCTTTCTCCCTCTGTCCCATATCTTTCTTCCTGACTTGTCTATTGGAACTTTGGGGAAAATTGACCCCACGTCTGGGCATGGTTTGACAGGTTTTCAGAGGCCTGGCTGGTGAGAGCAGGGACAGCAGGCAGTGAGAGGCCCGGGGCTGACAGGCTCCCCATCCCCTAGGGGGTGCCTGGCTGCCACACCCAGCTGACATAGAACCTTTGACACAATGCCCGCTACCGTGGCGAGGATACAGTGACTCTTCCAGGTGACAGGGACACTGCAGGACTTGGTGTCAGCTCAGCAATATCTCACTTCCCCAAAGAAGCGGAATTCTGCAAATTGCTGCCTTTGCTCTTGAAAGGATGTCATCAGGTGGGTGTTTTGGTGTAATACACTGAAAACAGAGCAGAAACTGTGAAATATTCCCCTGATATGCATGGTCCCTGCCCCAAAGCACCATGACTCAGCCTAAGGAGATCTGCAGCTTATTTTTTTGTACTGCCAGCAGATTGTGGAAGTACAGTATAAAAGTCATCCTTATGGAGAGATCTTCGTATTTTAGGCTTAGTCTAAGTGTCTCAAGTAGCTGGGTTTTTTGCTTGGGCCTAATCCATACGGTCTTATGGCTTTCCTCCTAGTCTGAAGACGAATGTGCTAGAAACTATAAAGCAAAAAAATGTCCCGCAGCCTAGCCTTGCCTTGCCTCTCCTTGCCTTGCCTTGTTTCCTTCTCATCCTGTTCTCTGTCCCATCCTCTCTCACTAACTTTTCGTCTCGCTGCATGTCTCTTCTTTCCTTTTCTCTCACTCTCCTGCTTCCTGCCTCTTTTCTTACAATTCCTCCATCTCACTCCTGCAGCCCAACACTACTTTTTATTCTTCCTTCCCTTTCTCCTGCTCCCTTCGAATCTCCCTCTGTCCCATATCTTTCTTCCCGACTTGTCTCTTGGAGACTTTGGGCCAAACTGGCCCCACGTCTGGGCATGGTTTGGCAAGTTTTCAGAGGCCTGGCTGGTGAGAGCAGGGACAGCAGGCAGTGACAGGCCCGGGGCTGACAGGCACCCATCCCCTAGGGGGCGCCTGGCTGCCACACCCAGCTGACATAGAACCTTTGTCACAATGCCCGCTACCGTGGCGAGGATGCGGTGACTCTGCAGGTGACAGGGACACTGCAGGACTTGGTGTCAGCTCAGCAATTTCTCACTTCCCCTAAGAAGCGGAATTCTGCAAATTGCTGCCTTTGCTCTTGAAAGGATGTCATCAGGTGGGTGTTTTGGTGTAATACACTGAAAACAGAGCAGAAACTGTGAAATATTCCCATGATATGCATGGTCCCTGCCCCAAAGCACCATGACTCAGCCTAAGGAGATCTGCAGCTTATTTTTTTGTACTGCCAGCAGATTGTGGAAGTACAGTATAAAAGCCATCCTTATGGAGAGATCTTCGTATTTTAGGCTTAGTCTAAGTGTCTCAAGTAGCTGGGGTTTTTGCTTGGGCCTAATCCATACGCTCTTATGTCTTTCCTCCTAGTCTGAAGACGAATGTGCTAGAAACTATAAAGCAAAAAAATGTCCCGCAGCCTAGCCTTGCCTTGTCTCTCCTTGCCTTGCCTTGTTTCCTTCTCATCCTGTTCTCTGTCCCATCCTCTCTCACTAACCTTTCGTCTCGCTGCATGTCTCTTCTTTCCTTTTCTCTCACTCTCCTGCTTCCTGCCTCTTTTCTTGCAATTCCTCCATCTCACTCCTGCAGCCCAACACTACTTTTTATTCTTCCTTCCCTTTCTCCTGCTCCCTTCGCTTTCTCCCTCTGTCCCATATCTTTCTTCCTGACTTGTCTGTTGGAGACTTTGGGCCAAATTGGCCCCACGTCTGGGCATGGTTTCACAGGTTTTCAGAGGCCTGGCTGGTGAGAGCAGGGACAGCAGGCAGTGAGAGGCCCGGGGCTGACAGGCTCCCCATCCCCTAGGGGGAGCCTGGCTGCCACACCCAGCTGACATAGAACCTTTCTCACAATGCCCGCTACCGTGGCGAGGATGCGGTGACTCTGCAGGTGACAGGGACACTGCAGGACTTGGTGTCAGCTCAGCAATATCTCACTTCGCCAAAGAAGCGGAATTTTGCAAATTGCTGCCTTTGCTCTTGAAAGGATGTCATCAGGTGGGTGTTTTGGTGTCATACACTGAAAACAGAGCAGAAACTGTGAAATATTCCCATGATATGCATGGTCCCTGCCCCAAAGCACCATGACTCAGCCTAAGGAGATCTGCAGCTTATTTTTTTGCACTGCCAGCAGATTGTGGAAGTACAGTATAAAAGCCATCCTTATGGAGAGATCTTGGTATTTTAGGCTTAGTCTAAGTGTCTCAAGTAGCTGGGTTTTTTGCTTGGGCCTAATCCATACGGTCTTATGGCTTTCCTCCTAGTCTGAAGACGAATGTGCTAGAAACTGTAAAGCAAAAAAATGTCCCGCAGCCTAGCCTTGCCTTGCCTCTCCTTGCCTTGCCTTGTTTCCTTCTCATCCTGTTCTCTGTCCCATCCTCTCTCACTAACTTTTCGTCTCGCTGCATGTCTCTTCTTTCCTTTTCTCTCACTCTCCTGCTTCCTGCCTCTTTTCTTACAATTCCTCCATCTCACTCCTGCAGCCCAACACTACTTTTTATTCTTCCTTCCCTTTCTCCTGCTCCATTCGAATCTCCCTCTGTCCCATATCTTTCTTCCCGACTTGTCTCTTGGAGACTTTGGGCCAAACTGGCCCCACGTCTGGGCATGGTTTGGCAAGTTTTCAGAGGCCTGGCTGGTGAGAGCAGGGACAGCAGGCAGTGACAGGCCCTGGGCTGACAGGCTCCCCATCCCCTAGGGGGCGCCTGGCTGCCACACCCAGCTGACATAGAACCTTTGTCACAATGCCCGCTACCGTGGCGAGGATGCGGTGACTCTGCAGGTGACAGGGACACTGCAGGACTTGGTGTCAGCTCAGCAATATCTCACTTCCCCAAAGAAGCGGAATTCTGCAAATTGCTGCCTTTGCTCTTGAAAGGATGTCATCAGGTGGGTGTTTTGGTGTCATACACTGAAAACAGAGCAGAAACTGTGAAATATTCAAATGATATGCATGGTCCCTGCCCCAAAGCACCATGACTCAGCCTAAGGAGATCTGCAGCTTATTTTTTTGTACTGCCAGCAGATTGTGGAAGTACAGTATAAAAGCCATCCTTATGGAGAGATCTTGGTATTTTAGGCTTAGTCTAAGTGTCTCAAGTAGCTGGGGTTTTTGCTTGGGCCTAATCCATACGGTCTTATGGCTTTCCTCCTAGTCTGAAGACGAATGTGCTAGAAACTATAAAGCAAAAAAATGTCCCGCAGCCTAGCCTTGCCTTGCCTCTCCTTGCCTTGCCTTGTTTCCTTCTCATCCTGTTCTCTGTCCCATCCTCTCTCACTAACTTTTCGTCTCGCTGCATGTCTCTTCTTTCCTTTTCTCTCACTCTCCTGCTTCCTGCCTCTTTTCTTACAATTCCTCCATCTCACTCCTGCAGCCCAACACTACTTTTTATTCTTCCTTCCCTTTCTCCTGCTCCCTTCGAATCTCCCTCTGTCCCATATCTTTCTTCCCGACTTGTCTCTTGGAGACTTTGGGCCAAACTGGCCCCACGTCTGGGCATGGTTTGGCAAGTTTTCAGAGGCCTGGCTGGTGAGAGCAGGGACAGCAGGCAGTGACAGGCCCTGGGCTGACAGGCTCCCCATCCCCTAGGGGGCGCCTGGCTGCCACACCCAGCTGACATAGAACCTTTGTCACAATGCCCGCTACCGTGGCGAGGATGCGGTGACTCTGCAGGTGACAGGGACACTGCAGGACTTGGTGTCAGCTCAGCAATATCTCACTTCCCCAAAGAAGCGGAATTCTGCAAATTGGTGCCTTTGCTCTTGAAAGGATGTCATCAGGTGGGTGTTTTGGTGTCATACACTGAAAACAGAGCAGAAACTGTGAAATATTCCCATGATATGCATGGTCCCTGCCCCAAAGCACCATGACTCAGCCTAAGGAGATCTGCAGCTTATTTTTTTGTACTGCCAGCAGATTGTGGAAGTACAGTATAAAAGCCATCCTTATGGAGAGATCTTGGTATTTTAGGCTTAGTCTAAGTGTCTCAAGTAGCTGGGTTTTTTGCTTGGGCCTAATCCATACGCTCTTATGTCTTTCCTCCTAGTCTGAAGACGAATGTGCTAGAAACTATAAAGCAAAAAAATGTCCCGCAGCCTAGCCTTGCCTTGCCTCTCCTTGCCTTGCCTTGTTTCCTTCTCATCCTGTTCTCTGTCCCATCCTCTCTCACTAACCTTTCGTCTCGCTGCATGTCTCTTCTTTCCTTTTCTCTCACTCTCCTGCTTCCTGCCTCTTTTCTTGCAATTCCTCCATCTCGCTCCTGCAGCCCAACACTACTTTTTATTCTTCCTTCCCTTTCTCCTGCTCCCTTCGAATCTCCCTCTGTCCCATATCTTTCTTCCCGACTTGTCTCTTGGAGACTTTGGGCCAAACTGGCCCCACGTCTGGGCATGGTTTGGCAAGTTTTCAGAGGCCTGGCTGGTGAGAGCAGGGACAGCAGGCAGCGACAGGCCCTGGGCTGACAGGCTCCCCATCCCCTAGGGGGCGCCTGGCTGCCACACCCAGCTGACATAGAACCTTTGTCACAATGCCCGCTACCGTGGCGAGGATGCGGTGAATCTGCAGGTGACAGGGACACTGCAGGACTTGGTGTCAGCTCAGCAATATCTCACTTCCCCAAAGAAGCGGAATTCTGCAAATTGCTGCCTTTGCTCTTGAAAGGATGTCATCAGGTGGGTGTTTTGGTGTCATACACTGAAAACAGAGCAGAAACTGTGAAATATTCCCATGATATGCATGGTCCCTGCCCCAAAGCACCATGACTCAGCCTAAGGAGATCTGCAGCTTATTTTTTTGTACTGCCAGCAGATTGTGGAAGTACAGTATAAAAGCCATCCTTATGGAGAGATCTTCGTATTTTAGGCTTAGTCTAAGTGTCTCAAGTAGCTGGGGTTTTTGCTTGGGCCTAATCCATACGGTCTTATGGCTTTCCTCCTAGTCTGAAGACGAATGTGCTAGAAACTATAAAGCAAAAAAATGTCCTGCAGCCTAGCCTTGCCTTGCCTCTCCTTGCCTTGCCTTGTTTCCTTCTCATCCTGTTCTCTGTCCCATCCTCTCTCACTAACCTTTCGTCTCGCTGCATGTCTCTTCTTTCCTTTTCTCTCACTCTCCTGCTTCCTGCCTCTTTTCTTGCAATTCCTCCATCTCACTCCTGCAGCCCAACACTACTTTTTATTCTTCCTTCCCTTTCTCCTGCTCCCTTCGCTTTCTCCCTCTGTCCCATATCTTTCTTCCTGACTTGTCTGTTGGAGACTTTGGGCCAAATTGGCCCCACGTCTGGGCATGGTTTGACAGGTTTTCAGAGGCCTGGCTGGTGAGAGCAGGGACAGCAGGCAGTGAGAGGCCCGGGGCTGACAGGCTCCCCATCCCCTAGGGGGTGCCTGGCTGCCACACCCAGCTGACATAGAACCTTTCTCACAATGCCCGCTACCGTGGCGAGGATGCGGTGACTCTGCAGGTGACAGGGACACTGCAGGACTTGGTGTCAGCTCAGCAATATCTCACTTCGCCAAAGAAGCGGAATTTTGCAAATTGCTGCCTTTGCTCTTGAAAGGATGTCATCAGGTGAGTGTTTTGGTGTAATACACTGAAAACAGAGCAGAAACTGTGAAATATTCCCCTGATATGCATGGTCCCTGCCCCAAAGCACCATGACTCAGCCTAAGGAGATCTGCAGCTTATTTTTTTGTACTGCCAGCAGATTGTGGAAGTACAGTATAAAAGCCATCCTTATGGAGAGATCTTGGTATTTTAGGCTTAGTCTAAGTGTCTCAAGTAGCTGGGGTTTTTGCTTGGGCCTAATCCATACGGTCTTATGGCTTTCCTCCTAGTCTGAAGACGAATGTGCTAGAAACTATAAAGCAAAAAAATGTCCCGCAGCAAAGCCTTGCCTTGCCTCTCCTTGCCGGTCCTTGCCTTGCCTTGTTTCCTTCTCATACTGTTCTCTGTCCCATCCTCTCCCACTAACCCCTCGTCTTGTCTCTTCTTTCCTTTTCTCTCACTCTCCTGCTTCCTGCCTCTTTTCTTACAATTCCTCCATCTCACTCCTGCAGCCCAACACTACTTTTTATTCTTCCTTCCCTTTCTCCTGCTCCCTTCGAATCTCCCTCTGTCCCATATCTTTCTTCCCGACTTGTCTCTTGGAACTTTGGGGAAAATTGACCCCACGTCTGGGCATGGTTTGACAAGTTTTCAGATGCCTGGCTGGTGACAGCAGGGACAGCAGGCAGTGACAGGCCTGGGGCTGACAGGCTCCCCATCCCCTAGGGGGCGCCTGGCTGCCACACCCAGCTGACATAGAACCTTTGACACAATGCCCGCTACCGTGGCGAGGATACAGTGACTCTTCCAGGTGACAGGGACACTGCAGGACTTGGTGTCAGCTCAGCAATATCTCACTTCCCCAAAGAAGCGGAATTCTGCAAATTGCTGCCTTTGCTCTTGAAAGGATGTCATCAGGTGGGTGTTTTGGTGTAATACACTGAAAACAGAGCAGAAACTGTGAAATATTCCCCTGATATGCATGGTCCCTGCCCCAAAGCACCATGACTCAGCCTAAGGAGATCTGCAGCTTATTTTTTTGTACTGCCAGCAGATTGTGGAAGTACAGTATAAAAGCCATCCTTATGGAGAGATCTTGGTATTTTAGGCTTAGTCTAAGTGTCTCAAGTAGCTGGGTTTTTTGCTTGGGCCTAATCCATACGGTCTTATGGCTTTCCTCCTAGTCTGAAGACGAATGTGCTAGAAACTATAAAGCAAAAAAATGTCCCGCAGCCTAGCCTTGCCTTGCCTCTCCTTGCCTGTCCTTGCCTTGCCTTGTTTCCTTCTCATCCTGTTCTCTGTCCCATCCTCTCCCACTAACCCCTCGGCTTGTCTCTTCTTCCTTTTCTCTCACTCTCCTGCTTCCTGCCTCTTTTCTTGCAATTCCTCCATCTCACTCCTGCAGCCCAACACTACTTTTTATTCTTCCTTCCCTTTCTCCTGCTCCCTTCGCTTTCTCCCTCTGTCCCATATCTTTCTTCCTGACTTGTCTATTGGAACTTTGGGGAAAATTGGCCCCACTTCTGGGCATGGTTTGACAGGTTTTCAGATGCCTGTCTGGTGACAGCAGGGACAGCAGGCAGTGACAGGCCCGGGGCTGACAGGCTCCCCATCCCCTAGGGGGCGCCTGGCTGCCACACCCAGCTGACATAGAACCTTTCTCACAATGCCCGCTACCGTGGCGAGGATACAGTGACTCTTCCAGGTGACAGGGACACTGCAGGACTTGGTGTCAGCTCAGCAATATCTCACTTCCCCAAAGAAACGGAATTCTGCAAATTGCTGCCTTTGCTCTTGAAAGGATGTCATCAGGTGGGTGTTTTGGTGTAATACACTGAAAACAGAGCAGAAACTGTGAAATATTCCCCTGATATGCATGGTCCCTGCCCCAAAGCACCATGACTCAGCCTAAGGAGATCTGCAGCTTATTTTTTTGTACTGCCAGCAGATTGTGGAAGTACAGTATAAAAGCCATCCTTATGGAGAGATCTTGGTATTTTAGGCTTAGTCTAAGTGTCTCAAGTAGCTGGGTTTTTTGCTTGGGCCTAATCCATACGGTCTTATGGCTTTCCTCCTAGTCTGAAGACGAATGTGCTAGAAACTATAAAGCAAAAAAATGTCCCGCAGCCTAGCCTTGCCTTGCCTCTCCTTGCCTGTCCTTGCCTTGCCTTGTTTCCTTCTCATCCTGTTCTCTGTCCCATCCTCTCCCACTAACCCCTCGGCTTGTCTCTTCTTTCCTTTTCTCTCACTCTCCTGCTTCCTGCCTCTTTTCTTGCAATTCCTCCATCTCACTCCTGCAGCCCAACACTACTTTTTATTCTTCCTTCCCTTTCTCCTGCTCCCTTCGCTTTCTCCCTCTGTCCCATATCTTTCTTCCTGACTTGTCTATTGGAACTTTGGGGAAAATTGACCCCACGTCTGGGCATGGTTTGACAGGTTTTCAGAGGCCTGGCTGGTGAGAGCAGGGACAGCAGGCAGTGAGAGGCCCGGGGCTGACAGGCTCCCCATCCCCTAGGGGGTGCCTGGCTGCCACACCCAGCTGACATAGAACCTTTGACACAATGCCCGCTACCGTGGCGAGGATACAGTGACTCTTCCAGGTGACAGGGACACTGCAGGACTTGGTGTCAGCTCAGCAATATCTCACTTCCCCAAAGAAGCGGAATTCTGCAAATTGCTGCCTTTGCTCTTGAAAGGATGTCATCAGGTGGGTGTTTTGGTGTAATACACTGAAAACAGAGCAGAAACTGTGAAATATTCCCCTGATATGCATGGTCCCTGCCCCAAAGCACCATGACTCAGCCTAAGGAGATCTGCAGCTTATTTTTTTGTACTGCCAGCAGATTGTGGAAGTACAGTATAAAAGTCATCCTTATGGAGAGATCTTCGTATTTTAGGCTTAGTCTAAGTGTCTCAAGTAGCTGGGGTTTTTGCTTGGGCCTAATCCATACGGTCTTATGGCTTTCCTCCTAGTCTGAAGACGAATGTGCTAGAAACTATAAAGCAAAAAAATGTCCCGCAGCCTAGCCTTGCCTTGCCTCTCCTTGCCTTGCCTTGTTTCCTTCTCATCCTGTTCTCTGTCCCATCCTCTCTCACTAACTTTTCGTCTCGCTGCATGTCTCTTCTTTCCTTTTCTCTCACTCTCCTGCTTCCTGCCTCTTTTCTTACAATTCCTCCATCTCACTCCTGCAGCCCAACACTACTTTTTATTCTTCCTTCCCTTTCTCCTGCTCCCTTCGAATCTCCCTCTGTCCCATATCTTTCTTCCCGACTTGTCTCTTGGAGACTTTGGGCCAAACTGGCCCCACGTCTGGGCATGGTTTGGCAAGTTTTCAGAGGCCTGGCTGGTGAGAGCAGGGACAGCAGGCAGTGACAGGCCCGGGGCTGACAGGCACCCATCCCCTAGGGGGCGCCTGGCTGCCACACCCAGCTGACATAGAACCTTTGTCACAATGCCCGCTACCGTGGCGAGGATGCGGTGACTCTGCAGGTGACAGGGACACTGCAGGACTTGGTGTCAGCTCAGCAATTTCTCACTTCCCCTAAGAAGCGGAATTCTGCAAATTGCTGCCTTTGCTCTTGAAAGGATGTCATCAGGTGGGTGTTTTGGTGTAATACACTGAAAACAGAGCAGAAACTGTGAAATATTCCCATGATATGCATGGTCCCTGCCCCAAAGCACCATGACTCAGCCTAAGGAGATCTGCAGCTTATTTTTTTGTACTGCCAGCAGATTGTGGAAGTACAGTATAAAAGCCATCCTTATGGAGAGATCTTCGTATTTTAGGCTTAGTCTAAGTGTCTCAAGTAGCTGGGGTTTTTGCTTGGGCCTAATCCATACGCTCTTATGTCTTTCCTCCTAGTCTGAAGACGAATGTGCTAGAAACTATAAAGCAAAAAAATGTCCCGCAGCCTAGCCTTGCCTTGTCTCTCCTTGCCTTGCCTTGTTTCCTTCTCATCCTGTTCTCTGTCCCATCCTCTCTCACTAACCTTTCGTCTCGCTGCATGTCTCTTCTTTCCTTTTCTCTCACTCTCCTGCTTCCTGCCTCTTTTCTTGCAATTCCTCCATCTCACTCCTGCAGCCCAACACTACTTTTTATTCTTCCTTCCCTTTCTCCTGCTCCCTTCGCTTTCTCCCTCTGTCCCATATCTTTCTTCCTGACTTGTCTGTTGGAGACTTTGGGCCAAATTGGCCCCACG
Source organism: Columba livia (assembly GCF_036013475.1). Lineage (NCBI taxonomy): Eukaryota > Metazoa > Chordata > Aves > Columbiformes > Columbidae > Columba > Columba livia. Next base: position 968,535 of record NW_027043010.1, on the reverse strand, counting down.
TCTGGGCATGGTTTGACAGGTTTTCAGAGGCCTGGCTGGTGAGAGCAGGGACAGCAGGCAGTGAGAGGCCCGGGGCTGACAGGCTCCCCATCCCCTAGGGGGAGCCTGGCTGCCACACCCAGCTGACATAGAACCTTTCTCACAATGCCCGCTACCGTGGCGAGGATGCGGTGACTCTGCAGGTGACAGGGACACTGCAGGACTTGGTGTCAGCTCAGCAATATCTCACTTCGCCAAAGAAGCGGAATTTTGCAAATTGCTGCCTTTGCTCTTGAAAGGATGTCATCAGGTGGGTGTTTTGGTGTCATACACTGAAAACAGAGCAGAAACTGTGAAATATTCCCATGATATGCATGGTCCCTGCCCCAAAGCACCATGACTCAGCCTAAGGAGATCTGCAGCTTATTTTTTTGTACTGCCAGCAGATTGTGGAAGTACAGTATAAAAGCCATCCTTATGGAGAGATCTTGGTATTTTAGGCTTAGTCTAAGTGTCTCAAGTAGCTGGGTTTTTTGCTTGGGCCTAATCCATACGGTCTTATGGCTTTCCTCCTAGTCTGAAGACGAATGTGCTAGAAACTATAAAGCAAAAAAATGTCCTGCAGCCTAGCCTTGCCTTGCCTCTCCTTGCCTGTCCTTGCCTTGCCTTGTTTCCTTCTCATCCTGTTCTCTGTCCCATCCTCTCCCACTAACCCCTCGGCTTGTCTCTTCTTTCCTTTTCTCTCACTCTCCTGCTTCCTGCCTCTTTTCTTGCAATTCCTCCATCTCACTCCTGCAGCCCAACACTACTTTTTATTCTTCCTTCCCTTTCTCCTGCTCCCTTCGCTTTCTCCCTCTGTCCCATATCTTTCTTCCTGACTTGTCTATTGGAACTTTGGGGAAAATTGACCCCACGTCTGGGCATGGTTTGACAGGTTTTCAGAGGCCTGGCTGGTGAGAGCAGGGACAGCAGGCAGTGAGAGGCCCGGGGCTGACAGGCTCCCCATCCCCTAGGGGGTGCCTGGCTGCCACACCCAGCTGACATAGAACCTTTGACACAATGCCCGCTACCGTGGCGAGGATACAGTGACTCTTCCAGGTGACAGGGACACTGCAGGACTTGGTGTCAGCTCAGCAATATCTCACTTCCCCAAAGAAGCGGAATTCTGCAAATTGCTGCCTTTGCTCTTGAAAGGATGTCATCAGGTGGGTGTTTTGGTGTAATACACTGAAAACAGAGCAGAAACTGTGAAATATTCCCCTGATATGCATGGTCCCTGCCCCAAAGCACCATGACTCAGCCTAAGGAGATCTGCAGCTTATTTTTTTGTACTGCCAGCAGATTGTGGAAGTACAGTATAAAAGTCATCCTTATGGAGAGATCTTCGTATTTTAGGCTTAGTCTAAGTGTCTCAAGTAGCTGGGGTTTTTGCTTGGGCCTAATCCATACGGTCTTATGGCTTTCCTCCTAGTCTGAAGACGAATGTGCTAGAAACTATAAAGCAAAAAAATGTCCCGCAGCCTAGCCTTGCCTTGCCTCTCCTTGCCTTGCCTTGTTTCCTTCTCATCCTGTTCTCTGTCCCATCCTCTCTCACTAACTTTTCGTCTCGCTGCATGTCTCTTCTTTCCTTTTCTCTCACTCTCCTGCTTCCTGCCTCTTTTCTTACAATTCCTCCATCTCACTCCTGCAGCCCAACACTACTTTTTATTCTTCCTTCCCTTTCTCCTGCTCCCTTCGAATCTCCCTCTGTCCCATATCTTTCTTCCCGACTTGTCTCTTGGAGACTTTGGGCCAAACTGGCCCCACGTCTGGGCATGGTTTGGCAAGTTTTCAGAGGCCTGGCTGGTGAGAGCAGGGACAGCAGGCAGTGACAGGCCCGGGGCTGACAGGCACCCATCCCCTAGGGGGCGCCTGGCTGCCACACCCAGCTGACATAGAACCTTTGTCACAATGCCCGCTACCGTGGCGAGGATGCGGTGACTCTGCAGGTGACAGGGACACTGCAGGACTTGGTGTCAGCTCAGCAATTTCTCACTTCCCCTAAGAAACGGAATTCTGCAAATTGCTGCCTTTGCTCTTGAAAGGATGTCATCAGGTGGGTGTTTTGGTGTAATACACTGAAAACAGAGCAGAAACTGTGAAATATTCCCATGATATGCATGGTCCCTGCCCCAAAGCACCATGACTCAGCCTAAGGAGATCTGCAGCTTATTTTTTTGTACTGCCAGCAGATTGTGGAAGTACAGTATAAAAGCCATCCTTATGGAGAGATCTTCGTATTTTAGGCTTAGTCTAAGTGTCTCAAGTAGCTGGGGTTTTTGCTTGGGCCTAATCCATACGCACTTATGTCTTTCCTCCTAGTCTGAAGACGAATGTGCTAGAAACTATAAAGCAAAAAAATGTCCCGCAGCCTAGCCTTGCCTTGTCTCTCCTTGCCTTGCCTTGTTTCCTTCTCATCCTGTTCTCTGTCCCATCCTCTCTCACTAACCTTTCGTCTCGCTGCATGTCTCTTCTTTCCTTTTCTCTCACTCTCCTGCTTCCTGCCTCTTTTCTTGCAATTCCTCCATCTCACTCCTGCAGCCCAACACTACTTTTTATTCTTCCTTCCCTTTCTCCTGCTCCCTTCGCTTTCTCCCTCTGTCCCATATCTTTCTTCCTGACTTGTCTGTTGGAGACTTTGGGCCAAATTGGCCCCACGTCTGGGCATGGTTTGACAGGTTTTCAGAGGCCTGGCTGGTGAGAGCAGGGACAGCAGGCAGTGAGAGGCCCGGGGCTGACAGGCTCCCCATCCCCTAGGGGGAGCCTGGCTGCCACACCCAGCTGACATAGAACCTTTCTCACAATGCCCGCTACCGTGGCGAGGATGCGGTGACTCTGCAGGTGACAGGGACACTGCAGGACTTGGTGTCAGCTCAGCAATATCTCACTTCGCCAAAGAAGCGGAATTTTGCAAATTGCTGCCTTTGCTCTTGAAAGGATGTCATCAGGTGGGTGTTTTGGTGTCATACACTGAAAACAGAGCAGAAACTGTGAAATATTCCCATGATATGCATGGTCCCTGCCCCAAAGCACCATGACTCAGCCTAAGGAGATCTGCAGCTTATTTTTTTGCACTGCCAGCAGATTGTGGAAGTACAGTATAAAAGCCATCCTTATGGAGAGATCTTGGTATTTTAGGCTTAGTCTAAGTGTCTCAAGTAGCTGGGTTTTTTGCTTGGGCCTAATCCATACGGTCTTATGGCTTTCCTCCTAGTCTGAAGACGAATGTGCTAGAAACTATAAAGCAAAAAAATGTCCCGCAGCCTAGCCTTGCCTTGCCTCTCCTTGCCTTGCCTTGTTTCCTTCTCATCCTGTTCTCTGTCCCATCCTCTCTCACTAACTTTTCGTCTCGCTGCATGTCTCTTCTTTCCTTTTCTCTCACTCTCCTGCTTCCTGCCTCTTTTCTTACAATTCCTCCATCTCACTCCTGCAGCCCAACACTACTTTTTATTCTTCCTTCCCTTTCTCCTGCTCCATTCGAATCTCCCTCTGTCCCATATCTTTCTTCCCGACTTGTCTCTTGGAGACTTTGGGCCAAACTGGCCCCACGTCTGGGCATGGTTTGGCAAGTTTTCAGAGGCCTGGCTGGTGAGAGCAGGGACAGCAGGCAGCGACAGGCCCTGGGCTGACAGGCTCCCCATCCCCTAGGGGGCGCCTGGCTGCCACACCCAGCTGACATAGAACCTTTGTCACAATGCCCGCTACCGTGGCGAGGATGCGGTGAATCTGCAGGTGACAGGGACACTGCAGGACTTGGTGTCAGCTCAGCAATATCTCACTTCCCCAAAGAAGCGGAATTCTGCAAATTGCTGCCTTTGCTCTTGAAAGGATGTCATCAGGTGGGTGTTTTGGTGTCATACACTGAAAACAGAGCAGAAACTGTGAAATATTCCCATGATATGCATGGTCCCTGCCCCAAAGCACCATGACTCAGCCTAAGGAGATCTGCAGCTTATTTTTTTGTACTGCCAGCAGATTGTGGAAGTACAGTATAAAAGCCATCCTTATGGAGAGATCTTCGTATTTTAGGCTTAGTCTAAGTGTCTCAAGTAGCTGGGGTTTTTGCTTGGGCCTAATCCATACGGTCTTATGGCTTTCCTCCTAGTCTGAAGACGAATGTGCTAGAAACTATAAAGCAAAAAAATGTCCTGCAGCCTAGCCTTGCCTTGCCTCTCCTTGCCTTGCCTTGTTTCCTTCTCATCCTGTTCTCTGTCCCATCCTCTCTCACTAACCTTTCGTCTCGCTGCATGTCTCTTCTTTCCTTTTCTCTCACTCTCCTGCTTCCTGCCTCTTTTCTTGCAATTCCTCCATCTCACTCCTGCAGCCCAACACTACTTTTTATTCTTCCTTCCCTTTCTCCTGCTCCCTTCGCTTTCTCCCTCTGTCCCATATCTTTCTTCCTGACTTGTCTGTTGGAGACTTTGGGCCAAATTGGCCCCACGTCTGGGCATGGTTTGACAGGTTTTCAGAGGCCTGGCTGGTGAGAGCAGGGACAGCAGGCAGTGAGAGGCCCGGGGCTGACAGGCTCCCCATCCCCTAGGGGGTGCCTGGCTGCCACACCCAGCTGACATAGAACCTTTCTCACAATGCCCGCTACCGTGGCGAGGATGCGGTGACTCTGCAGGTGACAGGGACACTGCAGGACTTGGTGTCAGCTCAGCAATATCTCACTTCGCCAAAGAAGCGGAATTTTGCAAATTGCTGCCTTTGCTCTTGAAAGGATGTCATCAGGTGAGTGTTTTGGTGTAATACACTGAAAACAGAGCAGAAACTGTGAAATATTCCCCTGATATGCATGGTCCCTGCCCCAAAGCACCATGACTCAGCCTAAGGAGATCTGCAGCTTATTTTTTTGTACTGCCAGCAGATTGTGGAAGTACAGTATAAAAGCCATCCTTATGGAGAGATCTTGGTATTTTAGGCTTAGTCTAAGTGTCTCAAGTAGCTGGGGTTTTTGCTTGGGCCTAATCCATACGGTCTTATGGCTTTCCTCCTAGTCTGAAGACGAATGTGCTAGAAACTATAAAGCAAAAAAATGTCCCGCAGCAAAGCCTTGCCTTGCCTCTCCTTGCCTGTCCTTGCCTTGCCTTGTTTCCTTCTCATACTGTTCTCTGTCCCATCCTCTCCCACTAACCCCTCGTCTTGTCTCTTCTTTCCTTTTCTCTCACTCTCCTGCTTCCTGCCTCTTTTCTTACAATTCCTCCATCTCACTCCTGCAGCCCAACACTACTTTTTATTCTTCCTTCCCTTTCTCCTGCTCCCTTCGAATCTCCCTCTGTCCCATATCTTTCTTCCCGACTTGTCTCTTGGAGACTTTGGGCCAAACTGGCCCCACGTCTGGGCATGGTTTGGCAAGTTTTCAGAGGCCTGGCTGGTGAGAGCAGGGACAGCAGGCAGTGACAGGCCCTGGGCTGACAGGCTCCCCATCCCCTAGGGGGCGCCTGGCTGCCACACCCAGCTGACATAGAACCTTTGTCACAATGCCCGCTACCGTGGCGAGGATGCGGTGACTCTGCAGGTGACAGGGACACTGCAGGACTTGGTGTCAGCTCAGCAATATCTCACTTCCCCAAAGAAGCGGAATTCTGCAAATTGGTGCCTTTGCTCTTGAAAGGATGTCATCAGGTGGGTGTTTTGGTGTCATACACTGAAAACAGAGCAGAAACTGTGAAATATTGCCATGATATGCATGGTCCCTGCCCCAAAGCACCATGACTCAGCCTAAGGAGATCTGCAGCTTATTTTTTTGTACTGCCAGCAGATTGTGGAAGTACAGTATAAAAGCCATCCTTATGGAGAGATCTTCGTATTTTAGGCTTAGTCTAAGTGTCTCAAGTAGCTGGGGTTTTTGCTTGGGCCTAATCCATACGCTCTTATGTCTTTCCTCCTAGTCTGAAGACGAATGTGCTAGAAACTATAAAGCAAAAAAATGTCCCGCAGCCTAGCCTTGCCTTGCCTCTCCTTGCCTTGCCTTGTTTCCTTCTCATCCTGTTCTCTGTCCCATCCTCTCTCACTAACCTTTCGTCTCGCTGCATGTCTCTTCTTTCCTTTTCTCTCACTCTCCTGCTTCCTGCCTCTTTTCTTGCAATTCCTCCATCTCACTCCTGCAGCCCAACACTACTTTTTATTCTTCCTTCCCTTTCTCCTGCTCCCTTCGAATCTCCCTCTGTCCCATATCTTTCTTCCCGACTTGTCTCTTGGAGACTTTGGGCCAAACTGGCCCCACGTCTGGGCATGGTTTGGCAAGTTTTCAGAGGCCTGGCTGGTGAGAGCAGGGACAGCAGGCAGCGACAGGCCCTGGGCTGACAGGCTCCCCATCCCCTAGGGGGCGCCTGGCTGCCACACCCAGCTGACATAGAACCTTTGTCACAATGCCCGCTACCGTGGCGAGGATGCGGTGAATCTGCAGGTGACAGGGACACTGCAGGACTTGGTGTCAGCTCAGCAATATCTCACTTCCCCAAAGAAGCGGAATTCTGCAAATTGCTGCCTTTGCTCTTGAAAGGATGTCATCAGGTGGGTGTTTTGGTGTCATACACTGAAAACAGAGCAGAAACTGTGAAATATTCCCATGATATGCATGGTCCCTGCCCCAAAGCACCATGACTCAGCCTAAGGAGATCTGCAGCTTATTTTTTTGTACTGCCAGCAGATTGTGGAAGTACAGTATAAAAGCCATCCTTATGGAGAGATCTTCGTATTTTAGGCTTAGTCTAAGTGTCTCAAGTAGCTGGGGTTTTTGCTTGGGCCTAATCCATACGCTCTTATGTCTTTCCTCCTAGTCTGAAGACGAATGTGCTAGAAACTATAAAGCAAAAAAATGTCCTGCAGCCTAGCCTTGCCTTGCCTCTCCTTGCCTTGCCTTGTTTCCTTCTCATCCTGTTCTCTGTCCCATCCTCTCTCACTAACCTTTCGTCTCGCTGCATGTCTCTTCTTTCCTTTTCTCTCACTCTCCTGCTTCCTGCCTCTTTTCTTGCAATTCCTCCATCTCACTCCTGCAGGCCAACACTACTTTTTATTCTTCCTTCCCTTTCTCCTGCTCCCTTCGCTTTCTCCCTCTGTCCCATATCTTTCTTCCTGACTTGTCTATTGGAACTTTGGGGAAAATTGGCCCCACTTCTGGGCATGGTTTGACAAGTTTTCAGATGCCTGGCTGGTGAGAGCAGGGACAGCAGGCAGTGACAGGCCCGGGGCTGACAGGCTCCCCATCCCCTAGGGGGCGCCTGGCTGCCACACCCAGCTGACATAGAACCTTTCTCACAATGCCCGCTACCGTGGCGAGGATACAGTGACTCTTACAGGTGACAGGGACACTGCAGGACTTGGTGTCAGCTCAGCAATATCTCACTTCCCCAAAGAAACGGAATTCTGCAAATTGCTGCCTTTGCTCTTGAAAGGATGTATCAGGTGGGTGTTTTGGTGTAATACACTGAAAACAGAGCAGAAACTGTGAAATATTCCCCTGATATGCATGGTCCCTGCCCCAAAGCACCATGACTCAGCCTAAGGAGATCTGCAGCTTATTTTTTTGTACTGCCAGCAGATTTTGGAAATACAGTATAAAAGTCATCCTTATGGAGAGATCTTCGTATTTTAGGCTTAGTCTAAGTGTCTCAAGTAGCTGGGGGTTTTGCTTGGGCCTAATCCATACGGTCTTATGGCTTTCCTCCTAGTCTGAAGACGAATGTGCTAGAAACTATAAAGCAAAAAAATGTCCCGCAGCCTAGCCTTGCCTTGCCTCTCCTTGCCTTGCCTTGTTTCCTTCTCATCCTGTTCTCTGTCCCATCCTCTCTCACTAACCTTTCGTCTCGCTGCATGTCTTTTCTTTCCTTTTCTCTCACTCTCCTGCTTCCTGCCTCTTTTCTTGCAATTCCTCCATCTCACTCCTGCAGTCCAACACTACTTTTTATTCTTCCTTCCCTTTCTCCTGTTCCCTTCGCTTTCTACCTCTGTCCCATATCTTTCTTCCTGACCTGTCTATTGGAACTTTGGGGAAAATTGGCCCCACTTCTGGGCATTGTTTGACAAGTTTTCAGATGCCTGGCTGGTGGCAGCAGGGACACCAGGCAGTGACAGGCCCGGGGCTGACAGGCTCCCCATCCCCTAGGGGGCGCCTGGCTGCCACACCCAGCTGACATAGAACCTTTGTCACGATGCCCGCTACCGTGGCGAGGATACAGTGACTCTTACAGGTGACAGGGACACTGCAGGACTTGGTGTCAGCTCAGCAATATCTCACTTCCCCAAAGAAGCGGAATTCTGCAAATTGCTGCCTTTGCTCTTGAAAGGATGTATCAGGTGGGTGTTTTGGTGTAATACACTGAAAACAGAGCAGAAACTGTGAAATATTCAAATGATATGCATGGTCCCTGCCCCGAAGCACCATGACTCAGCCTAAGGAGATCTCCAGCTTATTTTTTTCTACTGCCAGCAGATTGTGGAAGTACAGTATAAAAGCCATCCTTAAGGAGAGATCTTCGTATTTTAGGCTTAGTCTAAGTGTCTCAAGTAGCTGGGGTTTTTGCTTGGGCCTAATCCATACGCTCTTATGTCTTTCCTCCTAGACTGAAGACGAATGTGCTAGAAACTAAAAAGCAAAAAAATGTCCCGCAGCAAAGCCTTGCCTTGCCTGTCCTTGCCTGTCCTTGCCTTGCCTTGTTTCCTTCTCATCCTGTTCTCTGTCCCATCCTCTCTCACTAACCCCTCGGCATGTCTCTTCTTTCCTTTTTTATCACTCTCCTGCTTCCTGCCTCTTTTCTTGCAACTCCTCCATCTCACTCCTGCAGCCCAACACTACTTTTTATTCTTCCTTCCCTTTCTCCTGCTCCCTTCGCTTTCTCCCTCTGTCCCATATCTTTCTTCCCAACTTGTCTGTTGGAGACTTTGGGCCAAATTGGCAACACGTCTGGGATTGTTTGACAAGTTTTCAGAGGCCTGGCTGGTGAGAGCAGGGACAGCAGGCAGTGACAGGCCCGGGGCTGACAGGCTCCCCATCCCCTAGGGGGCGCCTGGCTGCCACACCCAGCTGACATTGAACATTTGTCACAATGCCCGCTACCGTGGCGAGGATGCGGTGACTCTGCAGGTGACAGGGACACTGCAGGACTTGGTGTCAGCTCAGCAATATCTCACTTCCCCAAAGAAGCGGAATTCTGCAAATTGCTGCCTTTGCTCTTGAAAGGATGTCATCAGGTGGGTGTTTTGGTGTAATACACTTAAAAGAGAGCAGAAATTGTGAAATATTCAAATGATATGCATAGTCCCTGCCCCAAAGCACCATGACTCAGCCTAAGGAGATCTGCAGCCTGTTTTTTTATACTGCCAGCAAATTGTGGATGTACAGTATAAAAGCCATCCTTATGGAGAGATCTTCGTATTTTATGCTTAGTCTACATGTCTCAAGTAGGTGGGGTTTTTGCTTGGGCCTAATCCATACGGTCTTATGGCTTTCCTCCTAGTCTGAAGACGAATGTGCTAGAAACTATAAAGCAAAAAAATGTCCCGCAGCCTAGCCTTGCCTTGCCTGTCCTTGCCTTGCCTTATTTCCTTTTCATCCCGTTCTCTGTCCCATCCTCTCTCACTAACCTTTCGTCTCGCTGCATGTCTCTTCTTTCCTTTTTTATCACTCTCCTGCTTCCTGCCTCTTTTCTTGCAATTCCTCCATCTCACTCCTGCAGCCCAACACTACTTTTTATTCTTCCTTCCCTTTCTCCTGCTCCCTTCGCTTTCTCCCTCTGTCCCATATCTTGCTCCTCGACGTGTCTCTGGGAGACTTTGGGCCAAATTGGCCCCACGTCTGAGCATTGTTTGACAAGTTTTCAGAGGCCTGGCTGGTGACAGCAGGGACAGCAGGCAGTGAGAGGCCCGGGGCTGACAGGCTCCCCATCCCCTAGGGGGCGCCTGGCTGGCACACCCAGCTGACATAGAACCTTTGTCACAATGCCCGCTACCGTGGCGAGGATGCGGTGACTCTGCAGGTGACAGGGACACTGCAGGACTTGGTGTCAGCTCAGCAATATCTCACTTCCCCAAAGAAGCAGAATTCTGCAAATTGCTGCCTTTGCTCTTGAAAGGATGTTATCAGGTGGGTGTTTTGGTGTAATACACTGAAAACAGAGCAGAAACTGTGAAATATTCCCATGATATGCATGGTCCCTGCCCCAAAGCACCATGACTCAGCCTAAGGAGATCTGCAGCTTATTTTTTTGTACTGCCAGCAGATTGTGGAAGTACAGTATATAAGCCATCCTTATGGAGAGATCTTCGTATTTTAGGCTTAGTCTAAGTGTCTCAAGTAGCTGGGGTTTTTGCTTGGGCCTAATCCATACGGTCTTATGGCTTTCCTCCTAGTCTGAAGACGGATGTGCTAGAAACTAAAAAGCAAAAAAATGTCCCGCAGCCTAGCCTTGCCTTGCCTGTCCTTGCCTGTCCCAGCCTTGCCTTCTTTCCTTCTCATCCTGTTCTCTGTCCCATCCTCTCTCACTAACCTTTCGTCTCGCTGCATGTCTCTTCTTTCCTTTTTTATCACTCTCCTGCTTCCTGCCTCTTTTCTTGCAACTCCTCCATCTCACTCCTGCAGCCCAACAGTACTTTTTATTCTTCCTTCCCTTTCTCCTGCTCCCTTCGCTTTCTCCCTCTGTCCCATATCTTGCTCCCCGACTTGTCTCTGGGAGACTTTGGGCCAAATTGGCCCCAAGTCTGGGCATGGTTTGGCAAGTTTTCAGAGGCCTGGCTGGTGAGAGCAGGGACAGCAGGCAGTGACAGGCTCTGGGCACACAGGCTCCCCATCCCCTAGGGGGCGCCTGGCTGCCACACCCAGCTGACATAGAAAATTTGTCACAATGCCCGCTACCGTGGCGAGGATGCGGTGACTCTTCTAGGTGACAGGGACACTGCAGGACTTGGTGTCAGCTCAGCAATATCTCACTTCCCCAAAGAAGTGGAATTCTGCAAATTGCTGTCTTTGATCTTGAAAGGATGTCATCAGGTGGGTGTTTTGGTGTCATACACTGATAACAGAGCAGAAACTGTGAAATATTCCCATGATATGCATGGTCCCTGCCCCAAAGCACCATGACTCAGCCTAAGGATATCTGCAGCTTATTTTTTTGTACTGCCAGCAGATTGTGGAAGTACAGTATAAAAGCCATCCTTATGGAGAGATCTTGGTATTTTAGGCTTAGTCTAAGTGTCTGTCGAGGGTTAAGATTGCGGGGTGACAATAAAACCCTGGCAGATGTATTGTTACCCCCCTCTCCCCCTCCCACACTTCCCCCTCCCTCTCCCCCCTTTTTCACTGAGGAGAGGCGATTGGGAGGAAAAGAAGCACAGAGTGAAGAGAGTTCGAAAAAATTAAAGATGTTTTACTAATGCTACTAATAAGAATAGAGAAAATAATACAAAATATACAAAACCGATCTTGAAAGTCTCAGCAACTGCAGAGCCGGCAACCAAAGTCCTGGATTAGACTCTGCAGCCAATCGGAGCTGGATTCAGTCTCTCACTAGGCCTCATTTCGCAGGGATGACTAGCAAGGTCGTCTCCTAAGGTCGGCCATATGCAGCAGGGAAAAGGGAAAAGCAACAAAAGGGACGAGATCCTCGTGATCTCCCACTTTTATATGAAGTATTCACGTGAATGGAATGTTATACCCAGTTGGTCAGTTTCTTGGTCTCTTTCTTCTCGTCGCCCCTCTCGCGAGATGTCCATCCGTGCTTATCAATAAGTTTGCATTCCACTGCTAGGTTTACCAAAACATGTGTCTGGTTCTCCAGGAAAATGCAGTTAATATGAAGGCTTTAGCTGACAGGCAAATTCACCAAAAGAGAAACTTGTTTTTAGCAAAACCAAGACAGTGTCTCAAGTAGCTGGGGTTTTTGCTCGGGCCTAATCCATACGGTCTTATGGCTTTCCTCCTAGTCTGAAGACGAATGTGCTAGAAACTATAAAGCAAAAAAATGTCCCGCAGCCTAGCCTTGCCTTGCCTGTCCTTGCCTGTCCTTTCCTTGCCTTATTTCCTTCTCATCCTGTTCTCTGTCCCATCCTTTCTCACTAACCTTTCGTCTCGCTGCATGTCTCTTCTTTCCTTTTCTCTCACTCTCCTGCTTCCTGCCTCTTTTCTTACAACTCTTCCATCTCATTCCTGCAGCCCAACACTACTTTTTATTCTTCCTTCTCTTTCTCCTGCTCCCTTCGCTTTCTCCCTCTGTCCCATATCTTGCTCCCCGACTTGTCTCTTGGAGACTTTGGGCCGAATTGGCCCCACGTCTGGGCATTGTTTGACAAGTTTTCAGAGTCCTGGCTGGTGAGAGCAGGGACAGCAGGCAGTGACAGGCCCGGGGCTGACAGGCACCCATCCCCTAGGGGGCGCCTGGCTGCCACACCCAGCTGACATAGAACCTTTGTCACAATGCCCGCTACCGTGGCGAGGATGCGGTGACTCTGCAGGTGACAGGGACACTGCAGGACTTAGTGTCAGCTCAGCAATATCTCACTTCCCCAAAGAAGCGGAATTCTGCAAATTGCTGCCTTTGCTCTTGAAAGGATGTCATCAGGTGGGTGTTTTGGTGTCATACACTGAAAACAGAGCAGAAACTGTGAAATATTCCCATGATATGCATGGTCCCTGCCCCAAAGCACCATGACTCAGCCTAAGGAGATCTGCAGCTTATTTTTTTGTACTGCCAGCAGATTGTGGAAGTACAGTATATAAGCCATCCTTATGGAGAGATCTTCCTATTTTAGGCTTAGTCTAAGTGTCTCAAGTAGCTGGGGTTTTTGCTTGGGCCTAATCCATACGGTCTTATGGCTTTCCTCCTAGTCTGAACACGGATGTGCTAGAAACTATAAAGCAAAAATATGTCCCGCAGCCTAGCCTTGCCTTGCATGTCCTTGCCTGTCCTTGCCTTGCCTTCTTTCCTTCTCATCCTGTTCTCTGTTCCATCCTCTCTCACTAACCCCTCGTCTGGCTGCATGTCTCTTCTTTCCTTTTCTCTCACTCTCCTGCTTCCTGCCTCTTTTCTTGCAATTCCTTCATATCACTCCTGCAGCTGAACACTACTTTTTATTCTTCCTTCCCTTTCGCCGGCTCCCTTCGCTTTCTCCCTCTGTCCCATATCTTTCTTCCCGACTTGTCTCTTGGAGACTTTGGGCCAAACTGGCCCCAAGTCTGGGCATGGTTTGACAAGTTTTCAGAGGCCTGGCTGGTGACAGCAGGGACAGCAGGCAGTGACAGGCCCGGGGCTGACAGGCTCCCCATCCCCTAGGGGGCGCCTGGCTGCCACACCCAGCTGACATAGAACCCTTGTCACAATGCCCGTTACCATGGCGAGGATGCGGTGACTCTTCCAGGTGACAGGGAAACTGCAGGACTTAGTGTCAGCTAAGCAATATCTCACTTCCCCAAAGAAGCGGAATTCTGCAAATTGGTGCCTTTGCTCTTGAAAGGATGTCATCAGGTGGGTGTTTTGGTGTAATACACTGAAAACAGAGCAGAAACTGTGAAATATTCCCATGATATGCATGGTCCCTGCCCCAAAGCACCATGACTCAGCCTAAGGAGGACTGCAGCTTATTTTTTTGTACTGCCAGCAGATTGTGGAAGTACAGTATAAAAGCCATCCTTATGGAGAGATCTTCCTATTTTAGGCTTAGTCTAAGTGTCTCAGGTAGCTGGGGTTTTTGCTTGGGCCTAATCCATACGGTCTTATGGCTTTCCTCCTAGTCTGAAGACGAATGTGCTAGAAACTATAAAGCAAAAAAGTGTCCTGCAGCCTAGCCTTGCCTTCCCTGTCCTTGCCTGTCCCTGCCTTGCCTTATTTCCTTCTCATCTTGTTCTCTGTCCCATCCTCTCTCACTAACCCCTCGTCTGGCTGCATGTCTCTTCTTTCCTTTTCTCTCACTCTCCTGCTTCCTGCCTCTGTTCTTGCAATTCCTCCATCTCACTCCTGCAGCCCAACACTACTTTTTATTCTTCCTTCCCTTTCTCCTGCTCTCTTTGCTTACTCCCTCTGTCCCATACCTTTCTTCCCGAATTGTCTCTTGGGGATTTTGGGCCAAATTGGCCCCATGACTGGGCATGGTTTGACAAGTTTTCAGAGGCCTGGCTGGTGGCAGCAGGGACACCAGGCAGTGACAGGCCCGGGGCTGACAGGCACCCCATCCCCTAGGGGGCGCCTGGCTGCCACACCCAGCTGACACAGAACCTTTTTCACAATGCCCGCTACCGTGGCGAGGATGCGGTGACTCTGCAGGTGACAGGGACACTGCAGGACTTGGTGTCAGCTCAGCAATATCTCACTTCGCCAAAGAAGCGGAATTTTGCAAATTGCTGCCTTTGCTCTTGAAAGGATGTCATCAGGTGGGTGTTTTGGTGTAATACACTGCAAACAGAGCAGAAACTGTGAAATATTCCCCTGATATGCATGGTCCCTGCCCCGAAGCACCATGACTCAGCCTAAGGAGATCTCCAGCTTATTTTTTTCTACTGCCAGCAGATTGTGGAAGTACAGTATAAAAGCCATCCTTAAGGAGAGATCTTCGTATTTTAGGCTTAGTCTAAGTGTCTCAAGTAGCTGGGGTTTTTGCTTGGGCCTAATCCATACGCTCTTATGTCTTTCCTCCTAGACTGAAGACGAATGTGCTAGAAACTAAAAAGCAAAAAAATGTCCCGCAGCAAAGCCTTGCCTTGCCTGTCCTTGCCTGTCCTTGCCTTGCCTTGTTTCCTTCTCATCCTGTTCTCTGTCCCATCCTCTCTCACTAACCCCTCGGCATGTCTCTTCTTTCCTTTTTTATCACTCTCCTGCTTCCTGCCTCTTTTCTTGCAATTCCTCCATCTCACTCCTGCAGCCCAACACTACTTTTTATTCTTCCTTCCCTTTCTCCTGCTCCCTTCGCTTTCTCCCTCTGTCCCATATCTTGTTCCTCGACGTGTCTCTGGGAGACTTTGGGCCAAATTGGCCCCACGTCTGAGCATTGTTTGACAAGTTTTCAGAGGCCTGGCTGGTGACAGCAGACACAGCAGGCAGTGAGAGGCCCGGGGCTGACAGGCTCCCCATCCCCTAGGGGGCGCCTGGCTGCCACACCCAGCTGACATAGAACCTTTCTCACAATGCCCGCTACCGTGGCGAGGATGCGGTGACTCTGCAGGTGACAGGGACACTGCAGGACTTGGTGTCAGCTCAGCAATATCTCACTTCCCCAAAGAAGCAGAATTCTGCAAATTGCTGCCTTTGCTCTTGAAAGGATGTTATCAGGTGGGTGTTTTGGTGTAATACACTGAAAACAGAGCAGAAACTGTGAAATATTCCCATGATATGCATGGTCCCTGCCCCAAAGCACCATGACTCAGCCTAAGGAGATCTGCAGCTTATTTTTTTGTACTGCCAGCAGATTGTGGAAGTACAGTATATAAGCCATCCTTATGGAGAGATCTTCCTATTTTAGGCTTAGTCTAAGTGTCTCAAGTAGCTGGGGTTTTTGCTTGGGCCTAATCCATACGGTCTTATGGCTTTCCTCCTAGTCTGAACACGGATGTGCTAGAAACTATAAAGCAAAAATATGTCCCGCAGCCTAGCCTTGCCTTGCCTGTCCTTGCCTGTCCTTGCCTTGCCTTCTTTCCTTCTCATCCTGTTCTCTGTTCCATCCTCTCTCACTAACCCCTCGTCTGGCTGCATGTCTCTTCTTTCCTTTTATCTCACTCTCCTGCTTCCTGCCTCTTTTCTTGCAATTCCTTCATATCACTCCTGCAGCTGAACACTACTTTTTATTCTTCCTTCCCTTTCGCCGGCTCCCTTCGCTTTCTCCCTCTGTCCCATATCTTTCTTCCCGACTTGTCTCTTGGAGACTTTGGGCCAAACTGGCCCCAAGTCTGGGCATGGTTTGACAAGTTTTCAGAGGCCTGGCTGGTGACAGCAGGGACAGCAGGCAGTGACAGGCCCGGGGCTGACAGGCACCCCATCCCCTAGGGGGCGCCTGGCTGCCACACCCAGCTGACACAGAACCTTTTTCACAATGCCCGCTACCGTGGCGAGGATGCGGTGACTCTGCAGGTGACAGGGACACTGCAGGACTTGGTGTCAGCTCAGCAATATCTCACTTCCCCAAAGAAGCGGAATTCTGCAAATTGCTGCCTTTGCTCTTGAAAGGATGTCATCAGGTGTGTGTTTTGGTGTAATACACTGAAAACAGAGCAGAAACT